>NW_012267234.1:14848893-14868361 GCF_000151885.1 Dipodomys ordii | reverse complement strand
GGGGTGCTGACCTGCTGGGCATTCCGGTGGCATCTCTTCTGGCTGGGCCTGCTGCCGGGGTATGTGTTCACCACCGCTGTGCTGCTGTGGCAGAGGTCTGAGGCAGACGACTTCAGGGGTAGACTTTGGCCCCTGATTCAGAGGGCTCAGTCCATTCTTGCCTGGCACCGCATGCCTGCCTGGGATGTCACAGGTGTGAACTTGCGTGGAGGAGGCTGTTCACCTCATGGTGGACAGGAAGATGAGAGCAGAGCTGTAACAGGAAGGAGCCTACCCTCAATGCCCCATTGGACAGAGATTTCAATGATGGGGGCGGGGGGCAGGCTCAGAGTGGTAGTCCTGCCATTAACACACACACACACACACACACACACACACACACACACACACACACGTGTGTCCAGGAATGGACCCAAATATCAAACATCAAGAGAAACAGCAGAGGGTGGCTAATTCTCATGTCCATACAACTGCTCCTTCCTCAGGCCCCGCTGTAATGCAGGAAACCAGACAGAGGGAATAAACGTCGCACAGTGTCACACATCCTCCACACTGCGCTGAGATCTGGCTCCGGTTTTGCTCCTGGAGAAAGCAAGGTGTTTTCCCAGGACCAGGCGTTTCTGAGTCTAAGATGCGCAGAGATGGCTGTATTCAGACGCAAGACCAGGTGTGATCATGAGAAAAGGAAACAGAGCCACAGGTTGTTCACACCAGCGCACACCAGCGCAGTGCAGGCTTCACGTCGCAGGTCTGTATACTTTCACTGGGTGACAACTGTTCACCGTAGAACCTATCAGAAAATTCTATAATAGGAACCACAGCCAGGAAACAGTAAATAATTAATGACCCTTCTTCCCACCCTCTTGCATCTCTGTTTATATAAATGACCGTATAATTCCAAACCCAATTATCACTACTTAGCCGTTCCATTTTGTAGTTAAAATCCCACAAAATTAAAGTGCATCAATTGTTAATGGTAATAGACCAGACAAGGGATTAAAGATTATTTTAATGTTTATTTCCTGTCAAGAGATCTTTTGGCAGGAAACACAGCAGACAAAAGGCTTCATGCTCAGATGAGATTCATATATTTAAATCTTCTAACTTCTAAAAACATTATGGATATAATTACTTGTTTAATTTACTTGTTCCCTCAAGATACAGGCTGAGGAGACCAAGCCAACTTTACGATACCCAGTTCTCAGAAAAGAAAGGCATTGCTTTGCACCGTTTTATAAGCTGTTTTATCTAAGTAATCAAATCCAATTTAGCACCCAGGGAAACGGCAGGCAGCAGAGAAAGAACAGAATGGGAGGAGGAGAGACCCAAGTGAAAGGCTTGGCCCTGGTACCTGGGGTCCTGTGGCCATCGAGTCTCTGTTTCCTTGTTTGTAATATAAGGTGGCAGAGTATTCTCCCTAAGTGATAAGATACAAAGGTGGCAGAGATTCAAAGCTGGACCTGCAGACAGATGTTGTGATGTGTTTGTGAGGTAAGAGAAGCCTCACACTTGTAGATTATCACTGCATGGAGCACATGTTTTTTCTCTTTCTCTTATCATACACGCACATACACACACACAGAGAGAATAATGGAATAAAACATAATCCTTAAAATATCATCTGAGCATCCTCTAAGACTAGGACACAAAAGTTCTTATTTGAGCTATGTTATGGATCCAACTTGCGAAAAATGGTACCATGTTATCCCTCAGAATAAATGAAAGAACTATACTAGAAAATATAAAGAGTAGTCATCTGCCTATGTTTCTTAATTTTTCTGATCCTCTTTCTTCAACCATATGTATGATTTACTAACAAAACCAAATGCACAAAAGTTGCTGTTTTTTTTTTAAGTGATACATGAACTCTAGAATCTTGGGAGGCAGTGGGGAGCAAAAGTCAAACTGGATACTCTGTTTGGGTCTGACAAGATAATTTGTTAGGTCATTCATTCCTGAAGAAAGGTAAACAGATTCACAGTCTAATAACAAACATATGCACACATAAAAGAAATATCTGCCTCTCTGCCAACTCCATTTTTAGAATAGAGAAGTCAGAATCTAAAAAGAAGGGTAACCAGTAACTTTCCTTCAGTGTCAAGCCTGGCAGAATATATTCAGCACCTGCAGGGTTGGGGAGCCTTGGCTGGGAACTGCTGACAGGGTAACACTGAGAAATGCAAAGGGTGAAGAAGCAGCTGAGTCTGGAGCACTAGAGAGGAGAGTGGGCCGCTCAGGGGTCTGTGTGGCCTAGGAGGGCTTTCTGAACCCCTGCTACAGAGTCCATCATTGTATTTCGCGTTCATGGAGACAGTTTCCACACAAGTTCTAAGTTCCCAAGATCCTTGCTTGCAAGGTACATTCCAGCTTATCGTGCGGCCTTTTGTCATTATTTCCTTTAAATCAGGCCCAGGAATGCCGATGCTATCTGAGCTCAGTGGAAAATGATGAGGATAATAGTGTAATTGATCATGGCGACCATTTCTGCACTTGGAATTCCGCTACTGCAGAATCCTATACTAAATAGAGTGTGTGCACGTGCGTATACTATCTAGATAATGTTGAGCACCAAATGTTAATAGCTAAGGGAACTTCCCATCTACAGATGGTAAAACCGAGGCTCAGAAAGAGAGAGGCATGACTCCAACCCATCCTTTCCATAGAATCAGGTTCACTCAGCTCCATCTGCTTTCAAAGCGAAAGCTCTTTGGCGCTGAGGAGTTTCTTCCTCCTAGCTTGGGCACTCTGCAGCTACCTTCCTCAGCCATGCCCTGAGGCTCCACACCTGCACTGGTGGGAGGAGGGGAGGCGGGAGGGCCTGGCTTAGGGCCATGCATGAGTTGGGCCCCCAGAAGTGCAAGCATCGAGGTCCTTGGTGAAGAGTGGGAACCCACTAGCAGGGAGCTGGTATAGACAGGAATTTTACCCTAGACCTTGGGTAGGAACAAAGGGTAGGACCTGGCTGGCATCCAGCCGGGCTCTGATACCGTGTTAACAATCTGCTCACTTTCGGGGACCGGCATGACTTCTCACCTCCAGGGGACTTGTTCTCCTGCCAGAGTAAAACACCGAAGAGCTGCTTGTATTCAACCTGACATCCGGAGATATTTAAGAGTCTAATTCAATCGTTATATCTTTTCTGTAGACACAAAGGAACCACAGCCTTCTGGCACCTCAGGGCTCTCTTTTTCCTCTCTCTCTAGCTTGCTTGCTCACACACACACAGACACACACACACACACACACACACCTATTCTGTTTAAGCATTCTGGGGATGTAGACATGTAAAGTAGAGCAGTTTAAGGGAAGATGGGACACACGAATGCTACTTATTGCTTATAATGTGAGAAACTCTTGTGAGTTCCTGATACAAAGGCATGCCAGATACCTGGGCCTTAGCTTGAGCATCCAACCTCCTCATGAACACGATGCTGAACAGATGGGTGATGGCTTCAGTAGCCATAGGGCTATCAATTGAACTTGAGAAAAGCCAAGTTCGTATCAGCTTTAGGCTTATGAATTCCATTGAGGAGAATCGTGTATTGCTATAAGGTTTTAGCATAGAAGCCCTGCAGCTTCTCCCCCACTCCATTTCCAGTGGAAAATATGCTCCTTAGGAACTTGGAAATTTCGTGTCTACATCGTCTGGCTGGCTCATAGAAACCTACCACAGAATGGTGGCAGACCAACTGAGATTTGTGGGACAGTGGAGATGTGCCACAGAAATCCATTCCACACCTTTCACCACACATGAAATTTACTGTGAATGGAATTCCTGAAGGTCCATGTTGGCCTCTGATTTAGATCTATTAAATCTGCCTTCCTGAGAACACCTCCATCATCATAAAGATGACATATGCTAATTGCACCTGCTCAGAGACCCCAGTGAACAACCCGTACATGAGCAAAGCAGTAGCCCTGGGGTGTCTTGGGTACAAACAGCCTCTGCATTGGGGCTGAGTCGCAGGCTCGATACCAAGAACCAAATGGCCATCTATCCATGTAAGATATGGAAGGTATCTCCAGCTTATGGAACTCAACACAGAAATTATCTTTACTCTTTTGCAGATATGAGCATGCTCTTCTCAATAAGTGCTGAGCAGATGTGCCATTTCATCTTCAAAGTATGTCTTGAAGAAATCAGAGAATCACTATAAGCTGCTGTATGTAGCAATTTATTAAAAAGAAACAGCCTCTTTTTTTCTTAATTTTGGTTAATTCTTTCTGCTTTTCAAAAAAAAAAACAAACTCTTCCTATTTCCTTTTACCTTCTCTTTCAGGAATTTCTCACCAATCCTATTGGCCTTGAGTGGCTGTGGGGAGTACACAGATATCAGTATAAGGATAATGGACCAACATGGAGGCCAGGTTTTAATCCAATGTGAGTCTGGATCCTGCCCCCTGACCCTCTCACCTTGGAGAGCCAAGGTCATTTAATTCTTCTGCATCCACTGCACAGACAAGTGAGGACTTCATGTTGAACGTATTTGTAATGTATAAAGAAGGATTAATGACAGGATGAGTGAATCCAACTTGCACATCATAGACACTCAGCCCAAAATAATAATGGTACAACATTAACACATTATTTTACTGGAGGTCAAAAATGGACAGAGCAATTGATAAAGAATGACAAAAGGGAAAGAACGAGAACTAAGAGATGGAAGGAGCAAACCATGATTTCCTCAGGTCCTGGGGTGGAAATGGGGGAATGAACCGAGTGTAAAGCCAGGGCCACCCAAATGAGAACAGACAGGGGCCACAGTCAGCTGCCATTGGCAGTGTTTAGAGAGACTCAAGGACAGGCAGGGAAGGTGGTACTTTGGGTGTGGTCTGGTTAGAGGCCGTTGCCCAAGGAAGCTGGGAGACCTACATAATTGGTTTGGGACACATATCTGGATCTCTCTGGTTGGTCCTGAGTTGGAAATCAGGATGAAATTAGAGAAGATGGGAGTTAGTCCAAGTCCCAACCCTTCTAGAGGTAGTAGTTTAGAGTTCTGCAGCGAAATACAGTCTGACTATGGTCCATTTGTGTATTCTGTCTCTTATCAGCAAGATCACACAGTGGTCAGTAAACTGTTTACCACAGAGCACATGAAAAAGAAAGCCACGAAAATTCTTTTTGGAAAGTACTGCAGTGTCATAGGTAGCAGCAAGAGTAGGCACCCCAGGCCTGGGCAGGTGGTCAGTTCTCCTGTGCCCACAGACGTGGGTGGTCACAGTGCATATGCCAGGTTGGACCCCAAAGGCTTTAAAGATATCAATGTGCTAAATGTCTAGAGATGGAGAGGCTATGCTGAACTGCCCAGGACTCATAAAGGCACCTTTCAATGGCACCTCGAAAGGAGGGTCAGCACAAGAGAGGAGCTGGAAGATTCTACTTTAAATACAGGAGAGGAGGCCATGGGTGAAGGAGCAGAGGTTGGCTTTGGAGATTAGAAAGGTCAGGCTAACTCATTCTCCAGAAGAAGGCCAATCTGGTGTGATTTCGGCCTTGTGAATGCAGGACGTTGACATCTATCACAGTAAGAACAGATTCATGTTGACTGTCCCATTCATCTGTGGGCGTCTGTCACAGCAACACCGGGAAACTAATATAGGTAGATAGGATGGGTTTTTTTTTTTTTTTGAGGAGGTATCATTTATACAGTGAGTAGAGGAGGAGAAGGAGGAAGAGAAGGAAGAGGTGGAGGAGACGGAGGAGGGGGATGGGAAGGCAGGATGAGAACTCTATGGCAGGCCAGCTCACTACATGCAGAAGCCCTAGGCCATGGTCTTATGCCAATTGAGAGTAGCAAGTACATCAATGTGTGGCGGAATCATACTGCTCGGGGTATGGTGAAGAATTTAAAGAACTTTAAATATTCTATGCAACCCAACATTTGAAGAAACAAAGCCCTTTATGATGATTTCCTTGATATTCAACTCATTAAGAAGTAGAACCAAAGCACATCCGTGTATTAATAATAACCAGCATGAAAGGATAATTTTCCTTTGTAACTCCTATGTAAGTTCTTAATTTGCATAGCTGGTTTTCTGGATGAGCCCTGTTCTCATAGATCCTGGTCTGCTGTATTTCACAGTATCTTCATGGCCCTCACCCATCATATGTCTTAAATACGTAACTCTTGGGCAAATGTGCCTAAGGTTTTGGTTGAGAATAAACTCCCTGCTAGGCATGGGGGCACATGTTTATAATCCCAGTACTTGGGAGATCAAGGCAAGAAGGATCTCATGTTCAAGTCCAGCCTAGGCTATGCATTGAGTTGCAGACCAGCCTGAACTACACAGTGAAACTTTGTCTCTGGGTGAAAAGAAAGCAAAACAAAAAACCTCTACAAAATGAAAAGGAAGGAAGGCAGGGAAGAGATGGAGGGAGGAAAGAGGGGAAGAGAAGGAATGAGGGGGAGGGAGAGACAGAGAGAGGGAGAGAAAGAGGGAGGGAGGGAGGGTGTGAGGGAGGGAAGGAAGGAAGGAAGGAAGGAAGGAAGGAACTTTACTCCCTGGTGCTGTAAATCCACTGCAACCTGCTTTCTAAGTCATCCTAGAAATAATTAAAATGTTGGGTTACATTTAGGAGGAAGGTGACACCCCAGCAGTGGCCATTTGTCCACTCACACCGCCTGTTGGATACGACGCTTGGGGCTGAGGGGGCACGGGGACTGGCAGCAGTGTTTTTTATAAGGTGTTATCAAGACATCAGAGAGAGAGAGAGAGAGAGAGAGAAAGAGAGAGAGCGTGCTGAGGTTACTAATTATGGCTGCAGCCTCATGCTGGGAAGAAAATATTTTTTGGAGGGGGGCTGTCCCTGGACCACTTCAGCTGCTGAACCAGCACAGAGCAATATAAATAAACTATAGGCATAAGAAGTCTGGGGCTTTCTTTTAAATCAGTTTGTAGAAGGCAAAGGAACCAGTATATCATAGTGAGACAATCACTTATAATAGGACTATGATTAGGAGTGGAGATATAAAAATCATACATGAAACAGCCGTATAAGCAGATTCCATGCGTGGCTGATTAACCTCTCCATCCTCCTGGAGACAGCCGGCTCCGGGAGTGGTAATGAGATGTGGGAGCCCTTTGCCTCGAGGTCACGGGACTCGAGCTGGACATGTTAGATGGGGCCTAATTGATACTCACAGGCCCCTGGGCAGTGCAAAGCAAGGGGTGGAGACAGAGATGGGGGTTTGAGCCTTATGGCCCCTGAACCAGCTGTGGGGTGTCTATCCTGATCATAGCAGCTCGGTAATGAAATGAAATGAAAGGTTGTTCTCCAAGTTTAGAAACGCCTTGTTGGGGTTGAGTTTGATTTTTAGATAAATGAATATGCTTCGTACATGACCTGTCTTGAGAAGGGGAGTTTATTCTGTTTGTCTGTTTATTGGTTGTCTTGGGTTTATGGAGACAGGGTCTCACTATGGAGCCCAGGCTTGCTTTAATCTCATGAACTTTTGACCTCAGAATCCCACACCCAGGTGAGAATATTTATTCTCATTACCTTCACCTACTTATTATTTGGGATTTTGGCTTTTTGGGTTAAGGAGGAGCAAGTGGAACTGTCCTAAGCAATAATCTCAGGATATAGTTAATTCTGACACCATTTCCCATTTCCAGATCCACAAGTAGTAGACAGAGTTAGTTGAGACACGATTTTCCAGCTTCAGCTGTGAGTGTGTGCCACGCCCGAGAGCCCTGCCGACACATTCCGGAACAGAGCCCGAATGAAAGAAATGGTGGCCGTGGCGGGCACTGCCACCAACCTGCCACGGTCCAGCCAGCAGGAGGCCATGGCGAGAATCTGGGGGATTCACCTGTCTGTGAATCTCCCATGTGGGTGGAGCGCTGTGCTAGGAAAATAACGAAAGCAAGTGTTGTAAGAACAATGGCCCAGACAGCATTGAACTTGACCTGGTGTGCATCGGTGGCGCCCAGCAGAGCTGGAAGATGCCATTAAGGCTCTTTTCTAGAGTGAAACCAAGTGAGTTAGACTGGGTCTAAGGACACATGTTTATAAGCTCAGCACCTGGGAGGCAGAAGGACAGTGCTTAAGGCAGCCAGTGCTACCGAGCAAGAGCCTGCCTCAGAAACGGAAACGAGCGTGTCCAGATGAAGCACACAAAGGTGAACTGGGAGACAGCAGCTCCAAGTGCACATCTGACCCATGATTCCTATTCTTTTCTTCCCCAACATCTCCTCCACGCTTCCCACTCGTCACTCACTCACCTTCTTGACCTTGAAACTAGTCGATAGTCTCCTGTTGTAGGATCTTTACAAATTACTTGCTCCAAATTCCAAGTAAGATCTTTCTGTCTCTTTAGATAGAGATGATACAGATGTATGTATCATCTCTATCTAAGGCTGAGCCATTCTTTCCACTTAATATTTTCGGTTAAACAGAAAGAAGTTGTCAGTTACTTGGGAGACAGAAGATCTACACGAGGATCTCACGCCCAATTTACTAAAGCATTTCCGTGTTAACTCTCCAATAAATTGGTTGTTGTTTTTCTTCCTTCCCAAGGACTATCAGGCGGTTGATGAAAGGGAGGAATAATCTTTTCTTTGGTGTCTGCCATCAAGATCTATTTGGTAACCCACTCCTCTAATACAGCCTGGGAAGAGAAATAATTTGGGCTCCCTGTTAATTTGAGTATTGAACTGAAATTCTGCAGCTGCTTTCTGCCAGGCCTGAAAGCAGAAATTAATTTCAATGACCCAGGCGAGTGGAGGGGAGCTCTGTCAGGTAATTAGTCTTCGTCTTTTGCTACTCAAGGTCTATCACTGTGTTAATCCATACATAAACCTAGGCATTCCCAGAGTCCTGGGCAATCTTCGGGGCCGTTTAAGTACCTTTTGCTTGGTTTCACCGAGAGACTGGCATCTGCAGGAAAAGAGATGAAGGCCTCTTTCAGGATTCCCTTAATTCTACCTATCGGAGGGGAAGTGGGTAGCAGAATAAATGCAGCTGATTTTCACCGTCATCCTTCATTTGATTGAATCTACCTTTGATTAAGCAGAGCTTAGGGTGGGAGAGGGTAGGTGGAGCGCCCCCCCTTTCTGACTTGCCTATTTATTAATGAAAGGGGTTTAGATATTGATAGCTGGGACAGTACAAGCACAGCAATGAGAGGGTACGTCCTTCCCGACTTCTAATTAAAAAGGAGCCCTTTTCTAACTGGGATGAGCCTATTGTGGTATTTGATTCTGGTGTGGGTGTGCAGGTTCTCTGCTTTTTCCTTTAGGAAAATCCTCTGGGAGAAACTTAGACCTGAAAAATGTAAGGCTTTGTCCTTGACAAGGGTCATTCTGAAATCACAGGGAAAGAATGGTTTGGGGCTCACACACTAACAACCCACCTCTCTGCATCACATGCTTTGGGAGCATGAGGTAGGCACAGGCAAACAGTTAAACAGCGGTCCTCACAGGCCCGAGAGCCCAAGAGCTTCACAGAGACCACCCCACCGTGGCTTCGGGGCACCTGCATCTCAAGGGTGCTATTTCATAGGGGGGCAAAACTAGAAGTTTGGGGCTGGCGGTTCCTTTAGGTCCAGATTCCTTATTTAACCCACAAGGATGGAGCACTCAAAGACCTTGGACCAGGCAGTAACATCACAGATGAGAGCAGATGAGGTGAGGTGTGCAGAACTGGGGAGCCCTGTTCCCCAGCCTTGGTTTTTTATTTCTGTCTCAAAAGTGGGCTTTTTAAAATCCATTCCTCAGGGTTGCTGGAGGCTCCTCCTGCAGGCGGTGGGCCGGGCTCCGGAGGCTCACAGGAAGCAGCTACTCTGGTGCAGACTCCTGGTGCTCACTGAGGTTTCTCCAGAGTCCTTTTTCTACACCTGATTAGAACTACAGCTTGGAAATGGAATTAAAAAAAAAAAAAAAGAAGCCAGGTGCCAGTGGCTCTCACCTGTAATCCTAGCTACAAAGGAGGCTGAGATCTAAAGATCATGGTTCAAAGCCAGCCCAGGCAGGAAAGTTCACGATACTCTTATCTCCAATAAAACACCAGAAAACCGGAAGTGGCGCTGTGGCTTAAGTAGTAGAGCGCTTACCTTAAGCTGAAGTGCTGAGGGACAGCACCCAGACCCTGAGCTCAAGCCCCACGACCAAAAAAAAATGCCCCGCTAAAACAAAGAATCCCTAAATCTTCACAGGAGCTAAAACTGTAAAATCTCCTAATTATTTCTGATGTTACTGGGAATGACTAAAAAAAAAAAAAAATCACACTATCCCTTTACAAGCCAGAGATGGAGAGAGGGAAGGAGAGAGACATAGTTTGAGAGGGAAAAGGAATGGAACAGGAAAGAAGGAACAAAACAGCAATATATCGCTAATATGTTTTATTGGAATAGGAGCCTCTACCTCCACTCCCCCACTGCTGCAGCTGGGCGGGGGGGGGGGGCAGCAGGAGAAGTGGGAAGCATAAGTCTGTTGTCAAGTGGCCTAGCTCTCCACATTCTATGAGAGTCAATTGCAATTAATAGGACCATTCAGAAAAGGCAGGTACATACCAGACAAAGGCTCACGGAGAGATCTTATCAGAGCCCAAGGCCAGCAGGCTCTACTTCTTGCCAAGTGGGGGAGGGGGAGGGATGGTAGAGGAGGAGGAATTGCAGGAGGGGGGGGGACAGGATGACCCAGGAGAAGAGGGATAAGATGGAGAGCAGGAAGAGCTAGCAGCAGGCCCTCCCCATGGGCCTGGTGGCAACTGTAAGGGTGAACGGTGACACGGTCATTATGTTGTGGAATGGCAGGGAGGGCAGGGCTTTACTAGGCAGTGATTGTTCTTAGAGAACAGAAGCCTAGCACTGGCTGGGAAGAGAGAAGCAGAGATTCAGGAGAGGGCGGAGTCTGTGTTCCCTAGTATCCCCGAAGATGGGTAGGGGCTGACAGCTTGAATCTCCATCCTGTCTTAGGCAGGCATCTGCTCCTGAGGTGAGGGGAATAAGCCCAAACCCTATCGGACTCGATGGCCAGATAAGGAAGTGCCCAACATCTGGCCCTCAGTCTACTAGTATGAATGTTTTAAATGGTCCAGATCAAGCCCACAAGAATTAATGAAAGAAGTCTGGCACGGGTGGCTCACACCCATAATCCTAACTATTCCAGAAGCAGAGATCTGAGAATTGGGGTTCGAAGCCAGGCTGGGCAGGAAAGCCCACTAAATTCTCACCTCCAATGAACCACCAGAGAACTGGAAATGGCACTGTGGCTCAAAGTGGTGGAATACTAGCCTTTAACTAAAAGAACTCAGGGATGGCGCCCAGGCCCTGAGTTCAAGATTGGTGACCAACAACAGCAACAAAAGAAGTAGTGAATGAAGTAGCCAAATCAACTAGAGGGTGAATACTCTTTGATCTTCCAGGAACACTCAGCATTAGAGGAGGTGGGGAGACACCACTCCAGTGTTCCTTTCCTTTCTGGACCTATTACAATGGCAGAGACTTGAGGCTAAGAAAGGCCATTAATTACAATTTCTAAAAGTTCCTGTTAAGTGGATGAAAAGAGGGTCATCACCAGCTAGCCGAAGTATGGAAACAGTAGGAGTTGGTGGGGGTGGAGGGCTGCGTTTTCTATCTGGACGAGAAAAAAGCAACACACACAGCAAAACCTCATTAAGTCAGTATCTGTTTATTCAAAGGCGCTTATCATCAGCAGAGGCTATTCCCCAATCAACTGGAAGCCTCTATTGTAATCTCCTTTAATACCAAAACTCTGATGATTAAATATGTTAATATATCGGAGAGGCTGGACTCCGTTTGTTGGGCGAGGAATTTCAGAACTATGCTCCAAGGAAAATGATGGACACACAGTAGGCACTCAGTGACTCTTAGCATCATCGTTCACTTGCACTTTGTAGGATCAGAGTTTTAATCCAATCTCTAACGTGGCTAGTTCTCAGCAATAATAGCATGGATTTCATTTTAATATACCACCTTTGATTAAAACAGAGCCGTGTAGTCTTTCACAGCAAGGGCCTGTCCAAGGCACTTTAATCAGGACTGCCGTGGAGACATCTCTCCGAGGGCCATGCGTGTAGGAAGTGTCTGTCCACCTTCACGTTGGCAGAATGAGTTACAGAATTGTATTAGCGATGCAATTAGGCCAGGGCTTCCTCTGCACTTCTGCGGTGACCCCTCCACTCTGCAACTCGAGGCATTTTCCTCAGTGACCTGGTTTCCAAAGCATCCTCTCCCCCTAGAGTGGCCAGCTCCGAGGAAGACACAGGGACAAGCCGGCCGGCCCATGAGCTGTATGTGATTTCCACTCTGGTTTTCCAATAGAGAAGCCTCCATTGTAAGAGGTCATGGCAGACTGAGATCCAGTGCTTTTCACGAGGAGGAAGGCAGTGAGGACGATGATGATAATGGTGACATATGGATACTGGGTCTAACAGGTGCCATCTTGGCATCTTGGTGGATGATGGGGCCTCTTAGAGGTGAAATTCACCTCCCTACCCCTGCCCCTCAGGTGATAGTGGATGGGTGGGAACTTGGACAATAGGTTCCCGGACCTGCTAGACCTGTCCCATGAACTCCTGAGACTCTCTGAACTCCCCAGTTCCCTGTGACCCGGCCCCCGACCATGAGCCTATTCAGGCCCCAGCCCCTCGGCTGTGACTGCGCCACGCCTCCTGTCTCTTGCGCGCCTCAGGTCACCATGGCACGCCTTATCAACTCGCCATTAGAGTGTGTCTGGTTTGTTGATGCTGGGTTTTGTTTTTTTTTGTTGTTGTTGTTGTTCTTTATTACCTTCATGGCTCCGTTGCCCAACAGTATTAACTGCATTGGAGCTGTGAGCGTTGGGGAACATGGGTCTGCTTGCAGTACTGGCCTTCTAATAAAGACTCCCGATTCACCCTCTCAAAATGTGGCTTCTCTGTATCTCCTGATTGGATTTCTGTCTAACAATGGTAACTACGATGATGATGATGATTGAGGACAGTGATATGATGATGATGATGATGATGACGACAATGACGATGATGATGACTGATGATAGTGATATGATGATGATGGTGATGAGGAGGAGGAGGAAGAGGAAGAGGTCCAGGAGGAAGAGGTGGAGGAGGATGTGGGTGACACTGACAGTGCTGACCCCTCCCTGTTGGAGCACCTCTGTGAGGCTCCACTAGGCCCTGTGGAAGACACTAACAATGTCTACACTGGCCAGATGAAGCAACTGAAGCTTCCAAATGGTGATGGTCCATCCTATCCAGCCAGGAGGCAGATCCAGGTGTGGGGCTGACCTGTCTGCAGCAATACTACCCGGGTTCTGTCCAGCCGAGCATGGCGCACGAGGACTCCTGCCATTCTTCCCAGTGGTGGCTAACAGCCAAGTCCACTATTCTTCTATCTGGAGTGAGTTTTCCCCGCAATCCAGTTCAGCCACTCCAGAGCTGGACACGAGCATCCACGCACAGGTGTTCCCAGGAAAAGCACTGACATACGTGGATCTGAAATCTGATTTCCCTGGATGGTGACACTGATCCTTTCTGGAAGGTGGGGACTGTATGTTGACAGAAATTCATACACAGATGGGGATCTCAGATGCAGCTGTAGCACTGCAAACTTGTGTTCCTCCTGCCTCAGCTTCCAGAGTGCTGGGATTACAGGCATGGATCACCATGCCCAGCTCAACATCCACTTGTAACAAAAGCCCCGTCACATACTAACCAAACTGCTCTTAGCTGACAACTATTTATGGCATTACTGTCCTCCCTCCCTCCCCACCCCCGCCCCCGGTCCCTTGTATCTTGAAGAGGCCTCAAAGACTCAAACAAGTGAATCTTTTAATGATAGAAAATCTGCCTCCAAACATAAGAGAAAGTCTTAGGTGCAGAAGAATATAGTAGTACCTCCAGTTGTACCTGCTTGGGGCTCAGGAACATTGGCGAGTGGGCAAGATGAAGGAAAGCTGCTAATGCCCATGTCTGGCTGCCCCTTGCTCTGGGGCAGTTCTCTGGGTTCTGCAGACTCAGACTGCTAGAGGGACATGTGACCCTTGGGGCTGCCTCTGTGCTCAGCCAGGAGAGGCCTGAAAGGGAACAGCAGGAAGGTTCTTTTCCTGCTCCCCTAGGTGACCTACATCTGAGTTATAAAGGAAAACAGGTCCCAGGGCCCAGGCTGCCTGCAGCTCCCAGCCCTGCTGAGTCTTCTTTGTGAAATCTACATGAAGGAGAGAAGAAAGAGGACAGCCAGCAACGCCGCACTTCACAGCCACGCACGCAGCGCGCAGCGCGCAGGGGGTTGGCACAAGGTGCTCCCTGGAGTGGCGATGCGCAGCCATCTGTTTATGAGAAGCAGGGGGCTTTGTAGGGACTTGGTGCAGGCCAGAGGCCAGTGCTGCCAGGCTTTGCATCACAGTTCCACAGGACACAAGACAGGGGAGGCCCTGGGGCTGTGTGTTCCCCAGAACACAGCAACTTCGGACTGACTAAAGTTCTGAACTCTGGCGGGGGTGGGGGGATACAAAGGGCAGTTTGGTTGTTTTTTGTTTGTTTGTTTGCAGTACAGGAGATGGAGCTCCCATCACTGAGCCACTCTCTCAAGTTCTTTGCCTGTAGTCTGTTCTTCAGAGAGTGTCTCCAACTAACATAGCCTGGGCTTGGACTGCGATCTTCCCAACACTGCCTCCAGTCTAGCTGGAATGAGTGACTCTGTACAGAGGTCTGAACTCAGACCTAAGCCTTCTGTGGCTACTTTGCTTTTCAGGTAGTTATCCTGGGCTAACTTTGCCTGGCCTCAGACTGTGATCCTCCTACTTCTGCTTTCTAAGTAGCTCGGATTGATGGTTCTGTTTTAAAGTTATGAGAAATGCAAACTCTCTTGCTATGGCTTGTGGGTGCATCTGGGATAAAAGTTTAAGGAAGCCACATGCAAGCGTCCAACAGGTCTTTCCCAGGAGGTAGAGACACACAGAGTGTCACTGAGAAGGAGCTAATCATCCCCCCAGCTATGAGTGTGAGAACATACATGGAGGCTCTTAGATGCTCAGTGCCCAGGGTTCTAACTGGGCCCCCCCTGCTGCCAACAGACGGCAGTCCTAGCCTCCAGGCAGGACAGCAGTTACTCAGCACGAGCCATATCATTATGCACACAGTCCAGGCGTGGTGAGCCACTCTCACCAGATCTGATCTGAGAGTGGAGACAACAGCCCTGAAACCCAAGTTCTTGCACGCCAGCTGAGAGCCAAGTTTGCAAGTAGCCTCTTCTAGTGTAGCAGATAGGATAACTTCTGCCCAACTGCCTGGGGGCCATCCCACTCACATCATTCATTCATTCATACATTCATTCAACAACCACTCCTTTTTTTTGCGGGGGGAGGGAGGGAAGGGTTGAACAACTACTTTTGTGGGCTCTCACCAGTTGTAAGCAACCAGTGCAGTGAGACCAAAACCCCTGATCTTGTGATGCTGTGAGTCTAAAAGGAAAAAGATAATAAACAAATATGTCAGCAGGATACAGTGAGCACTAAGGAGAACAAAGGAAGGCAGGGAAGGAAAGGGAGGACTCCCCCAAAAAAGGAAAAAAAATAATAACAGAAGATGATCATCCAGATGAACCCTGAAACATGAGGAAGAGCAAGAGGAGATAATAGAGCCTGCAAAGGCCTTGTAGCCAGAAGGACAAGTGGGGAGGGGAGACCTTCCCTCCTAGTTTCCAAGGAGAAGAGAGTGAGAGTGAGCCACGGAGATGGACAGGGAGCCCCTGCCACCTCTTAAGAAGGTTGATTTTTTTTTTTTTAATTCCAAAGGATAGGAAAAGGCAGATAAAGGTCCAAGCAGGGAGTAGCAAGCCAGGCATTAGCTAGATCAGATTTCTATTCTAGAAAAATGACTCAGAGTCTCTGCCTGGCAAAGGGATTTTGAAAGAGGCAAAGGGGAATCTAAGGTTCCAGGTGGATGTCTGGTACTAACTCACAGACTCAGGTCTATTCCACACCTATGAAGGATGCTGCAGGATGATCAAGGGAGATCCCAGCAGAGGCCCTGAACGCCATCCCTTCTACAGGAAAAAAATAAATAGAAAGACCCAAGAGAAGAAGTCTTCCTGTTTTTAGAGCTTTTGAAATGGCAAAAGAATTCCAAAGGGAAAAAGTCCAACATGGAAAAAAGCAAGCTGTAGTGCCCTTTGAAAAGTTTTAATTTTATTTTAACTTTGCTAAATCTACTTACATTCACATTTTGAAATATGTATGCACAATAAAACACTGCAGTTATGGTCTACTGGGTTAAAAATCCAACTTTTTGGAACAGTTTCAAGGAAATACTTATAGAAAAGTCCTCTGAATGGAAGTCAATTCTGTAGATAAAACAGAAATGGCAGCATCTCCCAAGTATGCAAGTATGGGTGAGGGCCCAACACTACTGGGAGATTCACGAAGGCTGGTTTCTAAACCTACGAAGGACCCAGCAGGGAAAGGAAGTGCCCGTCCTGCTCCTCTTTCCAGATTCTCATGTCTCTAAGCGTCTCTCCTCTTCCTTTCAGAACTCACTCGAAAACCAAGACATTACCCTCCGATTTAAGATGGTGAAATTCCACTCTGGCACACTTCTCAGTGATGTGTGGAGTGACTGGGGTGTGTGTTTTACAAAGTTCCAGACAAAGTGAGAGAGAAGAACAAAGGCAGAAGGGGGGAGGAGGAGAAAGTGGGGGAGGAGGAGAAAATAGAGGAGGAGGAGAAGGACAAGAAAGAAGAAATAAAGAAGAAAGAAGAACCTACTGGAAGAAATCTACCACCATGCATCTCTGTGCTTATTCTGTGTAATTATGCAATATGGAAGGAAATATGGTTCTGGTCCTGAAGAGGTTGTCAATCAAATCAGGAAGGTGGCCTGCTTTCCAAGTGGGCATCCCAAGAACCAGGGGCCTGTCAGGAAGAGACCCCAATGCCCAGCACCCACACTCTCTTGAACCCTCGGCCAAGTGCATTAGAAAGGCCACACAGGGCCTGGGACCCTGCTCTGATGGGGCTGGGGAGACAGGTAACCTTGAGCCAGCTTAAGCAGCACGGAGAGTGGCAGGAGGAAAAGGGCGAGGCTCCCCTAGCCACAACTGCCACGTGGCGTGGCAGGCCGGGAGCCACAGCAAGTGGTTGCGCATCCAGCCCTGGCTTCTGTCTCCCCTGCATCCACTGACTGTCCTGGCTGGATACCTAAAGAATCTCACCGGTGCCCCTCCCTTTAGCCTCTCTTCTCCAGCCCTGGTCTTCAGGCTGGGTCTCCGCTGCCACGCCCCCAAGCACATGCTACAGTTTGTCCATAGGACTCTGGACAGGGCGTGGCCAGTGCCACGTCTGTAGGATACTGCTCCCCCCATGAGACCTTCCAAGCTGAGGCCAAGTCACTTGGTCAAGCTCAGTGGAAGGGGAGTTGTGGGCACTGGGGCACTGCTGAAAGCTTTGCGGGAGAGGCAGAGCACGGGATATGGAGTGATTCACCTGGTGTGGTAGCGGAGGGTGCAGGCCTAGGGAGTGAGACAAAACCAGACCAAAGGCATCTTCTATTACACCAACAGAAGGAGGACTCTGTGCTGAAGGGGGACTGGGGGGGGGCGGTGGACTTGTGCACGTTTAGGGAAGATGAATCCTCGTCCAGGTGAGCACCCCTTTCACACCCATGCTGCGCTCAGCTATGTTCAGACAGCTCCTCGTCCACAAAGCCAGCAAATGCGAAGCTAGAAATTGTAGCGGGAATAATAAGTTCTTGTTCGCCATTGTGGCTTTCTGTAATAAATAATTCCCAGTCAGGCTGCTGGAGCATTCCGAGCGGCAGACATATTATGTCCATGAAAGACAACCTAGAGGAGAAACCTTTGTGTGATGAGAGTGAAGGTCCTCCCCACCCCGTTAACATCCCAGCCTGCCACAGAAATGAGCGGTTTTCTGAATTTCTGCCAAGTGAGATGGGTTCTGCATGCTATTCGATGAGTCTGTTTATACAGAAACAGCCCAAAATAGGAAACACACAGAAGCTATTAAAGATATTGTCCTGTGAGGGAAAGATTTGAATGGCTTACTTACTGCAAGTGGCACATAAGACACAAGTCACTATTAATGTGATAAAGAAGTTAATGGGTTCGAAAGCAAACCCTTGGAATCTTCGTCTTATTTCAGAGGTGACAATAAAAAGGAACCCAGAGACAATTATTTTGGGCTGGATGAGCAGAGAAAACAAAGAGAAGCCTCCACACAGGCTCAGCAGGTCTTTTGGCTAGAAACACACGCCTGGTACACAGTGTAGGGGACTTTCAAAGGGAAAAGGGTTCCCAGTGAAAATAAATGAATAAATGAATTAGAACATAAGTAAATGAAGCAAGACTTCAGAAATGTCAAAGGAAAGTTCCAAGTTCACTTCTGTCCTTAGGTTGTTTTACAAAGGAATGGAAACCACAGAACACCGTCTTAAGGAGTTCCAAGGCATTCAGATCTAGGAGGCAGTTGGTCCAGTTTTCCTTTGCTCATCTATAGAGAAGCTGACATGACCCCTTGACATCACCTTATTGCTCCTCACCAGACAACAAGATGGCATGTGCAGGAAATACTTGGCCATACTGTGGCCAGAGGAAGCTCCCCTGTCCCCCACCCCCTCCACCCATCCTCTTATGATATCCAAAATCTAACTATAGGTAGGCCCGTGTCTAAATAATGCCCATGTAAAGCCTCCTAGTATGTATTGTTTTCATGTCCACAGTTGAAAATAATAAAGACAGAGTTTTCTTACAAAATACTTAGAGTAGCCAATTCTTACCTAGGATTTTACCTGTCCTCTTTTCAGATTCTACTAGGTATACTGGAGGGGTCCCACAGGCCAAGGGCCTGTGTAAAGAAGAAGAAAACATCATTTGGGGCTTACCTACAAAGAAAGCATCATCACAGGGGCGCTCCAGTGATTTTATCTGCAACCATGCTCTTATAGGAGGAGGGAAAGTAGAGGGAAGATAGAGCGTCATGTTTATTTCTTCCAAATGCTCACAGATTTGTCAAAGTTTTCTAGAATCACCTGCTATCTAGGTAGTAGGTAATAAAATACAAGCATGGTCAAGAAGTACAGTCAGTTGTCCATAGCTGATAGAAGCCTTTTTTTTTTTAAACCAACACACCAATGAACTGGTATCACCAGGAACACCGATACCAAGGAAAGTCAGGAAAAAGGTCAAAGGCAAACTGACCCTTCACTGTTCCAACATCAAAACAACCCAGGGTGAGGGGAGCAAGTGAATAATGGACAATTATATTCCAGGCAACAAACACCAAATTCTATCAGGCATAAGAAAAAGACAGATGGCTCTAGGTAGAGTTCAACAAGAGGAAGACAGGAATAAGCAAAGATGGGCTGGGGGTGGCATCAGTCAGTAGAGGAGGGATGGAAGGCGTGGAATGGAGAAGTGGGAATAAAGGAGATGATGATGAAGAAGAAGGAAAAGTCAACTGACCATAGAAGCCACCGGGTGGGGGTACGTGT
>NW_012267234.1:14834493-14848843 GCF_000151885.1 Dipodomys ordii | reverse complement strand
CTATCGGAGGGGAAGTGGGTAGCAGAATAAATGCAGCTGATTTTCACCGTCATCCTTCATTTGATTGAATCTACCTTTGATTAAGCAGAGCTTAGGGTGGGAGAGGGTAGGTGGAGCGCCCCCCCCCTTTCTGACTTGCCTATTTATTAATGAAAGGGGTTTAGATATTGATAGCTGGGACAGTACAAGCACAGCAATGAGAGGGTACGTCCTTCCCGACTTCTAATTAAAAAGGAGCCCTTTTCTAACTGGGATGAGCCTATTGTGGTATTTGATTCTGGTGTGGGTGTGCAGGTTCTCTGCTTTTTCCTTTAGGAAAATCCTCTGGGAGAAACTTAGACCTGAAAAATGTAAGGCTTTGTCCTTGACAAGGGTCATTCTGAAATCACAGGGAAAGAATGGTTTGGGGCTCACACACTAACAACCCACCTCTCTGCATCACATGCTTTGGGAGCATGAGGTGGGCACAGGCAAACAGTTAAACAGCGGTCCTCACAGGCCCGAGAGCCCAAGAGCTTCACAGAGACCACCCCACCGTGGCTTCGGGGCACCTGCATCTCAAGGGTGCTATTTCATAGGGGGGCAAAACTAGAAGTTTGGGGCTGGCGGTTCCTTTAGGTCCAGATTCCTTATTTAACCCACAAGGATGGAGCACTCAAAGACCTTGGACCAGGCAGTAACATCACAGATGAGAGCAGATGAGGTGAGGTGTGCAGAACTGGGGAGCCCTGTTCCCCAGCCTTGGTTTTTTATTTCTGTCTCAAAAGTGGGCTTTTTAAAATCCATTCCTCAGGGTTGCTGGAGGCTCCTCCTGCAGGCGGTGGGCCGGGCTCCGGAGGCTCACAGGAAGCAGCTACTCTGGTGCAGACTCCTGGTGCTCACTGAGGTTTCTCCAGAGTCCTTTTTCTACACCTGATTAGAACTACAGCTTGGAAATGGAATTAAAAAAAAAAAAAAAGAAGCCAGGTGCCAGTGGCTCTCACCTGTAATCCTAGCTACAAAGGAGGCTGAGATCTAAAGATCATGGTTCAAAGCCAGCCCAGGCAGGAAAGTTCACGATACTCTTATCTCCAATAAAACACCAGAAAACCGGAAGTGGCGCTGTGGCTTAAGTAGTAGAGCGCTTACTTTAAGCTGAAGTGCTGAGGGACAGCACCCAGACCCTGAGCTCAAGCCCCACGACCAAAAAAAAATGCCCCGCTAAAACAAAGAATCCCTAAATCTTCACAGGAGCTAAAACTGTAAAATCTCCTAATTATTTCTGATGTTACTGGGAATGACTAAAAAAAAAAAAAAATCACACTATCCCTTTACAAGCCAGAGATGGAGAGAGGGAAGGAGAGAGACATAGTTTGAGAGGGAAAAGGAATGGAACAGGAAAGAAGGAACAAAACAGCAATATATCGCTAATATGTTTTATTGGAATAGGAGCCTCTACCTCCACTCCCCCACTGCTGCAGCTGGGCGGGGGGGGGGGGCAGCAGGAGAAGTGGGAAGCATAAGTCTGTTGTCAAGTGGCCTAGCTCTCCACATTCTATGAGAGTCAATTGCAATTAATAGGACCATTCAGAAAAGGCAGGTACATACCAGACAAAGGCTCACGGAGAGATCTTATCAGAGCCCAAGGCCAGCAGGCTCTACTTCTTGCCAAGTGGGGGAGGGGGAGGGATGGTAGAGGAGGAGGAATTGCAGGAGGGGGGGGGACAGGATGACCCAGGAGAAGAGGGATAAGATGGAGAGCAGGAAGAGCTAGCAGCAGGCCCTCCCCATGGGCCTGGTGGCAACTGTAAGGGTGAATGGTGACACGGTCATTATGTTGTGGAATGGCAGGGAGGGCAGGGCTTTACTAGGCAGTGATTGTTCTTAGAGAACAGAAGCCTAGCACTGGCTGGGAAGAGAGAAGCAGAGATTCAGGAGAGGGCGGAGTCTGTGTTCCCTAGTATCCCCGAAGATGGGTAGGGGCTGACAGCTTGAATCTCCATCCTATCTTAGGCAGGCATCTGCTCCTGAGGTGAGGGGAATAAGCCCAAACCCTATCGGACTCGATGGCCAGATAAGGAAGTGCCCAACGTCTGGCCCTCAGTCTACTAGTATGAATGTTTTAAATGGTCCAGACCAAGCCCACAAGAATTAATGAAAGAAGTCTGGCACAGGTGGCTCACACCCATAATCCTAACTATTCCAGAAGCGGAGATCTGAGAATTGGGGTTCGAAGCCAGGGTGGGCAGGAAAGCCCACTAAATTCTCACCTCCAATGAACCACCAGAGAACTGGAAATGGCACTGTGGCTCAAAGTGGTGGAATACTAGCCTTTAACTAAAAGAACTCAGGGATGGCGCCCAGGCCCTGAGTTCAAGATTGGTGACCAACAACAGCAACAAAAGAAGTAGTGAATGAAGTAGCCAAATCAACTAGAGGGTGAATACTCTTTGATCTTCCAGGAACACTCAGCATTAGAGGAGGTGGGGAGACACCACTCCAGTGTTCCTTTCCTTTCTGGACCTATTACAATGGCAGAGACTTGAGGCTAAGAAAGGCCATTAATTACAATTTCTAAAAGTTCCTGTTAAGTGGATGAAAAGAGGGTCATCACCAGCTAGCCGAAGTATGGAAACAGTAGGAGTTGGTGGGGGTGGGGGGCTGCGTTTTCTATCTGGACGAGAAAAAAGCAACACACACAGCAAAACCTCATTAAGTCAGTATCTGTTTATTCAAAGGCGCTTATCATCAGCAGAGGCTATTCCCCAATCAACTGGAAGCCTCTATTGTAATCTCCTTTAATACCAAAACTCTGATGATTAAATATGTTAATATATCGGAGAGGCTGGACTCCGTTTGTTGGGCGAGGAATTTCAGAACTATGCTCCAAGGAAAATGATGGACACACAGTAGGCACTCAGTGACTCTTAGCATCATCGTTCACTTGCACTTTGTAGGATCAGAGTTTTAATCCAATCTCTAACGTGGCTAGTTCTCAGCAATAATAGCATGGATTTCATTTTAATATACCACCTTTGATTAAAACAGAGCCGTGTAGTCTTTCACAGCAAGGGCCTGTCCAAGGCACTTTAATCAGGACTGCCGTGGAGACATCTCTCCGAGGGCCATGCGTGTAGGAAGTGTCTGTCCACCTTCACGTTGGCAGAATGAGTTACAGAATTGTATTAGCGATGCAATTAGGCCAGGGCTTCCTCTGCACTTCTGCGGTGACCCCTCCACTCTGCAACTCGAGGCATTTTCCTCAGTGACCTGGTTTCCAAAGCATCCTCTCCCCCTAGAGTGGCCAGCTCCGAGGAAGACACAGGGACAAGCCGGCCGGCCCATGAGCTGTATGTGATTTCCACTCTGGTTTTCCAATAGAGAAGCCTCCATTGTAAGAGGTCATGGCAGACTGAGATCCAGTGCTTTTCACGAGGAGGAAGGCAGTGAGGACGATGATGATAATGGTGACATATGGATACTGGGTCTAACAGGTGCCATCTTGGCATCTTGGTGGATGATGGGGCCTCTTAGAGGTGAAATTCACCTCCCTACCCCTGCCCCTCAGGTGATAGTGGATGGGTGGGAACTTGGACAATAGGTTCCCGGACCTGCTAGACCTGTCCCATGAACTCCTGAGACTCTCTGAACTCCCCAGTTCCCTGTGACCCGGCCCCCGACCATGAGCCTATTCAGGCCCCAGCCCCTCGGCTGTGACTGCGCCACGCCTCCTGCCTCTTGCGCGCCTCAGGTCACCATGGCACGCCTTATCAACTCGCCATTAGAGTGTGTCTGGTTTGTTGATGCTGGGTTTTTTTTTTTGTTGTTGTTGTTGTTGTTGTTCTTTCTTTATTACCTTCATGGCTCCGTGCCCAACAGTATTAACTGCATTGGAGCTGTGAGCGTTGGGGAACATGGGTCTGCTTGCAGTACTGGCCTTCTAATAAAGACTCCCGATTCACCCTCTCAAAATGTGGCTTCTCTGTATCTCCTGATTGGATTTCTGTCTAACAATGGTAACTACGATGATGATGATGATTGAGGACAGTGATATGATGATGATGATGATGATGACGACAATGACGATGATGATGACTGATGATAGTGATATGATGATGATGGTGATGAGGAGGAGGAGGAAGAGGAAGAGGTCCAGGAGGAAGAGGTGGAGGAGGATGTGGGTGACACTGACAGTGCTGACCCCTCCCTGTTGGAGCACCTCTGTGAGGCTCCACTAGGCCCTGTGGAAGACACTAACAATGTCTACACTGGCCAGATGAAGCAACTGAAGCTTCCAAATGGTGATGGTCCATCCTATCCAGCCAGGAGGCAGATCCAGGTGTGGGGCTGACCTGTCTGCAGCAATACTACCCGGGTTCTGTCCAGCCGAGCATGGCGCACGAGGACTCCTGCCATTCTTCCCAGTGGTGGCTAACAGCCAAGTCCACTATTCTTCTATCTGGAGTGAGTTTTCCCCGCAATCCAGTTCAGCCACTCCAGAGCTGGACACGAGCATCCACGCACAGGTGTTCCCAGGAAAAGCACTGACATACGTGGATCTGAAATCTGATTTCCCTGGATGGTGACACTGATCCTTTCTGGAAGGTGGGGACTGTATGTTGACAGAAATTCATACACAGATGGGGATCTCAGATGCAGCTGTAGCACTGCAAACTTGTGTTCCTCCTGCCTCAGCTTCCAGAGTGCTGGGATTACAGGCATGGATCACCATGCCCAGCTCAACATCCACTTGTAACAAAAGCCCCGTCACATACTAACCAAACTGCTCTTAGCTGACAACTATTTATGGCATTACTGTCCTCCCTCCCTCCCCACCCCCGCCCCCGGTCCCTTGTATCTTGAAGAGGCCTCAAAGACTCAAACAAGTGAATCTTTTAATGATAGAAAATCTGCCTCCAAACATAAGAGAAAGTCTTAGGTGCAGAAGAATATAGTAGTACCTCCAGTTGTACCTGCTTGGGGCTCAGGAACATTGGCGAGTGGGCAAGATGAAGGAAAGCTGCTAATGCCCATGTCTGGCTGCCCCTTGCTCTGGGGCAGTTCTCTGGGTTCTGCAGACTCAGACTGCTAGAGGGACATGTGACCCTTGGGGCTGCCTCTGTGCTCAGCCAGGAGAGGCCTGAAAGGGAACAGCAGGAAGGTTCTTTTCCTGCTCCCCTAGGTGACCTACATCTGAGTTATAAAGGAAAACAGGTCCCAGGGCCCAGGCTGCCTGCAGCTCCCAGCCCTGCTGAGTCTTCTTTGTGAAATCTACATGAAGGAGAGAAGAAAGAGGACAGCCAGCAACGCCGCACTTCACAGCCACGCACGCAGCGCGCAGCGCGCAGGGGGTTGGCACAAGGTGCTCCCTGGAGTGGCGATGCGCAGCCATCTGTTTATGAGAAGCAGGGGGCTTTGTAGGGACTTGGTGCAGGCCAGAGGCCAGTGCTGCCAGGCTTTGCATCACAGTTCCACAGGACACAAGACAGGGGAGGCCCTGGGGCTGTGTGTTCCCCAGAACACAGCAACTTCGGACTGACTAAAGTTCTGAACTCTGGCGGGGGTGGGGGGATACAAAGGGCAGTTTGGTTGTTTTTTGTTTGTTTGTTTGCAGTACAGGAGATGGAGCTCCCATCACTGAGCCACTCTCTCAAGTTCTTTGCCTGTAGTCTGTTCTTCAGAGAGTGTCTCCAACTAACATAGCCTGGGCTTGGACTGCGATCTTCCCAACACTGCCTCCAGTCTAGCTGGAATGAGTGACTCTGTACAGAGGTCTGAACTCAGACCTAAGCCTTCTGTGGCTACTTTGCTTTTCAGGTAGTTATCCTGGGCTAACTTTGCCTGGCCTCAGACTGTGATCCTCCTACTTCTGCTTTCTAAGTAGCTCGGATTGATGGTTCTGTTTTAAAGTTATGAGAAATGCAAACTCTCTTGCTATGGCTTGTGGGTGCATCTGGGATAAAAGTTTAAGGAAGCCACATGCAAGCGTCCAACAGGTCTTTCCCAGGAGGTAGAGACACACAGAGTGTCACTGAGAAGGAGCTAATCATCCCCCCAGCTATGAGTGTGAGAACATACATGGAGGCTCTTAGATGCTCAGTGCCCAGGGTTCTAACTGGGCCCCCCCTGCTGCCAACAGACGGCAGTCCTAGCCTCCAGGCAGGACAGCAGTTACTCAGCACGAGCCATATCATTATGCACACAGTCCAGGCGTGGTGAGCCACTCTCACCAGATCTGATCTGAGAGTGGAGACAACAGCCCTGAAACCCAAGTTCTTGCACGCCAGCTGAGAGCCAAGTTTGCAAGTAGCCTCTTCTAGTGTAGCAGATAGGATAACTTCTGCCCAACTGCCTGGGGGCCATCCCACTCACATCATTCATTCATTCATACATTCATTCAACAACCACTCCTTTTTTTTGCGGGGGGAGGGAGGGAAGGGTTGAACAACTACTTTTGTGGGCTCTCACCAGTTGTAAGCAACCAGTGCAGTGAGACCAAAACCCCTGATCTTGTGATGCTGTGAGTCTAAAAGGAAAAAGATAATAAACAAATATGTCAGCAGGATACAGTGAGCACTAAGGAGAACAAAGGAAGGCAGGGAAGGAAAGGGAGGACTCCCCCAAAAAAGGAAAAAAAATAATAACAGAAGATGATCATCCAGATGAACCCTGAAACATGAGGAAGAGCAAGAGGAGATAATAGAGCCTGCAAAGGCCTTGTAGCCAGAAGGACAAGTGGGGAGGGGAGACCTTCCCTCCTAGTTTCCAAGGAGAAGAGAGTGAGAGTGAGCCACGGAGATGGACAGGGAGCCCCTGCCACCTCTTAAGAAGGTTGATTTTTTTTTTTTTAATTCCAAAGGATAGGAAAAGGCAGATAAAGGTCCAAGCAGGGAGTAGCAAGCCAGGCATTAGCTAGATCAGATTTCTATTCTAGAAAAATGACTCAGAGTCTCTGCCTGGCAAAGGGATTTTGAAAGAGGCAAAGGGGAATCTAAGGTTCCAGGTGGATGTCTGGTACTAACTCACAGACTCAGGTCTATTCCACACCTATGAAGGATGCTGCAGGATGATCAAGGGAGATCCCAGCAGAGGCCCTGAACGCCATCCCTTCTACAGGAAAAAAATAAATAGAAAGACCCAAGAGAAGAAGTCTTCCTGTTTTTAGAGCTTTTGAAATGGCAAAAGAATTCCAAAGGGAAAAAGTCCAACATGGAAAAAAGCAAGCTGTAGTGCCCTTTGAAAAGTTTTAATTTTATTTTAACTTTGCTAAATCTACTTACATTCACATTTTGAAATATGTATGCACAATAAAACACTGCAGTTATGGTCTACTGGGTTAAAAATCCAACTTTTTGGAACAGTTTCAAGGAAATACTTATAGAAAAGTCCTCTGAATGGAAGTCAATTCTGTAGATAAAACAGAAATGGCAGCATCTCCCAAGTATGCAAGTATGGGTGAGGGCCCAACACTACTGGGAGATTCACGAAGGCTGGTTTCTAAACCTACGAAGGACCCAGCAGGGAAAGGAAGTGCCCGTCCTGCTCCTCTTTCCAGATTCTCATGTCTCTAAGCGTCTCTCCTCTTCCTTTCAGAACTCACTCGAAAACCAAGACATTACCCTCCGATTTAAGATGGTGAAATTCCACTCTGGCACACTTCTCAGTGATGTGTGGAGTGACTGGGGTGTGTGTTTTACAAAGTTCCAGACAAAGTGAGAGAGAAGAACAAAGGCAGAAGGGGGGAGGAGGAGAAAGTGGGGGAGGAGGAGAAAATAGAGGAGGAGGAGAAGGACAAGAAAGAAGAAATAAAGAAGAAAGAAGAACCTACTGGAAGAAATCTACCACCATGCATCTCTGTGCTTATTCTGTGTAATTATGCAATATGGAAGGAAATATGGTTCTGGTCCTGAAGAGGTTGTCAATCAAATCAGGAAGGTGGCCTGCTTTCCAAGTGGGCATCCCAAGAACCAGGGGCCTGTCAGGAAGAGACCCCAATGCCCAGCACCCACACTCTCTTGAACCCTCGGCCAAGTGCATTAGAAAGGCCACACAGGGCCTGGGACCCTGCTCTGATGGGGCTGGGGAGACAGGTAACCTTGAGCCAGCTTAAGCAGCACGGAGAGTGGCAGGAGGAAAAGGGCGAGGCTCCCCTAGCCACAACTGCCACGTGGCGTGGCAGGCCGGGAGCCACAGCAAGTGGTTGCGCATCCAGCCCTGGCTTCTGTCTCCCCTGCATCCACTGACTGTCCTGGCTGGATACCTAAAGAATCTCACCGGTGCCCCTCCCTTTAGCCTCTCTTCTCCAGCCCTGGTCTTCAGGCTGGGTCTCCGCTGCCACGCCCCCAAGCACATGCTACAGTTTGTCCATAGGACTCTGGACAGGGCGTGGCCAGTGCCACGTCTGTAGGATACTGCTCCCCCCATGAGACCTTCCAAGCTGAGGCCAAGTCACTTGGTCAAGCTCAGTGGAAGGGGAGTTGTGGGCACTGGGGCACTGCTGAAAGCTTTGCGGGAGAGGCAGAGCACGGGATATGGAGTGATTCACCTGGTGTGGTAGCGGAGGGTGCAGGCCTAGGGAGTGAGACAAAACCAGACCAAAGGCATCTTCTATTACACCAACAGAAGGAGGACTCTGTGCTGAAGGGGGACTGGGGGGGGGCGGTGGACTTGTGCACGTTTAGGGAAGATGAATCCTCGTCCAGGTGAGCACCCCTTTCACACCCATGCTGCGCTCAGCTATGTTCAGACAGCTCCTCGTCCACAAAGCCAGCAAATGCGAAGCTAGAAATTGTAGCGGGAATAATAAGTTCTTGTTCGCCATTGTGGCTTTCTGTAATAAATAATTCCCAGTCAGGCTGCTGGAGCATTCCGAGCGGCAGACATATTATGTCCATGAAAGACAACCTAGAGGAGAAACCTTTGTGTGATGAGAGTGAAGGTCCTCCCCACCCCGTTAACATCCCAGCCTGCCACAGAAATGAGCGGTTTTCTGAATTTCTGCCAAGTGAGATGGGTTCTGCATGCTATTCGATGAGTCTGTTTATACAGAAACAGCCCAAAATAGGAAACACACAGAAGCTATTAAAGATATTGTCCTGTGAGGGAAAGATTTGAATGGCTTACTTACTGCAAGTGGCACATAAGACACAAGTCACTATTAATGTGATAAAGAAGTTAATGGGTTCGAAAGCAAACCCTTGGAATCTTCGTCTTATTTCAGAGGTGACAATAAAAAGGAACCCAGAGACAATTATTTTGGGCTGGATGAGCAGAGAAAACAAAGAGAAGCCTCCACACAGGCTCAGCAGGTCTTTTGGCTAGAAACACACGCCTGGTACACAGTGTAGGGGACTTTCAAAGGGAAAAGGGTTCCCAGTGAAAATAAATGAATAAATGAATTAGAACATAAGTAAATGAAGCAAGACTTCAGAAATGTCAAAGGAAAGTTCCAAGTTCACTTCTGTCCTTAGGTTGTTTTACAAAGGAATGGAAACCACAGAACACCATCTTAAGGAGTTCCAAGGCATTCAGATCTAGGAGGCAGTTGGTCCAGTTTTCCTTTGCTCATCTATAGAGAAGCTGACATGACCCCTTGACATCACCTTATTGCTCCTCACCAGACAACAAGATGGCATGTGCAGGAAATACTTGGCCATACTGTGGCCAGAGGAAGCTCCCCTGTCCCCCACCCCCTCCACCCATCCTCTTACGATATCCAAAATCTAACTATAGGTAGGCCCGTGTCTAAATAATGCCCATGTAAAGCCTCCTAGTATGTATTGTTTTCATGTCCACAGTTGAAAATAATAAAGACAGAGTTTTCTTACAAAATACTTAGAGTAGCCAATTCTTACCTAGGATTTTACCTGTCCTCTTTTCAGATTCTACTAGGTATACTGGAGGGGTCCCACAGGCCAAGGGCCTGTGTAAAGAAGAAGAAAACATCATTTGGGGCTTACCTACAAAGAAAGCATCATCACAGGGGCGCTCCAGTGATTTTATCTGCAACCATGCTCTTATAGGAGGAGGGAAAGTAGAGGGAAGATAGAGCGTCATGTTTATTTCTTCCAAATGCTCACAGATTTGTCAAAGTTTTCTAGAATCACCTGCTATCTAGGTAGTAGGTAATAAAATACAAGCATGGTCAAGAAGTACAGTCAGTTGTCCATAGCTGATAGAAGCCTTTTTTTTTTTAAACCAACACACCAATGAACTGGTATCACCAGGAACACCGATACCAAGGAAAGTCAGGAAAAAGGTCAAAGGCAAACTGACCCTTCACTGTTCCAACATCAAAACAACCCAGGGTGAGGGGAGCAAGTGAATAATGGACAATTATATTCCAGGCAACAAACACCAAATTCTATCAGGCATAAGAAAAAGACAGATGGCTCTAGGTAGAGTTCAACAAGAGGAAGACAGGAATAAGCAAAGATGGGCTGGGGGTGGCATCAGTCAGTAGAGGAGGGATGGAAGGCGTGGAATGGAGAAGTGGGAATAAAGGAGATGATGATGAAGAAGAAGGAAAAGTCAACTGACCATAGAAGCCACCGGGTGGGGGTACGTGTGTGTGTGTGTGTGTGTGTGTGTGTGTGTGTGTGTGTGTGTGTGTGATGACTGCTGGTTAATAGGAAGTTCAGTTACCCAGAATGGCATGCCAGTTACGCACAATTCCTCTGAGCCCAGCAGCCTGAGTCTGGCCATTAACTTTAATGTTTTGCAGATCCCCAGCATTTTCACAGGTGTGAGCTGAAACCATCTGCTTTCTGTGTTCTACCTTGCCTATTAAAACCCAGCATCCTCAAAAATAAATTGGGGACCTGGGGGAGGGAGGACGGGGTGGGAAATGCTAGTATGTACTTCACCTGCGACAGAAGGAGCCTTCAAGCTACCTTTGAAGGGGATTATTGGATTTCAAAACTGCAATGTTAAAACAATTAAATAAAATATGGTGAGGGGCTTTAATCTCCAGAAACACAATCTGGGTAAGTGAATTCCTCAGATACAAGAATCCCAATCAAATATATGGAGTGGCATGGTGATCCACACGTGACAAATGAAAGAAGAAATCTACTGAGGAGGAAATACTTATCCAAAAATATGTCTCCATTGTAGTAATATTTATAAATTGGACACACTCAGAAGTGGAGCTCAGGAAAGCTTCTGTCCATGAAAATAAAATGTGCAAAAAAAAGCCAAATATTTCTTGAAAATCAATTCTTGTGCAGTCCAAGTACCTAAAGAAGCTGGGAGAACATGGTAAATATTAGAATGGGGTGCCAAATTTTAATTTTCACTGCGCAAAGTCTAGGATAAGCGTGACAAGAGATACAAAATTGTGCCTTACTGCCCAATGTCTCCTGTCTCTTGTCTGGACAGGATATTTGACAAAAACAACTCTACTGCTGATGTGACTCCTTTCTCCCTTCAGGGCCAAAACATGGGCCTTGAACAACCTAGCCTTCCTGGTTGATACAGGAAGTTCTATAACAAGGTGACAGGGAGGAGATTTGTAAACTCCAAGCAATCAGACTCATCCAGGTATTCCTCATGCAGACATCACACAGGTTAAGGGAGGCATAATAGCAAGGTGTGTGTCCCGGCTCCCTGGATTGCACTATGGAAATGTAGCCCTGAGAGAGGTTACTGAAAGAGCTCACTAGATACTGAAAGAACTCTTAGATACTCTGGAGGTTGAGATCTGAGGATCAGGATTTGAAGCCAGCTCTGGCAGGAAAGTACATGAGACTCTTATCTCCAATTAACCACCAAAAAGCAAGAAGTGGAGGTGTGGCTTAGATGGTAAAAAAAAAAAAAAAAAGAAAAAGAAAGTACAAGGCTTTGAGTTCAAGACCCAGTACGAGAGTGAGAGTAAGCAAGAGAGAGAGAGACAGACAGACAGACAGGCAGACATTAGGACACAGGCTGAGCACGGTGAGGATTAGGCTATCTATAAGCCCACCAGGGAAGTCTCTGCAGAAATCAATACATGGATCATGGAATCTCAGCCTCCCCGTCATGAGAAAATACATTTGCTATGAAAGTCCAAGAAGATCACTACAAGCCCAGGGTGAGAAGGGCCCAGGTGCTGCACATTGGAGGTGGAAGGTATCCAAGAAGAGCATGCACTGTTGAGTCAGACAAAGGAGTTTCAGCCTGTCTACCTTGTGCCTCAGAAAAGTCATTGTACACCTTCAAGACTCCCTTTCCTACCCTGCAAAAAATACGGAGGCTCATCCTGAAAATGGGACCGACTAGATAATTCATGAATGGTGTTGAGCACCATTTCTGGCTCATAGCAGGGACCCACTCAATATTAGTTAATTTTATTGCTACAGTGCAGATAAAATGAAGATTGAAATCTTTTCTGACTCATACTTGGTTATAACGATAAGCACTATGCAAATAGAAAGGAGCTGTACAAAGGTAGAATAATGCTTTGATGGATGGGAGGCCCAAATATAGTAAGTCAGCTTCATTTCACCATCCAAAAAAACACTAACAGAGTTCCTGGGAAATCAGAGGCACCATGAAAATAGGGAGGCCGGACAGGAAGTCCACATGGCCCAGGGGAGATACAATCTGTCCTGGGGCTGGGCAGGATGCCGTTCCACCCATTTGGGGCGTTCAAGTTTACTGGGAGTTCAAAATACGGTAGGAGGACTAGCTTGGAGCGTGGGGATGGATGAGCCAGCTCAGGACTTCGGGTCAGCAACCCTCAGACATAAGTAGTCATCATCACAGAGAAAGCCACGGCTGCTCGCGTGCGCTCCCAGTGTCCACTCAGAGTAACTGCACTGATTATGCATCGTGTGAGTGGGCACATCAGCCATGCCACAAGCCCCACCACCATAAGAGGACCAGTCAAGTGGGAAAACTGAATCCAAATGAGCCACAGACAAGAAGGCAGAGACTTGCTGCTGCTACCTCAACCCCTGCCCTCACCAGGCCCCGCAATCAAAGAAGGGCAGTCCCCAGAGCTAGGCCAAGATGGAGGCCTTCATCAGCCCAACACTTTGGGTCACGTGTGCTTCTAGAAGTTAAGGTTAGCACTGAGATGTTATGAGCCTGTTCCTCAGAGTCAGTTTCCGGAATGACATGGAAGCCAGCCCAACAGGATGCACAACCTGAACAAGGCACCCTGTGCAGCCTAGAGCGCCTGCCACCTTGTCAGCAGCCGGAGGCCAGGGGATGCCTACCAGCACCAGGTTCAAAGGACAGCAGTGTGGAGTGGAGGCAAGGGTGTGCTGAAAACATGGTAGGCAGCATTTAACTAATCGCAGCACAGATGTAAGTAATTCCTTCGACTTGATTCCCTCTGCTGAATACGCAAATGCCTAAGCGGGAAAGGATCCTATGGAACTCAAAGGGCTCACAACATAGGAAGGTCTTTTAATAACCATTTGGTAGCAAAGGCTGTGTGGAGCTGACTCAGTTATCCGTCCCATCATGAGTGAACATGCTCGTGTGGGGATGTTCATGTGGTTAATGACGAGGTGCCGCCTCCAGGGTTGGTACATTGTACGAGGCTCAGCACACTTTCCCTGAAGAGCCATATAGTTAATAATTAAAGCTTTATGGGCAGATGGTTGCCATCCTAATCACTCAGCTCTGCCAGTGTAGCTAACAGCAGCCATGGGCAAAACGCAAGCAAACGGGTGTAACCACGGGCTAATAAAACTTTATTGACAACCCCCCCAAAAAAAAAACCCCAGTCCTAAAGCCAGATTTGGCCAAGGAGCCGTTAAGTTTGCTGGTCATACCCAGAATGTACAGCACATCAGCATCCTACAATTTGCAAACTTCTCAGTTCTGAAACACATCTGGCCCTAAGAGTTTGAGAGGAAGAACTGGGACCCTAAAGTTCCAATCCGTAAAGGGAGTCTTTTCAAGACCAGAACTGATCTCCTGCAGCTGTAAGTCTTGCACTGACTGGCACTTTTACCCGGGTTCAGGTGGGTTGACATGGGGGAGCCTACCTGCCAGAGGAGCTTTGAAGAGATCTCCAGGCAGGCTTTGAGGTGGAAGGGGAGGGGCCCAGTGGCCTGCTGGGTGGTGGGGAAGGAGATCAGGCCCCTGTGAGGGTCCCAGGGACAAGCTTCTTCAGGGAGTCTCAGATGCATAGCTCTGCTCTTACGAGGAGCCTTTACAAGAGGTGGCTCTGGAGGGAACAGACGGCCGAAGGTGACATGCAAGGGGGAAGGCACATACCCACCAGGCCTGCGAGCCACCCAGGCTCTGAGGGCTCAGCAAAGTTAGGATGCCAGGTCATGGCCCAGACTTTGGAGGGTCAAGGGTATGGGATGGCAGCATCGGAAGTTATGGTGAGGAGTTGACCTCGTGGGCCTTCCACAGAGAAGCTGAGGTTTAG
>NW_012267234.1:14631993-14829493 GCF_000151885.1 Dipodomys ordii | reverse complement strand
CTCTGCCTCTCTGTCAATAACCATCAATTTGCTCTTCTATATTTACAGAATCTTTAGAGAAAAGAAAAAGAAAAATGATTTTAAAACTACACAACATTTTAGATGTACTAAACTTTGTAAATGACTACATTGCATTCCAAAGGAGGAGATAAAATCTGCCAGTCTGGGCAGCAAAGAATGATCTGTTTTATGTTAATTGTGTTGTTTAAGTTTTAATAATAGCTCAGCTGCCAATTTAAACTTATTTTTAAAAAAAACTATAATGACTGTCATTCAGATATCCCTAAATTCTAGGAGTACCATGAATGATATGTCCTCAGTTGGGGGCCACATCCTCTCCAGAGACTGCATCTCCTCCCTAGGATGGCCCTGCCAAGAGCCCCCGCAGCACACCAATGGTGTCCAGTCTGCATGCAGCTGTGCTGCACCAGGCATGTGCACTTCTTTCCCACCCAGGGGGCACCTGACCTTGCAAGGTGCCTGCTGGAAACACGCCCACAGAAGCCTACAGCACCCACCCCACCTGGAAGGAGAGGTCCAGACAACCACATAGCTTTGAGGATGAGGGAAGACCACAGCATACCAGCCTCAGGCATGGATGCAGGGGCCCACTGCACAGGAGAGAACATCACCTCCTGCCCCAGGAGGCCAGGATGTTGATGCTGGAGCAGGCTAGCTCAGCCTCTGGAGGGCTAGCTCAGCCTCTGGAGGGCTAGCTCAGCCTCTGGAGAGCTAGCTCAGCCTCTGGGAGGGCTAGCTCAGCCTCTGGGAGGGCTAGCTCAGCCTCTGGAGGGCTAGCTCAGCCTCTGGAGAGCTAGCTCAGCCTCTGGGAGGGCTAGCTCAGCCTCTGCAGAAGGCTAGCTCAGCCTCTGGAGGGCTAGCTCAGCCTCTGGGGAGGGCTAGCTCAGCCTCTGGGGAAGGCTAGCTCAGCCTCTGCAGAAGGCTAGCTCAGCCTCTGGAGGGCTAGCTCAGCCTCTGGGGAGGGCTAGCTCAGCCTCTGGGGAAGGCTAGCTAAGCCTCTGGAGGGCTAGCTCAGCCTCTGCAAAAGGCTAGCTCAGCCTCTGGAGGGCTAGCTCAGCCTCTGGGGAGGGCTAGCTCAGCCTCTGGGGAAGGCTAGCTCAGCCTCTGCAGAAGGCTAGCTCAGCCTCTGGAGGGCTAGCTCAGCCTCTGGGGAGGGCTAGCTCAGCCTCTGGGGAAGGCTAGCTAAGCCTCTGGAGGGCTAGCTCAGCCTCTGGGGAGGGCTAGCTCAGCCTCTGGAGGGCTAGCTCAGCCTCTGGGGAGGGCTAGCTCAGCCTCTGCAGAAGGCTAGCTCAGCCTCTGGGGAGGGCTAGCTCAGCCTCTGGGGAGGGCTAGCTCAGCCTCTGGAGGGCTAGCTCAGCCTCTTGAGGGCTAGCTCAGCCTCTGGGGAGGGCTAGCTCAGTAGCAGTGACTTGGTAAACAGGTTGCAAAGGAGCTTGTTGGAAGAAGCACAGTCAACTGGGCAGTTTTTTGTTTTTTTTTTTAACTCCAGCCATAGACAGGATAGTTCAGTGAACACAAGCTTAATTGGAAACTCGTTACCCTTTTTAGAAGGACAAGGGGAAAGGTGGGGAGCTGTCTACAGTGGCCTTGCCTCCTGCTTGCTGAGAATGGGGGAGCAGGAGCCTCTGTTTGTGCTTTGACATGCAGGGTTCTGCTCTGTGTGTACAGGTGGGGGATGGGGGGCGGGGGAGGGGGAATAAGAAGTATTTAACAGACTGGTAGCAATCTTGTCACCAATGGGCCCCTGGGATCTGGGAGATCTCTGAACTATCTGTCAGCACAGGGCTCAGGAACACCAGCTGGGTAAGGAAGGGCCTTGCTAACACATGAGCATCTGCAGACGGAAGCCTTCACCTAGGCGGGGAACAGGGGGACAGTGTGCAGGATGTGAAGGTGTGGGGGGGGTAAAGAGGGGTACCCCAAAGTACTCAAGCATTTGGAGTCTGAGAGAACCCTGGGTCCACACAAAAGCTGAAAGATCTGAATGTCTGTGTGTTCAGAATTCAGAGTTCCACTGTGTAACCCAGGATGGCCGTGAGGTTCTCGATCCCCCGGCCCCAGCCTCCTGAGCACTGGAATTACAGTCATGCGCCATGACACTCATCTCAGCTAGGTTGCGATTTTGGAGGAAGCCAACTGGCACTCAGTTACATGGACTCCCTGTCACAGCCCCACTGGTTCAACTAGATAAGCAGCAAACATGATCACTCCAGTTCACCTTGACTTCTAAGACTTAAAAAAGGAAAGTCAGGCAGTTTTCTAGGTCTACCTGGTGAGGGCGACTTCCTGGCAATCACAGGAGGGTCTCTACAATGCAAGTGAGGCTGGTGGGTCAGGCCATCGCTGCGGTCCCAGCTCAGAGCTGTGGCTTAAACTCTGAGCTTTTGACTCCAACTCTCTGTGGTGTAAAGTAGTGGCTGGGAGGATTCTGGGAAGTGTTCCACAGCCATCACACAGAGCACAGAGCCTAGCCCGCCCGGGGATTAGTCAATTGAAACTGAAAAGAAAGAAAGAAACAATCTGCCTTCTTGGATGCCATTCAAATCTCCCACAAGGTGTTGGAGCCTGGCGGGAGCAGACGGGCACCAAACCTTTTGTGGAATACAAGAACACAGAAAGGTTCTAATCGGGAGAGGTGAGCAGACATGAAGATAAGCGGCGGGGACAAGTGAAGAGTTTGTACAGAGCAGACAACAGAGATTATGTCTCAGCAGTCACCCTGAACAACCCCCCCCCCCCCAGCTGGGGAGGTCCCTTCCCTTAAGCCTCAGTGTTCTGGGCTGCTAAAGGGACATAGTGATGACATCCACAGTGGCAGGTGAGTCTGCAGTATAAACCACACCACACCTCCCACGCAGAGCCCAGCACATAGTAAAAAGATAGTTAAGGAGAGATGACCCGTTCTTATTCACCCAATTGTTAGCGTAACAATGGTCAAAGCAGACTATCTGAAGGAAAAGCCTGGCAGGAAGGCTGGATGTGCTGTGGATCTCAGTTTATCTTCTGCCAGCAGAGAGATGGCGTTACTAGTTTGTCTTTCACCGCCAGTGAGAAACCAAGAATAGAAAGAGAAAATTGCTAAAGAAACATGGTGAAGTTTCCCAGGGCTTGATACCCCGACCAGAGACTGATTCTGCATGATTAGTTCAAACCTGTCTTAAACCCAATGGAATCATTTTAAAATAAGACTCTAATTTCAGAACTCTAAAGAAGTCTGCATTTTAATAAGATATTTCATTGTTATCCCAAATAAAAAAAAACCATTGTTTGCCTGACTCTATAATTTATTGTTAGACAGACATCGTGCTATTACTCAAACAAAATGAAACACGCAATGATTCCGCTAATAAAACAATTGGATCACAAGGCAAAGCACAGCTCGGCAGTTTAAACAGAACTGAAAACCCCTGAGTGAAGATCTACCTAGTCTAATATTCCCAGTTGGAATTTCACCTTTCTCTGCTCTTCCACAGAGAAAAATCATTGAAATAGCTGGCTAACAATGCCATTACCTTCTCTCTAACTTAATCCTTTGTTCCTCCCAGAGAAAAGACTGCTGCTGATTATGAATATTCTACTCTACAATTCCCGTCAATTAATATACTACCAAGTTCTTGTTACAGTATTAATAGCTTCTTGATTTACATGAGAAAGTATATATTTTATACTCATAGATGAAGTGATTTTTTTCCCCTCCTTTGGGAGAAAGTGCTTATGTAAAAAGAACTTACAATTGGGAAAGTAGAGGTAGAGGTGAGTATAGATAATGGCGTGGTACTGGTTTTCTCGTCTCTCCTGGAGAATGCTAATCCTTAGTCAAGGAGGGGAAGACAGAGTTCCTGAGCCTCCTTGACTCCTGCTGTCCACTGGGGAGAGAGTGTCAGCTGAGCTGGTTTGTCCCTCCCTGGCCCTTGATCAGCATCCATCTATCTGCAGAACCTCGAGATTACAACTCGCCTTTCACAAACACTCAAAGGGAAATAGATGTGCCCAGTCCCATATAAAAAATACGCAAGAAGACATATGGCAGGTGGTTCTGAAGATAGCTGCCATCTTGGTGATGAAGGAATAGAGACTGAGGCCGACAGGCCTCTTCATCCCCACTGTCCTGACCCCCCTTGTCATTTACACTCCCGCAGGCCCGGGAGCCCTCTCTGCAGAATCAAAGCCCTCACATGCACTTCTCACAAAGCCGCAATACCCCAGCATGCCCTGCATGGCTGGGGCAGGGTACTTCAGCCTACCCCATGAGCCCTCAGGGAGAGGCGTGTGTCACCCCCACAGTGACTGCTTCACGGTATGCGCTCGACTTCTGCTCTAAAGCCCTGGACACTGTTCAGAGAAATCAGGCAATGTCTCAGTGTCCTGTGTCCGCAGCTCCCCCTTCAACTGCCTCATTGTCCCGCTATGGTATGCAGGCAGCTTCATCCACCAGCAGGTTTGTGAGTTCAGGAGATTCCAGTCTCAGTGCTGCTGTGAACGAGGATGGCTGGGACAAGGCAGCCTCAACAGTTCCCTGGACCCTGGCTGTACAAGGTGAGGATGCTGCTGCCCAGGGAAGCCACCTGGCGCCAGTGTGCTCCTGTGCTCCCTTCCTGAGCCCATAAAGTGCACGCAGCGAGTCTCTATCCCCCCTTCCCTTTCTCATATCCCTGCCCCCTCTGGATTTTGCCCGCTCGTGGACATACAAAGAATATGTCCCACTGCAGAGCCACACCTCACTTCTCATTTTCTTTTGTAAAACAAGCTCAGCAGCATTCGAGTCTCTCCCTGGCCCACTTCCCTTATATACACTCACCTATACTGCCTTTTGTCTTCAAACTATTATTATTCAGCCACTGTGGCTCACAGAGCAGCTGGTCCCTTCTGCAATGGGATGTCAGTTCAAGATCATTTGGGTAAGATCCTGAGTATGGAGAGAGACTGAGGACCCTTACAGAGAGCTCACTATTCCTGGCCACTCTGGGTCAATGTCCCCCTCCTCCAGCCCCCTGCCCCAGTGCCTGGATTTTCTCTCCTAACCCAGGTACTGGGAAGGTTACCCTGTGCACCTGCCTTCAGGTGCTGCTCTGAGGCCAGGGAGCAAATGGTGATTGACAGGTTTGGGTTTTGTGGCGTTTCTTGTAAAACAGGGTCAGGAATGATTAAATGGCCAGGCCTGGAAAGGAAATGGATAATCCCCCCTGAGGCCATGTCTACACATGACCGAGCCATCCACTGGGCCAGTTTAGTTTAAAAAAAAAAAACCTCCAGTCAGAGGGGCTGCATGATTGAAGTGATGGCCGATTCCCCAGCCTGGGAAGGCAGCCGTGGGCTATGTGGGGGCAGGGCGGCCAGCCCTGTGGCTCCTTCCCATTTAAAGCATTTCACAGAGTCTCAGGCTCAAGGTAGAGATTTCAGTCCAATGTCTGTAGATTGATTGATTAATTTAAAGCTCCTGAGAAATCCCGCCAGTTCACAGACGAGGCTGGACACGCTGAGAATTTTCCTGTCTTCCTGAAAAGGAAAATGTTCAAGCAGCAGCCCCCTGATTGGAGATGATTTACATTCTGCCTTGATCTTGGAACTGGAGGAGGTGAGCCTCCATCAATGACCTCTGGAACCCAGCTGAGAGCAGTTCCCAGCAGTGGCCATGGCCTAGACTGTCACCTGACCTCCTACACACAGGGACCACCCTCCACGGGTGCCCTGCTGTAGTCCGGTTGCCCAGACGTGTGGATCCAACAGGTTGTGGCTTCAGTGTCAATGCTGCCACTTACTAGCTGCCTAAGCATCCCTGGAAGACCCATGCCTCAGTTTCCCTGGTTAGAAAAAATAGGGATTTGAGCGAGCTACTGATACCCAGAGCTTAACTGAGGATCGGGCATAGAACACACGCCCAATAAAAGGCACTGTTAATCACGAAGGTGACCACAAAGTGGCCAGGGCTGTCTCACTGAGCATGGCAAAACTGCAGGGTTGACACTGAGGCAGGTACCCCGGTTCCCTTTCTAGTCACCCCGTGGTCACCAGGACCTTAACTCCCTTCCCCAGTCATTCAGAACTGACAGCAGAAGGGGGGGGGTCTTCCTTACAAACGTTTGCCTGGAATTGCCACAAAGCACTACCAATCCTAAGGCACCGGGGTCTCAGATATCATCGACCTTCCACAGCATCTGGTGAAAATGTACATGGGTGCGGATCCCTAATGGGGATCTCTCACCCTGGAAAGAGATCTCTGACCATTTTGAAATTACATAAAGCAAAAAGAACCAACATGCTCAGGGGATGGGGAGGAGAGAAAGGGGGGAAGTTAATAATACCCTATAAATTCAATTTGCATTCCTCGTGGTGTTAACCATATCTGCCTGAGCTTTCCCAAATAAGCAATCATTTGAAATCCTCCTGTGTGATGGATGGCCTTACACATTTTAAAACACCATCCCTTTAATAAACCAAATTGCACAATGTGGACTTAAGTGGTTCTGGAATATTCTGATCGTGAAATATTTTCTGTTTCTGGGCCAGCACTGGCCATTTCTTCTTGGGAATATGGTGTTTGAAAATCAGTTCTTCCTATTATAGATTTCTCCCTCAGCTTGTAGAAAATCCATGATTCCCTAAACATTGGTCTTTGAAAGCACATTGACTAAAATCTTCATGCTTAATTCATGAGGCACAGTCTGGAGATTAGTGGAGCTGGACATAGACCAGGAATACTTTATCATATTCTAATAAGCAGAGGCTGAAAATTGCATTTCTAAAGCTACAGTATTAAAGGGCATACCGCAAAACATGACCCAAACATAACTCAGTAGTTTTACAGTGTCTGAAAAGGCTTTGATATGATAAAGTATGCTGACGAGAGGAATAAACACAACTCAAAATTTCTGAATTTAAAAAGGAAAAAAAACGAGGGAGGGGGATTTGGCAAACATTCTGTGCATTTGTGGGGAAATATATATATAATAGACGCACATATTGTGATTCCTATTAAACAAGTATTGACGACCAAGTCATACTGCAGGAGATCACTGTAGTGCCACAATTTACGAGGTTGGAGAGCATAAAAGCGTGACACATGAAAGAAAATAAATAAAGCAAACCTAATGAGGTTAATTTGAAGGTTGTCAGAAAAGAAATCTAAGTGTTGAGTTTTCAGCCTTTCAAAAAACAGGTCACCTGCATTGTTTCTGGAAGCAGAAAGCAATGTGACTGTGTGTGCCAGGCCAGGAAGGCAAGATGGTTCAAAACGCTAGATGGTGGAGCAGGGCATTGCTCAGAAAATGGCAGTGGCATGAAATAACTCCTTAATGCAGGCAAAAAAAAAAAGATATGTACACCCCCACACACACACAGAGTGATATGTAAAAAGCAACCATGGAATCCAAACACATATATCAGCCATACATATGGCACCAGCTCCAGAGCCTTTCATCCAGCCGGGGCTAACAATATGTGATTACCTGACTGAAGGATGGGTGGATAGGTGCATGGGCACTGGAGGGAGGGAGAAAGGAGTGAAAACAGGTCCTAGGCACTTCATAAGAGCTCCTAGGGACTTCGCTTCTGCGCTACGGCTTGCTTGCTAACTGATGTCCTTCTGTGATGGCATGTTCTGATTAATCAGACAAGGCCCTGGGGTGGGGAGCTTTCTGCCCAGGGACAGTAGCTGCCAGACTGTAAGCATCTGAACCCACAGGCAGCTCCAGCAGCCCCATGCATGAGAGGGTTAGGAACCACAAATCAGATTAGAAGGGGGTGGCGAGCTGAGGGTTCAAAGGAGTTGTCTTTAAACTGCATCTGCATAGCTCAGATGTGGATATTACTGAGACTGCATATTTATGGAGGAAGGCATTGGGAGTGGAGCGTGATCCTACCCCTCAAAGCCAGCCTTCACCACTGCTGAGATCAGAGTGGAAGGATCAGAGGAGCCGGCCCCCCTGCTGGTTTCTATGATTTTATTTTTATGGGTGTGCACTCACCAAGCTCCCTTCATTCAATTAATGAAGCCGGCTTTGACCTCTTCCTACAGGCCCTGTTTACCTCTGCACCCAGTCTCCATGCTGGCCTGTAACAACACAGTCTGCCCTTAGCCCTCAAATGGGGCTTGACATCCCCAGCTTCCAGAGCTCTGGGTGTCCGTCACACCCACTGGCCAGTCCTCAGTCATCTTTCATGCCTCTACCAATGCATGCTGGGAAGCCACCCTGGCAGCTCTGAGAGCCCAGCTACTCCTGCCAAGGGTTTCCAGAGCTCCTCATGTCACCCACCATAATCAGATTATAACCTAAATAGTGCACACCCTTCCCACTGCATTCCTGCTCTTAAAGGGCCCAGGCCTTGACAAGTGACTTTCTGTAGACCCAGGTCCAGCACAGAACTTCGCCAGGTAGCTCAAAATACATGTACCAGTTAAAACCAATAGCTGGGGGTAGGGCCCAAATGATAGACTATTTTCCTAGCATGCAAGAAGCCCTGGGTTCAATCTCTACTACTATAAGAAAACAGGACAAAACAAATTGTCTAACCTAAAGAGAGACTATAGATATTGTTATTGGTTTTACAGTGCACATTCACATTATTTTTTTATAAAACATAACAAGCCTATTATGCACATATGTATGCATAATATAATCATATGTCATACAGTATATATATGAATATAAAAATGAGCAGAAAGTTCAGGTGCAGTGGGTCTTACCTATAATCTCAGCTACTTGAAAGGCAGAGGGTGGAGGATGGATAGTAGAAGACCAGCCTAGGAAAGTGAATGTCTCAAAACAGAACACAAACAGAAGGGTAAGGCTCAAGTGGTGGAATGTTTGTCTACCATGCCCAAAGCCCTGGTCCAAATCGTCAGTACTAGAAGAAAGAACAAAGACCAGAAAATGACTTATATTCCCACTACTTGGTATTTATTCTTCTCACTCTGGGTATCCATTTGTACTCCCTTTGAACATGGAAGCTACAGGCTTTCGACCGAGTTCAGGTGTCAGGCACAGCTATGTGAAGGATGATTCCAGAGCCGCTCAGGGTGTGACTCACACCTGCCACTCAAAGGACAGGTGGCCGTGTCTGCTCTGTTAGGGTCATCCATGACCTCAGGAGAGGAGGCAGATGGAGACCGAGGACCTCTCCAGTCAGAAACGCAGCCTGGGCCACAGACGCATGAACAGAACGTGCAGAGGCATGGCGGGGCCCTGCCAGTGTGCCCTCCCAGGCAAGGCTGGGTGCTGCCAGCTGAGTGGACAAAGGCACACGAGGAGATTCCCAGACGTAGAAGAGGAAGCATTTCCCATCCACGGCGCACACACTGCCACTTGTCCACTTGCCAGGGGAGCCTCGGTGGAAAGGCGCTGCAGCAGCAGCCGCTGCCATGGAAAGGGTGCCCTTCGCCCCCAGTGGCAGATTTCGCAGCCTACCCTGTGTGGCAGCCCCATCTGCAGCCCTGCCTCTGGCCTGGGACTCCCCAAGCCTCTTGAAGAAGCAGCATCCCTCCACCGTAGGGAAGCTTGCTGGTTCCCTAGGCCATGACTCCATTCCTCAGACATTGACAGGAAGGATGGGGTTATTGTGAAAGGAAATCTCTGTTTCCCACGGCGACCAGCCCTTCTTCTTCCCTTAATTATAATTCTTTACATGCAATGTGCATCGGCTGCTATTTAAATAAACAATGAGGGATTTGAAACAGAGAGACTATGAAAATGAAATTGCTTTAATTTACATCCCTAGGGATGGAGGCTGTATACTGTTTTTCTGGATGCTAAATAAATAAATAAACAAATAAATTTCAAGTGGCGATTACCTATGCCTTGTAAAAGGGATCAACCAACAGCTCCCAAGCAGCCCAAATGCAAACTACATGGGGAATATTATTAGCCCCTTCTAGAAACAACAAGGAAAGGAGGTGACAATGGCGTGGCTTCTGTCACTTGACAGTGGTAGGCTTCGCAAGCTGAGAGCAGGGTTCTTCTCCCGGGTCGAGGACGTTGGTAGGTCTGCAGGGGTAAGCCAAAGCTAGGCCAAAAGACTTGAAAAGGTCCATCCTCAGCCGCTTTCTCTGGAGTACAGTGACACACTCACTTAAGGCTGCAGTAAATACTAAAGAGTGGGCGAGCTGCTTTGGCCTTGGCTGTAATCAACTCTTACTGAGGAGAAGAGTCTGGGGAAATCTCAGGGACTGACTTCGCACACTGCATGGGGTGAAATGAGTTGTCACGTATACATATGCACACGGGCTAGCTTCCTATGTGGGGTCAAAAAGGCCCTAAGGACACGGAGACATAAAGCTTAAGACAGGTTAAAAGATGGGCATTAATAAGCCAGCAGAAGCAGTAGTTTAGTTTGGAAGGGACTTAATAATGCTCTTAGCTGGGACTTTAGGAACAATGTCAGAGCACATTGTCAGGTTACATGGGAGAGGAAACAGAACTCTGTAGTGTTTCTGGCTGCACAAGTGCACTATGAGAGTGGCAGCAGTAAGACTTACATGAAGCCAGCCGCCGGTGGCTCACACCTTTAATCCTAGCTACTCAGGAGGCTGAGATCTGAGGATCACAGTTTAAAGCCAGCACAGGCAGTAACGGCTAGGAGATGCTTATCACCAATTAAGCAACAAAAGCCAGAAGTTAAGCTGTGGCTCAGTGCTAGAGCACCAGCCTTTAATGAGAAAGTTCTGGGACAGTGCCCAGACAAAAAGAAGACCGTATCTCAAAAATCACCAATGTAAATAAGGGCTGCAGATGGCTCAGGAGTAGAGTATCTCCCCAGCAAACGGGAGACCCCGATGTGGATAAAAAGAGAAAAAAGAAGAAAGGAAAAAAGAAAAAAGAAAAGGGAAGTCTCTAGACAGACTTAGAGCGCCCTGGTTTCATATATGCTCATTCATCAATCAGACACCCTGGCCCGAGGCCCATGGCTACATTTGATCAGATTTGGGTCCTGTGCCCATCAGTCTGCTTGGCAGCTGTAGCTGTGGTTTTGTGATCGATAGAGCCATCTCTACCACAAGGAGGGTGCATCCCAATGGACAGTGAAAAACTGGGAACAAAACATGTGTGATGGGGAAAAGCACTGGGAAACAAAACTGGAGTCACAACAATAATGAGTGACAATCAAAAGAATTAGGATGGGCAGAGTGATCTGTTGTGTCAGAAACTGCTGTTTTCTAAGACATCTGCTTATTTCTTCTCCCTCAGCTCCAGAGCAGCAACATTTACTAAGAACTCTGGCACCAGGGTGAACGGCTTGCTCTCTCCCAGCCTCCCTGGTAGCTACTGGTGGTCCAGCAAGTAAATCACGACCAATGGAAGGAAGCAGTGGGTGGGGCTTTTTGTAAGGTGCTTTAAAAGGAGGAGTTTCATCCCTCTTTCTCCTTTTTGTCTTCATATTGCCTGGTCATTTGGTCCAGCAGAAAGAGAGAAGACACAGAGAAAGAACTGCGTCACTCATGACTACAGAGCAGCCACAGGAGCCTCTCACCCTTCTGCTTCTGTGTTAAGAGAAATGTAATTCTTACCATATATACACCTGGATTCCCATTTTGTGGACCACCAGCTCCCTGAGAGCAAGGCCCAATTGACCACAGAACAGCCCTACTTGTACCCTAGTATACAGACCTAGGCACTTCACCAATGGCATCTATAAGAAACTTAGGCAATGGTCTAAATCCTCTGATAGACCAGGCCTTGATTTCCAACTTTAGCTACAATAATGATAAATGGAAAGGAGTAACTCCTTCAATGTTTGCATCTCCTTTTGTTCCCAACTTGCTCCTTTGCCTTCCTTCTCTTGCTTTAGCCATCTGATTCCCTGAGAGTGAAGAACTAAGACAATCCAGCCACTGGAGAAATAACTCTGTGTGCTGCCCATGCTTCCATTCTCAGCATCTTGCTAATCTGCATGTCTGCACATATTCTTATAGCTTTCATTTAATTCAGGGACTCTCAAGTAATTGCATTACTGAACAATATTAAGAGACTTGTTGGATATGCATTTGCTATCAGGCTATCCTAGTCCAAATGCCAGTGAGTAGCAGAATACACCCATTTTCCACTTGTTGAAATAGAGTCTGACCTATACACAGCAATACGGTGAAATAGAGCAAAATGCAGAAGAACATGCCACAAGAAGTGTCCTCAACCACTGGGCTCGCTTTCTACCACGGCGATCTTCCTTTTCACATATGTGCATCATACATTGTAATACAAAATGGATATTGACTGTGACTGAGGTGAATATCCACACGTATTGACCTCAGAGGTAAATATTGACTGAGACAAAGGTAAAATCGATGCTTACCTTGAGGGCTAATAAATCTGGATATCTATTCAAATAAGAAGTCAATAGACCCATTGTTACAAACACTTGTGGTTACAGTCACTTGTGTGTATTTGTACACTGCGTGGGCAGTGGATATTTTTCTAGAAAACCAGAGGTAGCCATTGTAGCTCATACAGGCAACCCTTAGTTCAGTCTTCCTAGCTATTTGCTAGGTAAATCACTCCCCAGCAACATCTGTCAGGATGTCTGCTTCAGCCTGCCTCTTCAAGAAGCTTCTGGAAGCATAGTGAATATTCGATAAACACTCAAGGGATCGAGTGGCTCCACATTTTCTGAGTCTTGAGAATCTCATGGAGGAAAAAAATGGACTAGCTGGTCTTCCCAGAGGCTTTTCTAAGTGCTAGGATTTGAGCGACACAAGTGCAGTACTCATGCTCATGACATATATCAAGCAAGTTATAAGGCCTCTCCAAAAAGAGTGTTCAGGATGAAAGAACGAGGAGATTTTGTGGACAACCAGCTCCCTGAGAGCAAGGCCCAGTTGACCACAGAACAGCCCTACTTGTACCCTGGTGTACAGACCTAGGCACTTCATCAATGGCTGCCATAAGAAACTTAGGCAATAGTCTAAACCCTCATTAACCACACTCAGAATCCATGTGTCAGGTCTCTTGCTTGCTAAGTGCTCAACCCATTCATTGCCATCTGAGAATACTTCCAGGGCTTGGGCTGGAACAATGCAGCCCCCTTCTCTGATCCTCACCAAGGCAAAATTCCCATATATCTACTTCCCTGGCCAACTCAGACCTTCCCTGCTGGGAGGGTGCAGGAGTAGGGGCCATGGAGAGGTGCTGTGATAGCCATGGAGGGAGCGACTGGACACGGCTTCTCAGGGCTGAGTTGAATGGCTGGGTCACACTTGTGTCTTACATATCAGCTCCAGCTACAGAAGAGCAGTAAGTTCCATGAACACACTCAGCTCATTTTCAAGGAGGAGGCCAGCTTTGTTTCTATCTCTACAAGTTAACATGTATAAAAAGGATGTCAATTAAGAGCCTTCATATTTCTGGACAGTGATGAACAGGCAGTGGCTGAGATTTTTTTTTTTCCATATGGACCAGGAAGAAATCATGGTGCAAGGATTGCAAACAGATCAAGACTGCATGAGCTGCCCAATGAATGTCTGTCTCCAGGCTGTCAGAAGCAGGTGGTGGCTGTGCAAGCACCTCTGCCCGGGGCCACGTCATGGCCTCTGCCTTTCATACCCCAGTGCCTCAAAGTGCCTCCATATGTCCGAGGCCAAGAAGAGTGACATTTCTTCTGATCAACATCTCTGTTTACGGTAATCAGGGGAGGGCAGAGTGAACCTCAGGATGCCAAGTGATCACTTGTTTCCAGGATAATCAATAAGACACTTATCTTGAAAGATTCATGCAAGTTTGGAATCAATTATGGATGGGAGGATGGTAAAACTCCGTAGGAGAGTTGCTGTTTTTATTTTTTTTCTTAAGTTCTTATCAGAGAGTCAGGTTCCATTTTGTTGTTTTCTCTAAAGTGTTATAAAATGTTTAAGGAGAATGCTGACTACAATAGGCCATTATCAAACAGTGAGGTTACTGCATGACATAATAGGGATTTTCAAACTGGGGGGGGTGTTATAGAATCTTAGGATGGTATCTTGTAGGTTTAAAAACAAAGGAAAAGAGTTCCCATTAGGGATAATAAATGCAGTACATGATGACCCTGAGTATATTACTCAACAAAAATTCTCCTATCTCATCTTCATCACTGGGCTCCAGCAAAGGGGAAATGAGATTATCTGTGAGTTTTAGTATAACCCACAATGTGCAAGAGGCATTCAATAAGTGTCAGTTGCTCCTGATATTAAACCCTTGACTCTGTCATCTCAAGCAAGTCATTTATAGTTTATGATGAATGCTTGTCTCACCTTGTGTTCTGTGTCATTACTGGGGCTTGAATTCAGAACCTGGGTGCTGTCCTGAAATTTTTTTGCTCAAGGCTAACACTCTACCACTTAAGGTATGGCTCCACCTCAGACTTTTTGCTGGTTAATTAGAGAGCAGAATCTCATGGACTTTTCCACAGAGGCGGTGTTCGAACTCCAGTCCCCATATCTCAGCCTCCTGAGGAGCCAGGGTTACAGGCATGAACCACCAGTACTGGATTTTGTTTTGGTTTATTGTTTTTATTTGTTCTGTTATTTTTGAGACAAGGTCTCACTTTGTAGCCCAGGCCTTGAAATTACAATCTTCCTGTTTTAAACACCTGTGTGGTGGGATTACAGGTATTTGCCATTATGCCCAACCCATTTTTTTCTCATTTCTGAATGAGCAGGGCGGTGGGGGGAGGGAAGTATCTAATACAAGATGGCAGTGAGTGAAGATGATGACAAGCACTGAATGAGAGAAACCTAGCAGTGTAGAGGCAGGAAATGTTTGTGTCTTCCTCTTTGTAAGGAAGGGCAGGGAGGCGTGAAAAGGCCTACCATGTCTCAGGCTGTTGGTGTGGTTATCTCCTGAAGGGATTGTGATATCAAATTCCATGAAAGGAAGGGAGCTCTGTAGCTTGGATGACAGCAGGCAATGTTAGCTACAAGATCCAAAAGATGAATGACAAATGACAACACAGCGCCAGCCACATGTGCCATAGTGTCTTTGATACCTGGAACCTGCCTGAGCTAGGGAAAGAAAGAGCCAGGATGCCCCGGGAGGAGGGGGCAAAGCCTGAGCTAGGCAAACAAACAAATACACAAACAACAAGAAAACCAAGTCAGGCTGAAGTTACTTTCAAGCAAGAATGAATTCAAGAACTTTTGCTAGGACCACCATGGGGAAGAGGAGAAGAAGGAAGGATACAAAGGGCCTTCTGCCAGCCCCTCCCTTAATGCCAAGTGCCCCTGCCCCTGGAAAGCCCTGTTGGAGGCCGTGGGAGTGTACCCAGCTTTGTGGCTCTGCTAGGGAATCCCCAGCCTCCTGGCCAGGTACTGCGCACTGCTCTCCTCTTGGTCCTAAATAGATCAACATTTGGCCTGAGCTTGCAGATTACTTTTTATGGGCCATGCCATTTAAGCTGTCCCTGTGGTCAGAAATAGCCCAGGGCTGGTTAGGACACAGTCCTGGAAATCTGACATTCCATTTAGTTCACTGAGACATGGCTGAAGAAGTTCTTTTCAGGTTAAGGTTTTGAGCAACTGATCCATAACCGCCTTTGCAAACGCCGGCAGAGAGGCCTGAGTAGGATGGAGAGGCAGGCCAAGCGGTCTCTCAGCCTTTTTGCTTCTTTTACAACCTGCCCTCGGGCGCTCAATTGGACATACCAACCCAGACAGATGAGGCGGGAAGAAAATGCTGTTAAATGGTATTTTGAGTACTGCTAACATTACTGAAGTAGACAGTTACTGAGCATACAGCCTGATGTACATTTGTACATGTCCACTACAGAATCTAGTCACCAAATCAACACACACGTCACTCCACACACTTCAGACTTTCTCCAGCCCTTCCAGATTATTATTAACCTTTTGGCAGGGTGATCACTATTCTTCCTTTCCCATGGAGAAGTTCTGGCCGCTTCTGACCTGTACACAAATGGTATCACAGAACAGTGAAATATCTGGTTTTCCTCAATCAACAGCATGCTGGGCCCTCAGCATTATAATGCGTATGAAAGTCACGCTTCTGCCCTTGTGTTGGACTCGCTCAGGGCAATCTTTGTGTTCAGTCCTCACTGTGAACCCAACAGAAAGAAATGAATGCACCAACTTGGATGATGAGGAAGAGGGAGCTATTGGAGATTGGGTGACCCAGTATAAAAATCTCCGTTCTTAGCGCATGGGTTGTGGATCCAAATGCTCAGACTACACACACACACACACACACACACACACACACACACACACACGCACGCACACACACGCACACGCACATACATATATTCATACATAAATACATGCACACATATGCATTTCCTCTTGTTCTTCTTGGCCAATCTGTACTCAGTGATTGGGATGGAGCTATGTCAGGATTTTCTTACAGGGTCTGATACACTGAAAACGGCAATATATTTTAACAATGGTAATGATAATAATTAAAACAAACAAACCAACAAAAGCCTAGTGATGGTCATTAGACCAGGCCTGGGGTCAGTGTTGTGAAGCCCAGAAAGATGGCAGTAGCCATGGTCCTAGGCTTCGTGAGTCTTACAGCGAGGTTCAGAAGACAGAAAACGAGCACACAAATGATTTACTAATTGCATCCTACAGTGAATGGGAAGCGGTGGACATTATGTCAGTGCAGCATTCTCTGTGTTGGAAAAGGAGGAGCTGAGGACCTTCAGCAATGTCACACAGCAGTGATGCGAAGATGCCTAAAATATTCCCCCAAATAGGTATGCAGCACTAACCAGCTCTGCTCTAATAAAGCTCTCCACCTGAGAGGCTCAATTACATCTGCAGTGGAGGCTTCAGAAAGAGCACTTAAAAAGGCAGCTTTGCCCTTGACTCTTGATTCTGCATGTCAAAAGCACTTAACTCAAAACCCTCTGGATTAACAGCAGGACATCAGGGCCTGGGGCCCCAGGTCCTCCCCTCAAGCCTTGACACTGAAGGCTCTTCAATTGTCTTTACACCATCACTGCGTCCTTCCCCACCTGGAGAGCTGCATCCCGGGCCCTGACCTGTGCAGGCCTCCTTCTCAAGGAATGGCGGCCACAGAACCTATGACTTACATTTTATCTTATGACTGGAGATTCTACTTCAGAAGGAAATAAAAATGAAAATAATACTCTACTAATTAATAGAGGTCATTAAGAAGTGATTCTAGAGTCCTTGAAAAAGTGGGGCATTCTCATCTAACAGTGGGGGCATAGAGAAAATTCAGGAATTGTCAGAACTACCATGGAAAAGCCAGAGTTTCCTTTGGAACCATTGCTGCTACTTTGTCAGGAGGAATATGAGATACTCATTACTTTTGGTTGGAGCACCAAGCCAAGCAGCTGTCTGGGTCCATAGACCAGGTAATTATACAAGCCACATCTTTAATAACTTTATAAGGTGCTTCATGTAAGAGACTCACATGGTCAAAGACCTCAAGAACAAAACATCCACTCCTTCCAACTCCTATCCAAGTCAAGAGCTGTGAGCAGGGAAGGGAATGGAGAAAGGGCCAGTGCTGTGTGAATTCTGGCTTCTCTCCCCTGCGGTTAAACTGGATGGGGTGACAAGTGTGCTTGAGATGCACTCAAGGTTACTACGACACCTCAAAGTCAAGGCCTTTCTTCCCATCATCTTCCTGTCTTCACGCAGGCGGAGTTCCAGGACACGATGGGCACTGGGCACACCAGTGGAAAGGCCTCACATAAGTGGCCTGGGCTCTGGGACAGGATGCAGCCAGGGGGCAGGGTAAGGTTCTATCATTCAAGTGGCTGGGAGTCATCCTTTAGCTCAACTTGAAGGAGACTAGTCTATTACTGCATTCACAATACCACATTTACTATTTAATGGAAAGGAGAGGTCATCTGCCATTTACAGGAAAAGACAAAGCAGAGACTCCTGCATCAGGCCGAGGTTGGAGTACTCAACAACAATGACATCTCCCCATCCCCACCCCACCTCACCTTTTTTGCCAGACCTGAGGCTTGAACTCTGGGCCTGGGTGCCCCTGAGCTTCTTTTGTTCAAGGCAAGCACTCTACCACTTGAGCCACAGCACCACTTTCAGTTTTTTTGAGTAGTTTATTGGAGATGAGTCTCATGAAGTTTCCTGACCTAGTTGGCTTTGAACTGTACTACTCAGATCTCAGCCTCCTGAGTAGCTAGGATTACAGGCAAGAACCACCAGTGCCTGGATTTAATGTCATCTTTGTGAGGCTGCCACGGATGAGTAAAGAATCCGAAAGGTAAGAGTTACATCTGAAGGTTTTCATTAAGCTAAAATTCCAAACTGTCCTGGCAAACCAAAGGACTGGATCTATACCCCAGGCAATATTAGTTTGCAGGAAGCATAGGATTTTTGGAAAAATAAAGCTTGACATGTACATGTCACAAATATGTCCTATTGATATAGAATATACTTTGATGCCCCATTTTCATCTATGTTAATATAATTAACATCTGTATCTATATCCAACAGTAACCTCAAATGACAAGCGTGACATAACCCAGCAGCAATCGCTATCAAAAGTATAGATCCGATTTTATTTTTACCTTCACCTGACGTACTTTGGCTTGGTATTGACCACTTCGGAGCATTCTTCTGATCAATAACGCACTTGTGCAGAACATATAACTGTACATTTTCTGCTTGCATAAACCCATAGATAATGAGCACCAACAACTGCACAGAGAAAACAAAGATGTCCCCAAACACAGTGTTTCTCCTCAGAGGACTCACCTGAGAATGATCTTGCCTTGTCTACAAATGAAATATTTAAAGCAATGTTTTGATGCCCCAAGTTATACCTGACATATTCGTCGATTTTCACAGACGCAAGGGGTGATTAGATTTGGGGGTCAGTTCCATTCAGGTCATCTTGAGACCACACATTTTAATTTCAAATGGAGGATGACAAACCTGATAAGCAAAACTTTATAAAATAAAAGGAGATGAAATCAACTTACACTACTAGTTGGTATGGGGAGAACTTTTGTATTAAGTCCTGTCATCTAAAGGTAGGGAACTTGGTGTTACAAGAGATAATTTTCCTGACAAATAACCTTGATAAGTTAAGGCACCGACAAAACGCATTGGTATAGATGACTTCTTCCATCCATAGTCTTTTGTTCCTGAGGTGGCAGGGACAGGAGGAAGGGGAAAGAGACCTTGGTCTTGTGTGTCCAGGCATTTCTTGGTAAGAACATTATTCTTGAAGGTTTCTCAATAATCTGGAAAGATTATCACCACTAAAGTGTGAGATGCTAAGACAATGAGACAGGTCAGAACAATTGCAAAGGCTTAAACTATAAAGGCAATGAGCTGGCCTACAAGTGCTTTAAAACTCAATTAAAATAAAACCAGCTCCTGTTAGTTTTTCCAAATCAGATTTAAGACTCATTCTGTATTATCTATTCAAACGAAAAGGGGTGCAACAATTGAATTTTGAATTATGCTCACCCATTTTCTCAGTTACAGAAAAATGTTGGCTTCCAGCCCAATTAATACAATAGCCACATGCTCAAGACCTTTAATTACCTAATTAATGTAGTGTCACTTTAGCAATTAGTTCAAATGACCACATGTAACTTTTCTCTCCATAAGATCAGGATTATAAATATGTTTAAAATATGGGTTATACAGTGCCATAGCCTATGCATTAAGGATAGATAACTACAATGAAAAATAGACCAAGGCTGGGAGCTGGTGGCTCACACCTGTAATCCTAGCTACTCAGGAAGCTGAGATCTGAGGGTCATGGTTCAAAGCCAGCCCCAGCAGGAAAGTCCATGTGACGTTTATCTCCAATTAATCACCAGAAAACTGGAAGTGGTGCTGTTGTCTCAAAGTGGTAGAGCACTAGCCTTGAGCAACAGAGCTCAGGGACAGTACCCAGGACCAGAGTTCAAGACCCATGACTGACCAAACAAACAAACCAACCAAGAGAAATAAAGCTTTTGATTTTAAAATGCACCAAACCAACTTAAAAAAAAAAAGAGTGATTCTGTATGTAAGTTCACAGATGTCCTATAGATATCTACCAACAAGCAGTACGTACTTGCAAGGTATGTTTGAGAGAAGAGGGGTGTAGAGGCGTTATGCAGAGATATTTTAATAAAGAATTCATTTGAACGAAAGCCATGATATATGACATCATGAAGTGAATAACAGCTTCAGAACAACTCACTAAATACCGCCTTTCGCCTCCCTTTCTTATCACCCCACTCTCAACGTAGCCATCAGGTAAATCCCTCACATACTCTGCAAACCAGCATCACTGCTGCTTCTGTAATTTCCAGGTACCAGAGCTTTTGGATTATAAAGCTAAAATAGGAAAGGGTGCTTATACTAAAGAGGTTTATTTTGGTGCCATTTGCTCAGTCCTTGCATTTGGTAATTAGTTTGCAGTGGGAGAATTAGCCACACCATTGGGCAACTGCCAGGGAGCCATTTCTGATGAGCAACAGCCAGGAGAGGAGACGCTGAGAATTCAAAATCACAGAGGCAAAGGGTCTGCAGGTGAGATGATCTTAGCATGGGTGGAAGTCCCCTCTTGGCAAAGGAAATGCCAAATGCAGCCTGATGAAGCAGGCAGGCTTCACCCAGAGTAGAGTGCCACCTCTGGGCCTCAGAACAGTGAGTGCATCGGCCAGCAGACATCTTCACCCAGGGCTCAGGCATTCATGACTGAAGTCTGGTTCAGAGTGAAATGAAGAGATTCTCCTAGAGTTCCTGGCAGTCATGGTGTTTGCTTTTTGTTTTTTTGGGGGGTGGACACTCAAATGCTTCTTGGCTCATTTCTCCATCTGTACTGCGCATCCCATCAACTTTCTGTATCCCTTCAACTTTCTCACTTCACACCACAAATCAGGGATTGCCTGGCTGCTGCTGCTTCCTTCTCCTTCTCCTTCTCCTCCTTCTAGACCTCCCCCTCCCTTCCTCCTCCTCCTCCTCCTTCCCGTGTTCCCATTGCAGCTCAACCTCTCCTACCTCTTATTCTAGGTTAACTACACCCTAAACAAATTACTGCCATGCTGAGTTGTAATTTATTGAAGGATTTATCTCCATGACCCATCCACAAACACAACCACACATGTCCTTGGATATTATACCCATAAAAGAGAAGCTTCACAATTACCACTGAAACAATGAAGGGATTTTTAACCTCTCCCAAAACAAAATCAGAGGAAAACAAAATCACAATTGAGAGATCAAACAGGATGGTAAAACAGACAATATGAACAAGGAAGAAAAACCAACCAATTAACAACAACAGCAAAAAGTCTATGCAAAGATTCAGAAAAAGAAAAACATGGATGTGAGATCATACATTGCTATTAGGGTTAGTTTGTTTTTAATGAGAGCTGCTTAAAAGGGAGAGTCGACAAAATTAACAATAAATAAAGCTGTAACAACAGTGCAAGTGATGTTCACTATTTATGCTGTCCAGAAACGTGACATTCTACAGCATCCAACACATTCCAGGTATAACAAATGCAGTACCAGAGACCACACAGAAAACCAGCTTTCAGAGAACCATGAGGTTGCATTCATTTTCACTTACTTACAATATTGAGGCATCATATAGATCTTCTGCTAAATGACCCAGAGGCAGAAAATGAATTTCTTTCATTCAGTTCATCACACCTTCCTGTCTATGCATCTATCTTTGTGAATTTGTCCTGTGTGTATATACACATATACTATATTTAACATATGTCACAATTTATTATTTGTGCAGAGTTATCACATTTAAATACCAAAAAATGAATGTCAAGGAGCAAATCTAATGATATAATATTATTGTTAATTGACAAACAGGCAAAAATTAAATCAATACTAGCTTAATAAATGTATATTATCTTGTGTTAATGCCAAGTAGTCAAAGAAAGTTGCCTAAATACATTATAAGTTGTCTACATGAACAAAGAATATGTATTTTTCTTGCTTTGAAATCGAGACCTCTATGACAAATGTTCTTGTGAAAATACTAATTAACAAGTCTCTGTTGTTTGGAGGAACCCTGGCCATTAGGGCAAATCAGCAGCAAAAGTCTGTCAAAGTAAAATCCTGAAGGGGAGTTATCCATGGCATAGGCCTAAACAAGATCACTGGGAAGTGTGCTAAATTGGGAGCCTCGTCACTGACATTCCGGATGGAGGGAGGAGTCAGCAGAGGCTTCTCAAAAGGCGGGCAGTACAGAGCTCAGAATTGGGGGTCACCAGACACCTCAGGGAAGGTGCAAATGATAAATGTGCATACAGTCTTGCCCACTTAAATAATCTAGCAACGGCTCGGAGAGGTTAAGTAAACTGTTAAGGTCACAAAACTGGGAGATGGAAGGGGCTGGCTTTGAAATTAGTTGGTCCAGCTACCAAGTGGAAACTCATACCTAGGGAGCTTTCTCCTTGGTGAAGTTGGTGTTGGATGGACAGTAAGCCAGCTAAGATGAACTAGGATGAGGGAACAGTTTACTCATGGTCACAGTGCTGGAATTTGGAAACAAATGCTGCAAATCTGACCCTGAAGGAAACTAAAAATCTCAACATTTCAAATAAAAACAATTGTCTTCTTCCCTGACCCAAAAGATTAGACAGAAAGTCTACCTGGCAAGTACTCATTTTCCATACCCCCTCCTCCTTGGAAGGTGTAAAACTCCCCAATTGCAGTGCATTTAGCTGTGTACATGTCCTAGGCCATGTGATGAAGTGGAGGAGGCTGGGTCTGAGTCTAGTCCTTATAATACTACACTGTCAGCCTGAGCTCCAGAATGACACGGAGGAAACATTTAGGATGGTTTGTCAATGTAATGATAGCTAACTAATACAGAGTAGAAACAAAGTGGAAAGAACAATGATCCAGCCGCAAGCAAGCAAGCAAGCAAGCAGGCAGAGGATGGGGGAATTAAAACTTGGAGGACTTACTGAGAAAGGACCAAGATGTTCAGCTAACATACATTTTGTTGGCTTGTTTTTGCTTTTATTTTTATGTCAGTATCCAGACTTGAACTCAGGGCCTAGGTACTGTCCCTTAGCTTTTTCATTCACAGTTGGTACTCTTACCACTTGAGCCACAGTTCCACTTCCAGCTTTTGGGGTGGTTAATTGGAGAAAGCATCTTAGGGACTTTCCTACCTAGATTGGCTTTGAACGGTGGTCCTTAGATCTCAGCCTCCTGTGAGTAGCTAGGATTGTAGGAGTGACCACCAGTGCTTGGCTTCAAGTTAGGGATTCCTAGAGGGTACATGCTGCCACGGTTGTAAGGCCTCACCACATACACTTAAAGGGACAGAAATGGAAAGATGTCTGCTTCAGAGGCCACTAGAATAAAAGACACTGATCATTTTGAAGCCCAGTGCCTCTAACCAAGGATAATAAGCAAAAGACAAAAACAGAAATGACATCAAAGCTTGAGGATGCCTTTGGAAGCAATATGTTTTGAGTTGTTGAGTTGAACAGGAGGCAGAGCTACATTCTATGAACTGTGAAAACCTTGGAAGCATTCAGTGCTGCAGAAAAGGTGGGGAGACACAGGTGAAGGGGTGAGAGAAGCCACTCAAAAGGTTCCCCAGGATTATGACGATTTCTTCTCCCCTTTGAGATGCAGGGTGTATTGAAGTTTCCTTAAAAAATTCATACAGGAGAATCATTCTATGCAGCTGTAAGCAGGAGACTGTCAGACAACATTCCAAATTCAATATTATATTGTGCTTCAAGAAAAGATTTCCATATATTCTAGATTAAAAAAGCCTCATAAATAAATGATAATCTGGTACATGCTCTGAAAAATGAAAAAATAATTTTGTGTTTGCATTTTACTCCACAGAGTAAAATTTAATCTCTCTTTTAATATAGCATGGTTTATATAAAGAGGTAAAAAGATGTAACCTTATGAAAATTGATTTTTTTACATGTTTAAAAATGTTCCTTACTATATTTATTGAGGCATTTTCTATCTGTGGGTAAGGAGAGATAGCAAGCACCGACAACCTCACCATATTGAGTGGAAAGTAAATGCGAGTATTGTGATTTGGACTGATGGAGTTTTCTCTACAGTGTTAAAATAATTAAGACTAAACAGTATTCACACCATTGTTAGGCAACCTGCTTTTGCATGTGGGCATACCCTCTGACATGCCATTTAATTAAAATGTGGCAAAGCAGTGAGGCACACCCCTTTGGGGATGACATGTTATGTTTCCATTTTGTCACAAATACTACCACAGAATCTTCTTAAACATTCCTTAACCTTCAAGACTTATACCACAAAATGTATGCTATTTTATCAGTTAACAATACAATGTTTTTCTGAAATGGCTGTCTGTATTAGTTAACATTCCCAGCTTTACCTGCTTTTCTATATCCATATCAGTGTTTATTTCTGCCTAACTACTTAGTTTTTGCCGATGGTATGTGAAATAATTTCTCATTGTTTTTGTTGGTGGTGGTGGTCATTGGGGCCTGAACTCAGGGCCTGGGCTGGGAGCTTTTTTAACTCAAGCCTAGACTCTAACATTTTGAGCCACAGCTCTACTTCTGTTTTTTAGGCTGTTAATTGGAGATAAGAGTCTCATGACTTTTTTTGCCCAGGCTTCAAACCATGATCCTCAGATCTCAGCATCCTCAGTAGCTGGGATTATAGGTATGAGCCACCGGTGCCCAGCTCATTATTATTTTCATTCAATACTTTCTAGCTACTGAATTTGGACAATTTTTGATAATAGGATACAATTTTCAAGCCACCTAGAATTCTAAGACAGACACCTGCTTTACAGAAGCTGAGAAAAAGTTATTAATAAAGTTAAAGAGTAATGCCAAACAAAGTATGTTTTCAAAAGTATGTTATATCAGAATGCCTATAATAATGTGCGATGTGGGTAGGTGGGAATATATATTGCATTTAATTTTTTTCTTATTGTTATTATAAAGGTGATGTACAGAAAGGTTAGAGTTACATAAGTCAGATAAAAAGTACATTTGTCAGACAAGACGTGAGCTCATTACCTTCATTATGTAACTGTAACCCTTCTGTACAGCACCTTTACAATAAAATTAAATTTTTATAAAAGAGTACATTTGGTACTGGTAGAATGACCCTGGGCAAGTCATTCACCTTTCTAACCCATAACAGTCAAACAAAAATGCTACGTAATCAACACATTTATAAGCAGTGACACATAAAGAAAAGCTTCTGTGCACCTCTAGCACTTAGAACCTGTCACTGCCTCTCTCTCCCTGGGCAGGTCTTTGGACATTGTACTTTGAATATATACAGCTTGCCTAAATGGACACAAAGAAAAGATCGATATTTCTCTTTATACACAGACCTCAATTCTGAATGTAAAAATCTCAGGGCATATGAACAAGCCCTCTGGCCAGCACAATCTCTTCAGTGACAAATAACACTTGCCTTGACGGGCATCTCTATGCTACTGGATCCTTCCGCCAAAGACCTGCTTCCTCTAGCTCTGAGATGGCCCTCCTTTTCATCCTTGAAGCCTCACCTTCACCTGGCCAGCCATCCTTTCTGAGCTGCTGCACTTCCACGAGGGCAGGTCCTCTCCAACTCGGGGCTAGGGTTGCTTCCGTGTCACCTTGCCCCTTTGCCTCGCTCCCCCCGTGGACTGAGAATGGGAGAGAAAGCACCTGCTGCACACAGGGGATCTGTGCATCCCTAGCACCTTGAACAGCACCCCACTACAAGCAGGCAGTCATCTCTGAGGTAGTTCACCTGAAATACACTAAACACCATTAAAGGCCTTGATGGTAGAGCTAGATCTTATTTGCATGCGTGCGTGCATGTGTGTGTGTGTGCATGCGTGCGTGCATGTGTGTGTGTGTGTGTGTGTGTATGTGGCCACAGAGCCCTCAACCAGTATCTCCACCTCAATAGATTGCCCTGGAACTGAATTTCTGAACAGGGAAATGGGACCTCTAGCCTTCCTGGGGTCTCATCTATTCCTTCCTGATCATAAACATGCAATAAAGAAATTATATGAACATACATCAACAAAACACTGTATTTTCTTTATTGTTATATCCACTTGATAGCTTTAGAGTTTTAATCGGGCCAATAACCATCCCATTGCAAGCTCTTAAGGATGAAACCATCTCTTATCACATTTGAAATTCAAAGAGGAAGCTCAGAGAGCACCATGTGACAAGAGGGAGCAATGGATATTTATGATCAAGGAAGACGAGCAGCTAGAAGTAGGAGCTTGTCGATGAGGTCACATCTTATTACGAATATGGTTTATTACCAACTTCTACAGATACAGTCTCTCTGGTCAATAAGAAAAGGGTAAAAGGTTCAAGATAAGGAAGAAGCACTTTATAAATGAAAACGTTCACTAATGAAATTAGTATCGTTATTGCAGGAAGTGCTAATTTTCCTGCTCACTGAGAGTTTAATAAAAATGTTATGTCTACTTTAGAACTGTGATTAATCAGGCTGGTATTGAGAAGTGCACGGATTCCTTTTCAACAAAGCAATTTTCAAAATTTGAAAAGGTGTAAATTTCATGCAAATTGCTTCATAATCATATATGTACAAAACGGAGCTGACAAAATTGCAGTTTGGAAAGGAATCATTAACATTTAACTTTTTTCCCCTGCATTTTTTTTCTTCCTTTCTCTCCCTTTCTCTCTTTTCCAGATGCTTCTGGAAAAGTATGTTATAAATTAGAAGACACCGCCAACTGAAACACATACAAGAGGATGTCAAAATACAGTAATACTTTAAACAAACTAACTGTGGATGTTAAGTTACAACAGCAGTGGGAGATAGAAAAATGAGAAGGAAATCAGCGTTTTCATGTGATTTAAAAAATACACTCACTCATTTATAATATTTTTTCTAAATCTTCTCTTTTTTCCCTTTTAAAAAATTGCTACTGTACAGGTGATATACAGATAGGTTACAGTTACAGAAGTCAGATAAACAGTATATTTCTTTTTAAACAATGTCACCCCTTCCCTTGCTCTCTCCGTTTTCCCACATGTCCCCACCTACCCACAAGTTGTATAGTTCATTTTCAACATAGTATCTCTCTCTGTCTCTCTATATGTGTATACACACACATACACACACATATGCATATAACTTTCTTCTTTAACCAAGAGCACATCTTTGGCAAAAAAAAAATAAATTACATATTCCTTTGGTTCTTTTTTGGAAAGGCCCAGATCTCTTGTCTCATTTCAAACAATTATCTTGCTGCTGAGATAAGATGTTCCCTACCATAATTCTTCCAGCCCTAAGGTCCAGGGCTGACATCCGGTGTCTCCAATCTCACTGAGCACAAGGGCTGCCTGGAGATCGAGCACGAGCTGTGGAGATCTAAAGGAGAGCATTCAGGTGGAACTATAACAGTGTCAGCAGTATCACATGCTTCCACCGATGGTCCTTCAGACTTGCACGACACAAGCAGAAAAGCAAAGACGTTAACAGTGTGTCATCACACGTTAGTTCTGGCCTTTAAGATATTGTGAAGCTTTTTTTTTTATTTTCCAATTTCTTTTTTTTTATATTTAACTTAGGAAGCAATGGTTAGGCAGTTTGGGGGTAATAACTCAAGGTGATTCTAAACAGGCTATGTATCACCAGGGTTCTTTGCACTGGGCAGACAGGATAATGACAGGTAGAAGCCCTTCCCTTCCCCCAACTTCACCCTCTCCCTAAAATGATGGTGCCCCTCCACACAGCTGTTATGCACAGCCGATGTTCTGGAGTTCTTCAGAGGGTGGTTTTTGGTTAAAGTGGCATATTTTAGAACCATATGGTCACATGCCTTAATGCACACTTTTGAATTCCCCATGGATTTTTTCCCCCTGTAACAGTGCTCCTCTGCCCTAAGTGTCTCAGGCTCCGTGTGTAAATAAGACAAAGGTTCCTCACCACGGAGTGGTGAGCAGGGGTTTAACATGGCAACACATTTTCCATTATACACTAAGATTAATAAACCTTGCCGGGCCCCGGATGAGCCGCTGGAAAACAAGGGCAGTAGGGGGCTCGTTTCTGTTCCATTAGCCACAGGATGAGCTGCAGGCCCGCCACACTCTGTCACTCCAGCCTGGTAATGGGCCTGGCGGAAGCTGTCCCACTGCTGCCCAGGCTCGCTTACAGCCGGGAAGCTTCTCCTTCGCTTGTCCTTAAGGGGCAAAGAAAGCCAGGCCTGGGCCAAGGAGACATTCCACGGCTGGTATAGAAGGCCAGGGGGCTTTCTTTTACGATGATCATTTTATGGTTATTATTGTTAGTATTAATATTAATTTAGTCTATTATACAACACAAGTATGCCTTAAATATACACCAGACTGCAATGGCAGCAGGTAGGCAGAGGAATATTATCTCCTTTCATTTCCCCTCTCCTTTCCTTTCCTCTTCACCTCCTATCTCTCTGTCTCTGTCTCTGTCTGTCTATCAGTTTCTCTTCCCCCTCCTTATTTAGTATACAACACAGGGCCCCTCTTAAAATATGCACCTTTCTGGAATGGCGGGGTAGGCTTGGGGATCCTGTCAGAGCAGAACAGGTCCTGCTTCCTGTCGGGAAGAGGAGAGGCTCAGGGGGAGTGCAGAGCCTTGGGAGAGGATCAGGACATGGTGCAAGGCTCAAATCAGATTTTGCAGACCACTGGCCTCCCCCAGTTGGGCTTTGTGACCATCACCGGCCACTCTGAGCCACGGTTTCTTCCTCAGCTCTGAGGATGGCGAGGAAGCCTAACTCCCAGGCTGGGATGAGGAGGTAATAAATGCATCACTGCAGCCCCGTGCCAGACACACAGGAAGCACGCAGTAAATGTGTTTCCGCTATGACAACCCAGGCGGGGGCTCCCGTTTTAATTACCATTCTGATTACTATCGATACCGCTGCTAGTCCTGCTACTAGTCACAGAGATATAACCCCTTTGATCTTCAATTCCCCCAACTGTAACCGATGACAGCCAAGCCCTCCGCTGATTGATGAATAAGATAATGGGCAAAAAGCAATCAGCTTGTTCCTGGCTCTGTATCGGTGCTCAATTAACTGTGCATCTCTACCTTTCTGGCAGGGATTCCAGGAGGGGTAAGGAAGATTTGCTTTGGTGCCACTAGCATTCCCCCCGCCCTGCATCTGTTGACTATAGCCCATATGAACAATATTCTTTGGGGGGGGGCGTAGGCGGAGTCCTGGGAGGCAGGAAGTATCCTCCACACTGCTCTGAGCACCTGCCAATGCGGGGGGCATCATTGGGGACAAAGAGCTTTGGCACAGCACTCCTATGATGTGTACAATTGATGCCTAATATTCTACAGATGAGGCCCAAAAGGATCAGAAAGAAACAACGACCTCAAGAATGCTAGGCTGGTTTGAGACACACAGAGAGAAAGCCACAGGACCCCTCCTGGTTGGGAGGCCACATGGCCTCCACCCCTCCAGTCAGTTCCCAGCCCATGGAGGGGAGGTGTGAGTGTGGGCACTGTAATGGGGTGAAAGTTAGGGAACATCCCTGGGATGTGATGATGCTTGTAAAAGGGGACTCTGGAAGGGACTGCAGAGCTTGAGGTGAGGTCCAAAGGGAAGAGAAAGAAGCCACAGCCCTCTGGCTTCTTGCCACAGGAGTGCATGGCAAGAAGTCAGCCACTGAGGAACCTGCAGGAGAGCCCTCAGCAGACACCAGGTTTGTCTACCATCTGCCCTTGTACCCCTGAGCAGTGAGGAGTTCCTCACTCAGGCAGTGAGGAATCAGTACTCCGTTGTGCAGCCACCCAGCACCCGCAGTTTTGTTTCAGCAGCCCAGGCAGAAGGGGTGACAGCCGGTGTGTAAATCAACACCTGCTCCATGAATGTGAACCACCCTGGGCCCCTTACCCTGAAAGTGTGAGCTCACCGCAGCTTCTCTAGCAAGATTCAATCACAGAGCAGCCCCTTGATAAAGTTTCTCTTTCTTTTCCTTCCTCTCCTCACCTCCTTTTCCTTCCCTTCCCTTCTCCCTTCTATCTCCTTCCTTTCTGTCCAGTTTTTTTTTTTATTTTTTGAAGCAGAGAATTGTTATGTAGCCCAGGCTGGCCTGGAACTCATGACCCTCCTACTTCAACTTCCCTAAAGCAAGGATGCCAAAAACAGGTAGCTTGGAGTAACTTTCAAACCTCTGCTGTTTCAAGTCTGCAAAAATGTGCAGCTGGTCAACCTCAGGCTCCTGAAGCCCACAGACACCAACTGCTCCAGCTAAGGGGAAAAAAGGCTCTATAACCCCATGGGTCCCGTTGTGGGAGGGGCAAGAATCAGGGGCCCTTTTTAGTCTATTGTGGACACTGACTGTCAGGGTTTATAGAATGGATGTCTGTCCACCAAGGCAAACTGGAAATGGTTCTTAATACCAAAGGATTCCAATGAATCAGATCAATGATCAGTTCTCTTGGATAATGTATCATGGCTTATTCAATCCAAAAGCAGGTAGGTGGAAGAGAGATGGCCTCCCTAAAGCTTTTGGGTTCTCAAAGTCTATTTTTATTTTCTCTTTCAATAGGAAAAAGGTGTGTGTGTGTGTGTGTGTCTGTGTGTCTGTGTGTGTACGTGTGTGCTCAATCTCTTCTACATTAGCACTGTTGAGTTTGGAGCTGGCATGCTTTGTCAGTTGTCTTCCTGAACTACCCTGTGCTGCCCTGAAATTGCAATTGCTTACACGATAGTCAGAGCATCAAAAATAAATAAATAACTGAGATGAAAGGAGAGCAGCACAAGGGTAGCACTCAGCCTGTACACAGAAAAACAGACTGGAAAGAAAGTATTGTCAAAAGTGTTTTGCAAATGACATTTTCAGCAATATAAATTATGATTTATTTTTCCATGTAATCATCTTGATTGCAGACATCCTTTTGGAGAAATCACACTGCTGTTGGCTAGCTTTTTAAAGCCTCACAAGACAACTTTCCAACCTGATTAGTATGTATGATGGGAAATCAGATACATTATATTTAGCTTGAAGTGCAGAGCGCCCTGGGTGCAAAGAAAGAAAGATAGATAGACAGGGGAGGATTGAGGAAAAAGAGGAGGAAAAAGAACAGCTGTAGTTCTCCAAAGAATCTGGCGGCACAGGGCGGGGAAGGAGGGGAGCTAAGAAGGGGAGCTATTCGGCGTGCTCAGGTGGTCTCCATGCAATTAACTGAGGGTGTTGAGAAGTCACGGGATGCGATGGCTATATTCCGTGCAGGCTCCTGCTGTTTGGTTACGACACCGAAGAGCTCCAAGCTTCCATGGACACCATCTTCCCTGAGTTGGAGATCATCAGCCCTGGCTTGGACTCCATGATACTCATGAGGGGCCCGGGGTGCAGGGGGCCCCGTGTCACAGTGTCCTCTATCAGCTCCCAGCCATGGTTAAAAAGGAGCCAGGACCAAGTAAGCACCAGTGGCTCATGCCTGTCATCCTAGCTACTCAAGAGGCTAAGATCTGAAGATCATGGTTTGAAGACAGCCTGGGCAGATAAGTTCAGGAGATTCTTACCTGCAATTAACCACCAAAAAGCTGGAAGCAGGGGTTTGGGTGGTAGAATGCCAGCCTTGAACTAAAAAGCTAAGCAAGAACATGAGGTCCTGAGTTCAGGAGCTAGAACCAGCACACAAAAAACAAGATGAAGAAAGAAATGCAAAGATGGGGATAGTAGCTCAGTAAACTCTTTTAACTAAAATGATTAGATAGATAGACAGACAGACAGATGGACAGACAGACAGATAGATAGATAGATGGATGACATATTTTCATCTGTGAAGCCATCCAAAGGCAAACTCCTAAGATCTTGTCTATTTCAGACAAAATAGAAAAAAATGTAGGTTTGGGAGGATGCTGGGAACTGGGATTTCTGCAACAGATTGCAAGCCAAGTCATAAATTGAAGTAAAGGACAAAAAGAAGGGAGGGGAAGAGGGATGGACTTGTGGTTTTGTGCCTGCTCACTTGAGGTCCATAAGATAAATGGGCTCAGGATTTCCCTGTCCATTTCTGCTCTACATTCACACGATTAAAGTCATTAGTTAGAACACTCTACCAAGAAGCTACTGTGAGGATGGGGTTTCCCTGAAGGAGGAGGATTGAAGGAAAAAAAGAAGGAAAAGAAAGAAAGAAGGAAAGAAAGAAAGAAAGAAAGAAAGAAAGAAAGAAAGGAAGGAAGGAAGGAAGGAAGGAAGGAAGGAAGGAAGGAAGGAAGAAAGGAAGACGGAAAGAAAAAAAGGAAGAAACAAAGAAAGGAAGAAAAGAATCCACAAGGAATACACAAAAAATATGTGCCTACTAAAACCTGAGCCGCTGGCTGTTGCTCTTGGTGATGCTGGCCTCGGAGCTCTTGCTTCCTGCCTGGCTTCAAGAAGAGGCTGCATATCCACAGCAACAAAGGTGCTTGGGAGGAAAAAGAAACCAAGTGGGGTTACTTTTTTGGTACGTTCACTGGATAATTACTGATTCTCCGCAGCACACTCACATGCGAGCTGGCTGGCCCTTTCTACTCCCCATTACCCCCGAGGCATCCATGGCCCCTTGGCCTCCATCCTGCCCTACCTGACTCTACTCAAGAGTTCATCTGCTACTATTCTTGCTCCTGGTGAATAGTCTTCCTCGTCCAACCCACAGAGCTCCTTCTGAAGTGCGTGGTCACTTGCTTAGTATTGCACAAGATGGCACAGAGTCTACAAGTCTTTCCGGGACTTCTTATGCCTCTGAAGAGAAGATTGAGAACAGGCTGGGTCATCAGAGACATCTGGCGGCCGTGGCTGCATCTCCGGTCTCACCTCTGCCCACCACACACACATTGTCTGCTGCCCTGAACATCCAGGAGGAGACAATCCCTGCGGCCGGAAGGTGACTGGAGACAGTGGTCAGCGGGGAAGAAGGCAGAGAGCCGCGGCCCTGTGATGACTGTAGGGGGATTGTGAGGATGACAGAGGATGAAGGCTGTGGACGAAAGGAGCTCAAAGTTCCATAAATCTTCTAGAAGAGACAAAGTTCCCCTGTAAAGGCAAATTCCAGGCAGAGGGATGAGCACATGCAAGGGTCTGACCCTCTGGGGGGCACTCAAGGTAGGCCTGGGGAGAGGGTACAGCAGTAGAGCTCAGCTCCTGGGCTTGGAGGCTGACTGGGGGAGGCCAAGGGGAGGCAGCAGCAACTGGGTGGGAGCGGACGTTCCCATGAGTCAGGGACACCACAGCAGAGCCAGGCAGTGTCTGGAATGAGTGAAGTGGGGCCTGACACGCTCTGGAAAATCAGTGAGCAAGCCGGGGCAGTGACAGCTCGAGTCCACCTAGCCGGCCCCAAAGGGTGATGTAGATACATCACACAGGACTCACTTCTCAAGAATGTCTCAAAACATCCCCCAGTCCTGAAAACACTGGCAACTAAGTCACTTCATTAAGAAAAACAATTGAGAACAGGCCAAACAGAAGACTTCTTCGAGCCACCAAAAGGCTACTTGTAGGACAGGAGTTGCTCCTCACCTAAGGGTGAAAGGGAAAACGAGGTAGAAAGAAAGCTGACCCTGGGGTACCGCAGGCAGGACAAGAAGCTGCGGAGGGTGGGCGATGCATCTTCTCTGAGCACCAGGAAGGAGACCAGTGCTCAGAATCGCAGGACCTACTGTGTGCCGGGTCCTGGCAGATCACTGCCTTGAGAGCTTGTCCAACCTAACCCCTCTACTTTGGGACATTAAACAGGAGATGGTTCTCAGGCAGCAACAGACATTCTGGGACTTTAGCTCTCTTTTCTGAAATTCATTCGGTACAAATGATCTGGAAGTGAAACCAGGTCCAGTTCCAAGATTCTCTCATTTTAGAAATGCAAAGTGCATTTTGGCTGTACCCCAACACCTGTAACTGTGCGTCAAGGAGTCAGTGCTTAGTAGTTATTGAAGGAACCTGAACTTGGAAGGATGAGAAGTAATACTGAGATCCTTTCAAAAGTAAATCATGACAGGGGTTTAAAAGTTGCCTGTGTTACGTAGATAGAGCAAGGCCTCATGATGAAATAGTAACAATAATAAAACAGTAATGACCATTCCTTCATTATGTTAATGAGGCTGAATATTCAGAAATGGGAAGAGGGGAAATTGCTTTCCCTCTTGAAAGACACAGTAGAAGACATGTGGTCTTTGCATGCAGCCTCTTCCATGGTTTCATCTATGCTGTGCAGCAAGGAACACTGCCTTCTTTTAATTTTAATTTCAAAAGGGGTTTTCTGAGCCAGGGAAAACAGATTTTTAAAAAAAGGTGTTGTGTGTCAGTGAAGTTACATGAACTCTTTCCTGAACACATGCCCTAGCTATGGTGGACACAACTCACCCATGCCAGTCTCTGCTGATTCTAACTGCAAATGATTCAGGAGCCATCTGTAGATACCTCATCATGGAACTCTCACACCAGCAGAGGTAAGATGGCACCCAAGAGAAATGATTCTCTGCCAGTATGGGAACAGAACATTCCATCATGAGATTCCCTGACTGCTCCTGGAGCTCTGACCTTACAGGAACTTTGCTCCCCACAAGCCTTGCTCAGTACAAAGTCTTCTTGGCCTCTGCCAGGACCGAGCCTAGCAGTCAGCGAGCCCCACCCAAGTCACTGCCCCCTTCCAAGTCTCTTTATTGGATTATTTTTCCCTCCTTCCATTCCTTATCCCTTTTTCTCCCTTCCTCTTTTCTCCCTCCCTCCTTTTCTCCCTCCCTCCCTCCATCCTTCCCTCCCTCCTACCCATCCCTCTCTCCTTCCTTCTTTCCTCCTCTTGCTCTTTCTTTTCTTTCTTCTTTTCTTCCTTTCCTTTCCCTCCCTCCCTCTCCTTCCTTCCTTTCTTTCCTTTCTTTCTCTCTCTCTCTTTCTTTCTTCTTTCTTTCTTTCTCTTTCTTTTTCTTTCCTTCCTCCCTCCTTCCTCCTCCTCCTCTTTCTCTCTCTCTTTCTAAAAGAGGACAGAAAGTACCCTGTTTACTTCCAAACCCCCTTGCATCTGATGTGTGATAGGCTGGCATTTGCTGTTAAAGCAGAAAATTATAAGGAGGGCCTAATTGACCCTCCTGTGTCTTTGAAAGAGCCTGTCTGTGGTCTCTAATTGACCCTCTAGGTACCTTTGGAACAATGAATGAATCTTCGGGAAATAATGGAGGGCGATGATTAATAGCCTAGGCCTGGCTGGACCTCTGTCTCTCCCAGCTCTTCTCCTTTCCCTTCCTCCCCTCCATGACACTCGAGTCCCTGGATTTCATAAGCAGCGATTTATTATTATCGCTGAATAATAAATACCCTAAGGTAGACCCTTGGAAAAAAAAGCAGAGGCATCGTGATTCTGCAGAGATTGTGCTAACGTGCATGGAAGCTAGCATTCTCATTTTTCTCCTTGGCATCTCTCAGAAGAGGCCTCCTCTGGCATTTGTGGGCAAAATCCAAACCAGAGGCCATCTCTCGAGTTCCTAGTAAAAGTGTCCCAAAGATGGAGTGCATTTGGAAGTGTACAGGGGCTTCGTTTCTAGTCTGAAGAATAAATATTGCCCCTTTAGACTTGAGGAATCATACCCCATCGGGTATAATGCTGCAAAGACAAACAAGCAGCATTCATTCCGAGGGCGATGAGAAACGGGCCCTCTGCAGCACTGTTGTGACAAGGATGCAAAGCTGTCCTGAGATGCTGGCCTCCCACCCCCCCCCATTCTTCAGATGAATAAACAAAGGCAGGCAATTTGCTTAAATTTAGAAGATCCAGTTCTGTATGTGATACACTGATTCTGTATGCTACACACTACTTCTTTCTTACTGTCTGGCAACACCAACACCAAACAGGTACTATTAAAGAAAAATACTCTGAATTATGGGTAAGAGTAAAATAGAAAACCGTCCCTTTCTTTTAGTTTGACTGAAACATGCTTCCTTTCCCCAGACAATACAGGAAAACACATTTAAATTGAGAAGTATACAGACCTTCAATAAGCAGTACAAGAAAAGAGGGAATTTTATTTTTCTGAAAACTTTATAGCAATAAGTATGCTTAAAATTTAAATTACTTTAAAAGGGAAAAAAGAAAGGAAACAAGAGTTAAGAAGATGCGCTCTGCCTTCAACTCTCCCTCACCTCCACTGATGTTCCCCCCCGCCCCTTTGCTCAGTATCTTAAATAGTAAGAGAGCCACAAGCCATCTGCCAGGCCCTGCTGGTTTTTAGGGAGTTCTTCTCTTCTAGTTGGTTCTTTGTGGGAGAACAGGCCACGTAGGCAGCAAAGTTCATGCACAGGTAAGACCTGGAGTTTCTGGGAAGAATAGGTCACCTACCAGGTCTAACTTTTGTCATGAGAAAGCACAAGGCCACTACTCTTCATTCAGGGGCTACAGGCGGGCAGTGGGGCTCTGGGAAGCGTGGTTCAACAATGTAGGAGAAGGAAGCTGAGTTATCAAATCCACACCCACGAGGGGAGAGGGCCTTAGATTACCCTCCATGGTTCCTTGCACCATTATGATGTCAAAGGCCAAGCAAGATTGTCTCGGGGACTTGTCCAATGACACGTGTGTACACACACACACACACACACACACACACACACACACCAAACAATATAAGCTTCATCTTTCCCTCTATCCGTCTCTAAGCACTTCTGTATTTGTGGCACTCTGCCAATCCATCAGCTGGAGCTGCTTTCCAGCCATGGCTTTAGTCTGGGAGGTGGGAATGAGTTGTAGGCAGTGGCGGTAGAAATCCCAAGGCTGTGCACTTTCCTTTACTATCAGGTCCACGTGCAGCACCTCCACAGCCACCGGTGCTACCCCAGATCGGGTTGCCTCCATCACTCTCCTGCATTTTAGCAAGAGGAGGCTCAGGGGGGATCAGGGCTGCATGGTCTGACAACTCTGACATGCCTCTGACAACTCCCATCTTCTGTGTTTGAAAGCCTGGACCCCTTATTTCCCTACAGAAGACGTGTGAGATGACCTTAGACAGAAGTTCTAACCCCTTAGGAAGGCCTCAAGGGCTATCCTCTCTTCCTCTTTCGATTTTTCTTTCTGAGCTAAGCCAAGCTAAGGAGATTTGTTCTCTCTTATTCTTGGGCTCCAATATCTGTCGTGCAGGCATTGTGCACACAGCCATGTTCCACCATGGCGGCTGTGAGTATAACATAAGCTCCACCAGGTCATGACTGCAGGCCCTCAATGATTTTGCTCTCTGGGCTCCACTCACACTCTTCTACTCCTCCCCTCTCACTCGCACATCTGCCTAGGGAACTGTTCTTTGTACGAGGTTAGGGTGGAATCATGTTTACTGGCCACACAGTGCCTCTCCTAGGAGAGAAGATCTGCTTCTCCCAAGGTATACCCTATGCCTGCAGCCATGGCTGCCTTTTCTACGGGGCTCTAGACAGTCTCTATGGATGGTAAAAACTCAGCTGAAAGTACACTTTTCAGAAGGAAACCAACCAAACCTGAGACCCATCCAAACAACCTTCATTGGCCCATACACTCTGGGTTGCTCTCCACCTGTCATAATCACTGTCCAACCAGGAACAAGACAACTAGAAACCAGTCCTGGGCCCCAAAGGCACTGAGATGATCCAAATTGGCCATTACTCAGACTGCTTTGCCCCTGCCTTCCCATGGATGCCACAACAAAAAACTTCGTTCGCACAATTTTACTCCCTCTCTCCAGCTCATCATCCAGGTGCTGATTGGTCTGGCTCCCATGATGGGGTAGTCAATGTAACAAACCATTTCTAAGTAGCAGTCATCTCTGATCTGTTGGCTTTCACACAGTTTTAAATAATAAAAGTTATTAAGACAGGATGAAAAGGAGGGAAGAAGGGAAATGAATGGAGAAAGAAGAATAAGGGAATGAATGAGTGAGCAAATGATAACATGTAAAAGCAGCTTTTTTCACTGAGAGGGACACTAATGGAGCATTCAAGAAGTCCTCCTGCACTAGAGCTAGAGATATGTCCAGGTGCTACGTGAGCAGCAGTTTCTAATGGTGAAGCCTGACCTCCTCCAGGACCCTCAGCCATTGTATCTCTGAATAGTGCTCTTTCTCAGGAAATCATCATGGAAGTAAATTTCCTAACATCCATTGGTAAATATCCAATAAGGAGCTGGGTGACAAAATTGTATATGACTATAAATAATGTCATAGTATTCGCTTTTAAATAAGAGTGGGTGCATTAATTCATTAAGATTCAGGTGTGCTAGCAGGGGAAGATGTACCTGTTCCCCCTCCCAAATGCCAAATAGAACCAGTATGGAAGCAGATGGCTTTGTATAAATCAGATGACAGCTTATAGGCTTCATCAGAATGGCATTCTCAGGATAATCTTTTAGTGGGGAAAGGAGTTAATTTTTTAAATTCAGCATTATCTTCAGGTCACATTTGTATGAGAAATTTGGGGCCCATAGAAGGAGTCATTTGGCCTATGTGTTTCCCCACCAGTGATGTCTCCATCATTTTTCTTTTGGAGGGAACCCAGGTTAACTTTATTAAGAAGCCAAGGATGGCTAGACCCCTGTTAACAGCTAGGTTTTTCTTGTTTTGTTTTATTTCATTTTTTTTTTAACACATAGACAGCTTTCTCCCACTCACTTCTCAATTCTACTCTTTGCTACCATGGGGGAGGGGAGGGCCTGGTTTTGCAAATTGGAAACCACACAGCAATACCACCACCCGCCTGGGCACCTGACTCGGCATGAGGAGGGGGAAACGGTTTTATGTCAGGGGTATCTTGACAACCTGAGCTAAGACATATGGCTGCAAGGATCTGCCTCATGCATGGACCACTCCAAACAGAGGTTCAGAGAGCCAGTAGCTCCCAGACATGCCCCGCTGAGTCTACAGCCCAGGAAGGCCTGTGGATCACTTGGAACATGATTCCAGATGAGTTCTCTCCTACCTTCATATGCTGCTATTTTAGCACAGCTTCTGAACAGTAAGATTTTTGACAAGAAGAACGAAGGTTAATGAGAAATCTTGAGTTAGGTCACCAAAAAATGCCAAGTGAAAAGATGTGCACTCATCCATAATTAAAAATACCATGTAAGTCAAAGAAGAAAAATGGGTTGAGAAATAAAGCCTTAAAGACAGACAGGTTGTAGAACCTGGGGCAAGCAAACTACAGGCTGCGAGACTGATCCAGCCTACAAGTTGTGTTAGAAAATTCATTGTCATACAGTCATGCTCATGCTTTCATGGGTTAGGAATTATGATGCTTACTTGAGGGGGTCACAACTATCTGGCCCTGTGCGCAAGTTAACAGACCTTGTTATAGTCTAAACCCTAGTTTCTGTGACTTCAAATATTTCCACCTGCTTTGTCACTCTTGGACTATAACGGAATGATCAAATAAGAGGATGCAACAACCTTAAGAAATTATGAATTGGGGTTTAGAGGGAGGAAAAAAGTAAAAGAAATTTTAAAAGGTTCACAATCATGATTTTTGAAATAAAGTTTATATCTCTGCTAGGTAACAATTTAACTGCAATTGTTTATTGGGTATTTATTAAATATTTTAGCCATGTGCATTGCCCAAATCTGTGGAGGAAAAATATTTCAGTCCTTCCTTCCCTTCCACGTCCCTCCCTTCCTTCCTTCCTCCCTTTCTCCTTTCCTTCCTTCCTTTCTTTCCTAACTTCCTTTCCCTTTCCTTTCCTCCTCCTCCTTTCCCTTCCATCTTTGTCATTTTAGCACACTATGTCTTTATTTATTTTGCCTGGTCAAATAAAAAAAACAATGAAAGACCCCCCCCCACGCAGCTGTGGTGGGTGTCCTGCCCCACATACACTCACATACTCATAGGATACCTGACCCGGTGCTTGGATGACTGGGGTCATCCAAGGAGTTCACTTCACCCTTAGGCTGGATAACCAAACAGCTGGATTAAGCCATTTAGAATGTACTCGATTCCTATAATATGTACCGATCTGGCTAATGTTGTTCAGCTTTATTTCCTTGGCCAGAATCACTTCCATTAGCTGGTTTGGAGATTAGCAGCCTAATCTCCTAACAAGAGCTCTTCCATCAAATGGTCTGGAGCAGCCACATGTCTGGCCTCTGCCGAGTGACTGATTTAAGAGATGGACAAAAAGAAGACACACAGAAGTCCAGATAGTGTGATTAATGGTCGATCCAACTTTCTCTGAACAGCATATCATGACTTAATGGGAAACCCTGAAGAGATTAAAGAGGGGAATTACATTACCATGAATAATATAAAAAAGTGATATTCTGTCTAAAAAGCTTTTGAGTGCAAGTGACTCGAACAAATATATTAACAGAGCGTACAGCAGATTCAATCAGGTTGAACGTTCCCCAGAATTTATTTTGAAGTCCGCTTTCTATATTCACGATGTGAAGAATGAATCTGTGTGTGACTGGCAGGAACACTATTAACATGCAGATTTTAATTCTGCCTTCAATTCTGCAGAGGTCTCACAGAACCTCCTTGAGTGCAGGCAATCTCTCTCACTTACAGATATGTATACTTCTCCACCAATCGCATCCCACACTCACTCTCCAGCAGGTGAAGGCTTATTTACCTCACTTTATTCTAACTTTTAAATAACACCTCATATTTGTACGATGTTGCAGGTGAAACTATTATATTGATAAATAGGAATTCTCCCTTATCAATGGACCCAATAGTTGAGAATATCAGATCAGGGGATATCTGAGGGGCAAAAGTTGGCAGGGGAGCTGAAAGCCTGCCTTACAAAAATGGACTCCACATTAACTTACAATTAAGGAGGATGGTAATGAGGTCGCAGAGCATGACCGCTTAACAGGCTGTAGAAGGCAAATATTGAAATGAAGGCGTTTATTTTCAAGCCAACAAACCTGAACCAAACCATTCCAATAAGTCCCATTAGCACTCTAGTTATCAGGCAAAATAATTTCATCTCTGAAATTAATTAAATAAATTGGAATGACCTGGAATCATTTTCATGGCAAGTGGACAGAACAGCCCGGCATGAAAGGCAAATTCATTTAGAGTCAAGTGGCCCATCATTTCCTTGAGATCATGTTCAAGGTGACAGGATGTCAACGTCAAGACCATGATCCATCCCATAGGGCACTGATATGCTCTTAAGGGGGTTGCAATAAAAATGCACATGGACACACACACGCACGCACATGCATACCCACACACACACACACACACAGAAATTCCCTAAGTTGAATGCTTTTGGGCTGAGAGTCATATTATGTTGAAGAGGTCAGCATTTAGAATAGAACACTTGTACTGAGCCTTTGGTTGCCCATAATTTATTTTCTAAGCCATCTGGATTACTGTCATAATTAAGAGTCATAAACTAACAACTGGCTAGAGGAGAAGAGATATGAAGGTTACTGTCAGGTTTCTGGGTTATTTTGAGTGTGTGTGTGTGTGTGTGTGTGTGTGTGTGTGTTTGTGTGTGTACGCGCATGAGCGTGCATGCGCACGCGCTGGGGATAAATCCTAGGACACTATACATGCTAGGCAAGAGCTCTACCACTGAGCTACATCCACTGCCAAGTTTCTGAAGAGACTTAACAATGGAGTCTCATTCCCAAGCATGGCTACAACTCAAAGTATGAGGTCCATGTTCAATCCTTCCAAATCCTATGTGGAAATCGAGTCATCAGTGCAATGATATTAAGTTCTCTATTCCGCAATTTCTAGTTTATGTGAATTTTTAGTATGTCTTCTCTCTTTCCTGGGTACTGACAGAGTAGGAACTATTTCTTCCTTGCCCAGCACAACATACCCTCGGTTCAACACAGAGCATGCTATGGATGAACTGTGTGACCCTAAAATCATACCTTAAAATCCTAACCCTTGAGGTGACTGTATTTAGAGACAGAACCTAGAAAGAGGCAATTATGGATAAATGAGGGAGTAACGAAAGGCCCAGATTAACCCAGACTGATGTCCCTATAAGCAGAGGAAGAACATGGAGATATGTACCAAGAAACAAAGAGATGGTTGTGTGCGAGTGCCGGAAGAAGGTGGTGCTGCAAGTCAAGGAGGCCTCTTGATCTTGGATGCCCAAATTCAAGAACCACAAGACAAGAGAATTACCTTGTTATTTAAGCCATCCGGTCACTGTCAGTTAGTTACCGCAGCCCTTGTAACTAACAGTCCAAGGTCCAGAATGGGAACTCAACAGACATTTACTGGCCAGCCACAACGATGCCTGAGCCTCACTGTGTTCACTCCATGCAGACTGTATCTGGGGCAAATGAGACAGTTATTGAATAAAAGAAACAATCTTAGGCTGCTCCCTGGGCAGAGGGTCATGCTGACTGTGTGACTGCTTCCTTACAAGCAAAGTGTAGAGCCGCCACAACATCCCCGTGCTGTGACCCGAACCATCATTTCATCCACACAGTTCTCCTAGGAAACCTGTGAGCCCGTATAGGCCTCCTGCCAGAGTATGACTAGTGGGAAGGAAATTACTACCTAATGAAGCTACCCCTGGAAGATCTGGGGTACTGAGATTTGATTCTCTGGAAATAAGAATGTGCTGCTTGGGACTCTACTTAGGAAAAAAAAAGTATTTCTATAATGAGAGAAAAAAATTCTTAATTTCCCTTTAGCTTGCTATCTTATTCACCAACTATTCCATCTTTAATTATGTCATTGTAACCCACACATTAGTGGTACCTTGTTCTGAGTTTAAATCACAGCTCTACAACTTATCTGGTCTAAAACCTCCCTAAGTCACTTAACAAAGACAGCCGCAGCTTCCTCATCTGCAAATGAGGAAAAAAATCTATCAAGACAAACACAATACTTATTTAATAAGGTTGTTAGGACTGTTAACTAAGAGATGCAAAGTGCTCAATACAATGTCCTCAATAAAACTGTAACTATGCTTACATTCTGATAAAGGACTGATGTTTTATTATTAATAACTGATGCAACAATTGTTAGTATTTATTTAAAGATGCCCACTGTTTAAAAATCACTTATAGAGAATATTAGTATCTGTTCTTGATTTCTGTCCCAAAATATTTATTTTCGAAACTCAACTTTCTACTCACTGAAAATTAAAAGCTTGTGGTTGATCTTGGCCAAATATGCAGGTAAACTGATTTACAGATACCTAGAAAATAGAAACCAGTTTCTGCTTGGCTAGGCTTTTCTTCTTGCCGTAACCCCAATGCCCTACCATTGGAGGCTTTAAAACTAATGGCTGTACGTCTAGGTACAGATTAGCTTCCATCACAGTGGCCTAATAAGAATTTCTTGTTTGACAAGGAATTTATGGCAGGTTGTAGAAATGTTAGTTTATTGATGATTAAAGTATCAACTGTCCTTGGCATAAATAAACAGGATTTTTAAATCAAAAGCATCAAGACACAGTATCTACCAGGTCCTGGGGGCAGTGCAATTTATGGGGCATTCAATTCCCATCAATGCCTTGCGCGTACATCTGGGGGACCTGACAGGTTTCTGTTTTATACGATGAATGTTCCCGTCACAATCCAAGGAACACAACAGGTAAGGTCTTTGGGCCTGACTGACTTGAAGTCTCCAAGACTCCTGAGGATTAAATATGGTAAAGAGCCTTTAGCAGCACCGCCTGTCCCCTTTCCCCCACTGACCCCAAACTGTTGTAACCAAAGTCTTTTAGGAACCGACACAATCAATCCAGTGCTTAGCAACTGACAGAATCTGGCAGCCAGAAGTTTCCACATCAGAATCCAGACTCCTGTAAAAGATGCAAGGTGGGCATTCCAATGGCTCAGTGATAGTGCTTCTGCTCTATGCCCTTTGCCCCTTCTGACCAGCAGTCTAGTACCTCCTGGTCCCTTTTGTTTTTGGGTCCGGTTGTGGGGCCTGAACTCTGGGCCTGGGTGCTGTCCCTCAGCTCTTCAGCTCAAGGCCAGCGCTCTACCACTTGAGCCACAGCGCCACTTCCGGCTTTTTTCATTTTGCTTATGTGGTGCTGAGGAATCGAACCCAGGGCCTCATGCATGCAAGGCAAGCGCTCTACCATTGAGCCAGCCCCTGGTCCTTTCCTTTCTAGGCAGAAGGGGCTTCAATTATGGAAGACTTACTTTGTGTAGGGCCATCTGGGTTTCTTGTTTTGCTGTGCCCCCTGGGAGATTGTACCTCCCCGCCCACTAAAAGAACACATGACCAAGAGGCTGCTGGGAGTGACATGTGATGCTTCAGACCAAAGCATTTCATTGTCAACGTGGTGCCCTCTAGTGCTGAGCAAGGACGGGTGTGCCAAAAGATCAGACAAAAATCTATCAGCCAATGACTCTGAGTGGGCGTGGTGGCCCCATCAGCAAGAAATAAAGGTATGTTCTGTCCTACTAAGATGTCTTCCCTTCATCACCTTCAGAGCCATTGTAAAATCTTGCATGCCCACTTTTATAAAAAGCTTTGCTAATTTGCTTCTACAATCCTCCTCTCATTTCACTACTGGCTCTGGCTACGGAAAGAAACTGGGTTACTGTCCTCTGAGATCAGTCAGTGAGGAGTCCCAGGACCCCTCTCTGGGTTTTAACCTAGAGTCCCATCTCCATTTTCCATGCATTAGAAAAGAAAAGGAAAAATGAAAGCACTTGGAGCTTATTATCTTCACACCTTGCAGAAATGCCTTCACTGAATTATGATTCAAGGTTATGGTAGCTTAGAAGGCTGATACAGGAACTGTCTATTCAAAATGCACTTCTGTGTTTTATAAAATCACAGGTGAGCACAAATCTGCTTGCTGATTACCCAAGCCCTCCCCTATGAGTCTATGAAGTAGGCATCTGTTGAAGTTCTGTTCCAAAGAAAATGGTCACCTCTGAAGATTGGCTTTCCATATACAGCTTTCCTCCCTGACACCAGTGAGCTATAGGAAACCTGGGAAAGACTCAAAGACTGACAAGGACTCCTATAAACTTCACTCCTGCCTTTCTTAAACTGACCCTTTATCTCTTCCTTATTTTAGACTCTATGTGATATTTTATGTTTTCCAGCACAAGGAACACAGTGTCTTCCATCACCTTTTCCACAGGCAGAATTCCTTTCCTTAACCAAGTATCCACAACCAGGAAAATGGCAGCAGGAGGCTGCATGGTTCCATTAATCCAACATCATTATGAAAGGCCCAAGATGGCCCTGGTAGAGAATTTCTGTTACTTAACATTATTGTCTATGGGAATTTGGGAGATTTCACCTGGAAGTATTACCTGAGAAAACTCATGGGGATTAAAACCAGATGGAGAGCCAGGTCTATCTAATACATATCATTTGTGTCTTCTGATAGCTCACATTAAACAAGACACCAATCTATGAATAAATCCCACAGTCCTCATCTAATTCTCCAAAATAAAACAGACTGAACTACTTTTGTATTTTTTTTCAGATTACAAAAGCAACATCTGCTCACAGCAGGCACGGTGAAGGACAGGGCTGGGGAGGAGGGCAGGGCAGAGCGGAAATCACTGTAAGTGATGCTGACTGGCACATTTCCTGTCTCTCTCAACCTGCTCCTACAACCAGGACTATAACCTAGGCCGGTGGGTACTATTACAACTGTCACCTCCCAGAGAATGACCGAGAGGTACATCAAGGCTAAATCATTTATTCAATGTCATCTCACTCAGCCAATTAGTGACACAGGAAGAATTTGAACCCAAGCCTGTGTGAACAAGTTCACTAAATAACTTTGAACAATTAAATTAAATTAATCCTATCTAGTGACAATTTTTACAGACATCTCAGTGTGTTTAAAAACTTACTGTGCAAATGTGTGTGAACCTTATTACAAGTAAGAATTTTTATTCAATACGTGCAATTTTGCAAACTGCTTTTCACATTTAAAATACAGACTCCCAGCACATGTTAACTATCTCAAATATTGTCCTCTTGATGTCTAAATTATATTGTATCTACCCATTCCTCTTCTCTTAATTCAGCAGATAATGATTAGAATCCAGGGGAGTGGGAGACACTGTTTAAGAGAGTATGTAATAGATAAAATAAATATGAGGTTATACAGAAATTCACAGACACCCATGTAAGAACCCATGGAGATGCAAAGGGCAGGCAGGGATAAATAAGCAAGCCCAGAGTGCATGGAAACTCACAGTGTATGCAGGGATTAATAGTCAAGCCCAGAGTGTAGCCAATGAATGTTCATGTGGACAACATTTCATAATCAGAGATGGATAGTAAACATCAACAAAACAAACAAATGGCAAAACAATACCTCACTGATGTGTTCAAAAGAAAGTTACTTCTTTCCTCATTGTACCCCAGATCAATGGTTTTCATGAACACAGGTCATGCCCAGGTGTAGTGACCAATGTATTTACAATCAGCAATCGTGTATATGAATATCACCTGTGATGTGGACGAGGGACTCAAAGGCCCCAGATGACACGACAGGAAAGTTTAGACCCCAGGAAAGTTTAGACCCGAGAATCAAAAGGGTGTATAGGTGAATAAACGTGACCCTTCACGGCAGGGTTCCTGATTCCATTTTCCCTGTTGTCCCTCCCTGCTGGCAGACATGAAGCAAGGCTAGGTTTGGTTATTCAGCCCCATTGTTTCTATCCATATTTAAATTTACGATAGGGTACTCCACTCACTTAGACAGTGGATATGCTTCAGAAGCCAGAGAGAGACAAGATGCTTATTCTGCTTTCAAGATCAGTGTCAGGCTTGGCGGTGGCAGAAGTGTGTGTGTGTGTGTGTGTGTGTGTGTGTGTGTGTGTGTGTGTGTGTGTGTGTGTGTGTGTAAAGAAAATTCTAGAAAAGGAAATGGGAAGTGCTTGTATTTAAATGTAGATATGGTGTTATAAATTTATCTTGGGTCTGATCCTATCTGAGACTGAGAGTAAATTGCTCAATAGAGGTGCATTAATAGCAAGATAAAGAAAACAAACACATTCTAGCATCAACTATAAAGGCTCTAGGGGTCATCTCTGGCATTAGATTATCTACTACACCTTGTCCTGACATCAGTGTTAGTAATTATCAGCCATCTCTCTTTCGAGGAAAAAACGTTTGGGTAAGGGACAGGATCTCATTTTCCTGACGGCCTTGGAGAGTGGGGGGTCTGTCCTCGCCTGTTCACAAGTGGAAGAGAGTTTAGAAATGTGAAAAAAATGCATCTGTGTGAGCCCTAAAATATAACGTCTTTGGAACTGAAGTCCTACTTCTGTCAACAAGAATTAGCTAAATATTTTGCACATATTCAGTACCTGCCTCATATTGGCACAGAACTGCTTACCAGGATAGAAATGCATCCTTTAAAATTCTGCTCTAACCTCTCTTCCCAAATAATGCCCTGGGTTTTCTTTCTAGAACTACAAAATAGCTTCTGTGACAAGAATGCTTATCAGAGAAGCAGAATGCGGGGTATTTTTGTGAGTTATTTCAATTAATTCTCAAAAAAATTCTTTATGAGTACAAGGTACACCGATCTTTTGTGATTCTCGTCTGTACACCTAATTACTAAATTAAACACTGCAATCCAATCCTGCATGTGTTTTCCCACCACCTACAAAGTACCATAACCTACGTTTAGAGGCAAAAGGAAACAATTTTAATAAAATGTAAAAAAAAATTTAAAAAAGGCTATGAGAAAGGGAATCCTGAGAAATACAGGGTCCATGTCCATTAAATATGATCCAGCAAAGAATTATAAATCATGCTAGGAGATATTCTTGTGCTTCCCAAATTGCACCCGTACCAGGAATCTTTACCCTGCCACCCCACAGCCAGGAAAGGGCAAAGCTCTGCTCTGCCTGCTGTCCTGTCCATTCCCAGTAACGGGAGAGAAACTGCAATAGAAGCAATGCGTCAACAAGCTAAGTTTTCAAATACATCTCCTAGGTACTATTCAGGACAAAATGAACAGAAATAAACAATCCTCCAATATCAGGTGACATATTTTATACATTTCCCCCACCCACCCATCCCGTGCATTTTTTTTTTCAGAAGGCAGAAAGAAAACACTCCTAAATCAGGGTTTTAAAATCAGATGCTGGTATTAGAAATAAGATTAACCCAGTCCCTTAACAATCAAATTTATGACTAGTAAAGGGTTATGAAAAATCCTATCTCGATGTCAAATGAAGGAAACAACCAAGTCTTGGGAGGCGTATAATGATAAACTTCTGCCTGAGCAATAAGCGTGGTACACAGAATGAGCGGTTCAAGAGTTCAGAACATGTGCATGTGAATGGTGTTCAGTTACAAGGGAGGACAGCTCCAGACAAAGGCAGGGAAAGGTCACCCTGATGCTCCTTCCCTCTGCATTAAAATGGAGAAGCCCTGGCCACTGGCCACACCTAGCCTGGGACCTGTGCACCTTACCCGAAAAAATTAAAATACTAAATAAGTGTCAAGACCAACAGCCCAGCCAGCAAGGTCCACACATTGAAGTGGGTTTCCCACTGCCACTCCAGCCCTCCAAAATAAAGTGATAGAAATGTTTCTCCACCCCTCACCTCATTGTGTGTGTGTGTGTGTGTGTGTGCGTGCGTGCGTGCGTGTGTGTGTGTGTGTGTGTGTGTGTGTGTGTGAGAGAGAGAGAGAGAGAGAGAGAGAGAGAGAGAGTGAGAGTGACGGATTAATTTAAGATTACAATCTATCTTCTTCTTTGGAAGGCCAGCGAATACACTTGTAATCAGCAACTTAATTTTCTTTCAGGTAAGTACCAAACTTAAATTTGTTCTCTTAAATAAAATAATTTCTCCCATCCATGCAGCTGGGAATGCCATGTTTGAATACCTCTGCCTGTTCGAATAAGACACTATTCGTGGTTTGTCTATAGCTCAGCTCTTCACGTGGAGTTCTTAGGAATGGGGAGAGGTGGATTTCATTTACTGATATCAGCAGACCTCCTGAGAGATAAGGTACAGCTGCCAGAATGGGGAAGCAGCCCTGCCTCCTGCCTCCCTGACCTTCCTGCTGAGAAGGCCAAGGCCAAGGGCTTTCAAGTGAGGAGCAGAAAGTGGCCCCAACACGTGGGCGGATGATTAAGCCCCCCACAGCACCTCCTTGTTCTGACCCCCAAGTCCACTCCAGCTGCCTTCTCCAGCTCCTTCCCTGAACCCAACAGAGAGCCTCACCCACTGTGACAGGAACGGTGACAATGGTGCCCAAAGAACTGGAGGGGAAGGCAGGGAGGGGAGAAGGGGAGAAAGAAAGGAAGGAAAGAAGGGGGTGAGGGAACTCACGATATTTCTAAGAGGCAGTCCTGCAGCCAGCGTATACTAAGTGCTCACTAAATGGCTTAGGTTATGCTTCCCCATCACCTGCCAGCATTCTCCTTTTCCCTCACTTCCCAGCACCAGGACCAGCAGCGGGTACCACTCCCCAGCTGCCTCAGCTGCCAGGGCCCACACACAAGCTGAAACCTAATAGGGAGTCGAACAGCACAGGCCCTGCATTCACTAGTGCCAGAATGTGGAGAACCTCCCAGCAAAGAGGAATCAGGCCTCTCCCTCCCCCTCCCCTACCCCCCTCAGCTCTCTGGAATTGCACTCTAGAACCTCCTCAGCAACTGAATCCTAAATGAAGGCTGGACAGGTCAAGGCCTCTCAGACTGGCGGGAAACACTGGCCCACAGCAAGCAGCTACTATCCCATGGACCCATGGCTCCGTTCACCAGGGATCCAGTCAGTAGGAACTCATTTAGCAGAGGACCTCAGGGTCTGAGGTTAAAAGGAGATGAGATTTACAGAACAATCCTGTCATACTTAGGGTTGAGCAGAAGTGAGGAGGATGGGGCCAAACTATGTCCAGTGACATTGATCGGGTGCACACAAGTGTGTCATGGCACACATACCTTCAACGTACCCTCAATAAGAATCTCTGGTGCTCAGCCGGCCCTGTACAAGTGCTGCCTCTAACCTTCCAGACAACTTCAGAGGCGCTGCTGATCCATCTTACCCTGCCCACACTAAACTCCACAGCCGCTTTCCCAGCGCTCCACCACAGGCCACGCCCAGGTAAGTGAGTTCTAGAAAACCTAACTTCCTGGCTCAAGGTCATGTCTTTGAAAGAGTAGAGATAGATTCCCCAGCCCACGTGTCAGTCCATTCTTCCCCTGACCCTTCCACTCATGTGGAAGCTCTCAGAACTGGAGGACACCCATTGTTACGACGACGCTCTTACTGCACCAAGGAAGAACTGCTTGTCTCAGTTTCCCTTATTCACTAACACAGACAACAGCCAAGGTGGGTGTTCCTTTACAAATATATTCCAAGGCCAACACAAAGAAAGTCTTACTGGGGAGGAAGCTAAGGTGCCTTTTGCTTCTGTTTGGAGGGGTGAGGATCAGGGGTGCCAATGGGGTGGCACAGGTTGCATAGCTCTCCTAACTTCTCCTGGGAAAAATGGGATCTCAGCTTGGCCCAGCATAATCAATGAATGAATGGCTGGACTAGCAGGAGTGTAACTGGTTCTCCTTATCATCTATATATTTCCCAGTATTCTCTGTAGAATTCTAATACAATGGTATACTATAGATACTAAATAGAAGGTTAAGAACATCCTGAGAAATTGCCCATGGAGTTTCGCCAGAATGCTGAAGGTGACCATGCACACACAAAAAAAGGAAATGAGCAAACCAACTATAAAATAAAATGAATTCTACTAGAGGGCTACAGAGAAACAACATGAGAAGAGTTCTTTTATGAGGCTAGAAGAGGCCACTAAATACTGTTTTAATAAAATAATAATAATAATAATGATAGGACAGACCTTTCCTGAACAGCTAATTCTTCCATTGGGATAAGAAGGAGTCTAGAGGCTAGGCTCTCTGAAATCTCTGGTTAGCAGACCTCTGCCACTCTCTATGGCTAAACTTGAAGATCTAACTCCTGAAAAACAAACCGGTCTTTTCATTCTCTTCAAAATCCTAGCTAAAGTTCATTTTCACAAGCCAAATTTAAAAATCAATTAATAAATTACCACTGCCAAAGAATGCTGAAAAGCCCAAAGGCACCTAAGAAGTGCTTAGAAGGAACAACAAAGCATTAAAGCCTGAGATAAATGGGCTTACACTGTGTTTACTGTAATGTTGACTTTGTATCCCAGAGCAAAAATTCTCCTACCTCCACTTACCACTACTTTGTATGATAATAGCAGCATTAATTTTAAACTGATCATGAATCAATCATGAAATCTGACTCTTGTTTTCACTGGCAACAAAACACTCTAATTAGCACCTTGAATGAGGGCTGCTTTGGAGATGGGCATTGGTGGTAGAAATGTTCTGTGCTTAATTCTTCCTAATTACCCACAGTCAATGAGGTTGTGGGGAACTAGGCTGTGTGAGAAGCCTCTCACTTACCAGTCCTGGGTGAGAACCACCTTAACTTCTCAGCCCAGTGAAATGAGCTTTCCCACCTCACCCTGCTGACTCTCTGCCTTGAGGCAGTGGGGGTTAAGAGCCAGGCTTGGCCTTGGCCTGCAAGATGCTACATGTCTTCTCTCAGCAGTTACAATCACTCCTGAGAACCAATAAACTAAAAAGTAGCTTCTACACCAAGCTATTATAATGCTTAAACGTTATAACTATGTACTTGTTAGAAAGGGCTTTAGCACACTTTAAGGTACACACCATGAGATGGAGAAATGTAACTGGATGTCGTTAGAAGTACCAAAAGGTATACAGACCACAGGGAAAAGACACTACTGGCAAACAGAAGTTTGAGCAGACTCAACATTGTACACAGGTTGCGTGGAGTCTCTACTTGCTACATGATGTTGTTTTTGAGCAACTGTCGCAGTGTAATTTATATCCAACACACCACATCTGCTCCCAGGGCGCCCTGTGTTCTGTTGGATGTTAGCATTCATGGTCAGAACAGACCATGGATTCCATTCTCTATCCGAGTTTCCCCATCCAGCACACTAACTTGTGATGTAATGACCTTGGAAGCCACTGGCTTGAAAACTTGATAACAATCAACCCACAGTACGTGTGTGTGTGCGCGCGTGCACGTACAAAATGCATGCGCGCACACACATATGTGTCTGTGTGATTTTCTGGGAATGTGTAATTTTCTGGGAATGAGGCCAGCTTCACAGGTGTGAGACCAGTGCGGTCACACACAACATGAGTTCATGTACAGGAGTTGCTGTCATGCCATTCTTAACATTTGATTCACAGCTTGATCAGCGAAGTCAGGTGGACAATACCCAAGGTGGGGGGGAACGCTATCTCTCTCACGTGTGTGTCTTAACTTCCCCACACCACTTCCTCTAAGGCAGGTTCTCAGCTAGCTGCTTCCGTGCCCACTGGACCAGCACTTTCTCACTGCTACCACATCAAGAGCAAGGCCAACCTCAACCCAGGTTTCCTGGCAGAGGGACCTTCCCTGCCCTGTAGCCTCCCTGCCAGCCAGGACCTGAGCCCAGGATTGGGGACAGATCCTTGGCTGGTGACGTCCACCCTGATCCTGACCCACAGTGCTTCCCACACAGAGGCTGCAATTCTTTATTAGATACCTGCACACCCAAGGCTGGGACAGTGGCCTGGACCAAGGAAAGGGGATATTAACGTGCCTGGCCCTGACAGAACCCCACATTTTCCACGTGCAGTCGTCTGGTGCATGGCAAAGCCAGGCGTGCCGAGGCCTAGCCTGTCTCAGTGCACACTCTGGAGCTTTACTTGATCAGATCCCTTGACTTGATGTCCCAGTTCCTGATGACAGAGGGAAGGGAAGCTGTCAGCGAAACCAGGTTGCCTGGTACAAAAAATGGAGGATGGGAACTGGATTCTGGAGCCACTAGAGCTTACTGCTGGCCTTCAGCCCGGCATGCAGCCACCTTCTCCTCTCCATGCCCCTGAGCTGGGCCTTCCCTGGAGTGTTTTGATCTCTCCGGAAGGATAGGGTAACAGTGGTCTGCCCATGTATGCACTCTGAATTTCTCTTTGGAAAGCTTTCATCAAAATGACAAAGGCCCAAGCCACTGACTGGATGTCAGAGGCAGAGAGGATGATACATGTGTTCTCATTCCATAAAATATAATGTTCCAATCAAATGATAAATCATGCTTATGTGATTTTTATATCTCCATTTAGGAGAAATAGAATTACATTTTTTCCCTCAGACCTTTTCTTAAGCAGCGCACATCTTCTTACAAACTCTGGTGAGTGCTTAACCAGGGGCCATTGGTTAGCCCATACACAATAGGATAAAGTGGGAGAAGAGAGAGAAGGACTGGAAAGGTAGAACTTTGGTAGATTCTAGTGGGTCCTAGATAAGGAGGCGAGAAGAGGGTTGGGCATGGTGGCTCACATCTATAATACTGGCTACTCAGTAGGCAGAAATCAGAGGTTTGATGCTCAAGAAGAGCGAAATATTAGCAAGACATTAGGTGGACATTAGTGGCTCATGCCAGTGGTGCCAGCTACTGGGAATGGGAGATCAGAATACATAGCTTAAAGCCAGCCAGGGAAAAAGTCAGCAGACCTCATCTCAACAAACTAGTGAACTATGATAATCCCACCTGTGTCCCCAGCTACACAGTTGGTAGGCTGAGTATGAGAATCACAGACCAGACAAAGAGCACAATACCCTATTTGAAAAACGATGCAAAAAGAAAAGAAAAACAGTCTAAGGTGGTAGAGTTTATGTCAGTAAAGTATGAGGTACTTAGTTAGAACTCAACAAATAGAAGATAAAAGAAAAAACAAACCTATTTAAAAAAAACAAACAGAGAGGATACTGTGGTATCTCCTTGGCTATTTTTCCCTACAAATACACTGGATATTTCAAATCATTCTCTTGATCCTGGCCAAAAAGAACAAACTATTTCTTACAAGAAAATATTTTCCTATCAGCTTTATAAGAATATATGTATTGGGGCTGGGAAGGTGGCTCAGTGGTAGAGCGCTTGCCTTGCATGCATGAGGTTCGATTCCTCAGCACCACATAAGCTGAAAGTGGCACTGTGGCTCAAGTGGTAGAGCGCTCGCCTTGAGCTGAAGAGCTGAGGGACAGCGCCCAGGCCCAGAGTTCAGGCCCCATGACCGACAAAAAAAAAAAAAAAAAAAATAGAACATATGTATTGTCAAGAGAAAGTAAAATATTTGGTAATAATAAATCACTATTATAGTGATAATAAATAATTTATAATATACAATATATATGTATTATGATATATAATAATATACTAATAATAAATCATTATTATAGTGATAATAATCCATTAGTTAAAAGGCAAACATGAACTCCACTAGTCACAGTGGAATTCAATGGAAGGACAGTGAGAAGGAAGTACTTTGTGGGGGAGAAAGATATTTAACACCCAGGAAACACAGTGCCCTCTCGATCCAGGGATAGTCAGACCACGCAGGGTGGCTTGATACTTAACAGTGCACGAGTTCCACCTTAACGTCCATGGTGACTTAGAGCAAGAGGAAGAAGGAAATGGGCGCCAAGCATGAGCAAATCATAAAGGGATGTTTGCAGGCTACAACACATTACCCACCCTTTGAAACGAGGTTGACAAGCGCATCAATTGCCACACGTTAAGGACAGCTGCCCTGTGACGCCGGCGGAGCAGAACCTGGGGGAACTGCTCCGAAGGAAGGCAGCGCATGACTGCAATGCTCAAGGAAAGATGAGGGAGGAAGCTCTATGGATTAGGAAGAAAGAAAAAAAAGGTGGGGAGTGCTGTGTTCTTACTTGCTATTCTCTTGCCCCCCAAATTCCCTCTCCTGACTATGTGCGGGTCCTTCCCAGAGAGGGAATGTGTGAGCTGCTGTCAGAGTCTTGTCCCCATTAAAGAGCTTCCTGTGTGGATGGGGAAATGGAGCATCTATCTTTCCAACACAGAGCCTCCCTGCAATGTGCCCAAACCACCTCTATTTACTGAAGCTTGATCCGCACCACAGTCTGGAAACCCAAGTCTCTGCACCCAAGATAAAGTCAAACAAATACAGAAGAACATCCCTTGCCCCTACCCCGTCAGATTGTCCAGCAGGAATGAAAACACCACTATCCGGATACAGAGCAGGAACATTTAAAATGTACAGAGTCGATGTAGAGTCACTACTAACCCTGTGACCTTCGGCCCCCTAACATTTATGACGCGGTAATTGCCGGATGGCATAGTCACGGAGAGATGCTGGACATCCTCTTGTACAGAACCATTTGAGCCCACAGCAGGATGAGCAGACACCAGGATCTTCTGGCTACTTCAGGACACCCAGGCCGGCTGTCCATTTCATAATCTCAAGTTTATGTATGGTGGCATACAGTAACCGTGATTTGGTTTAGACATAGGGCCTCACTATTATTTATATTTGTGATTATCATTACTACTACTATTAGCATATATAGGTCAGTAAGACAAGCTCACGGAGGGATGGAATGCTGGATTTCCGCTCGCAGGAGCCATGCCAGCCCCATGGTGTTCAGCCCAGACGCTTGCCTGACTTCAGCAACCTTGCCCTTACTTTTTAACCAAAGCTAGTGAGAGCATCGCAGCTGCTCAATTACTTATTAGTGTTGTTACAGAATACCATTTCCTCTGCGGCTGATAAAATATTAATCAAAAACAGGAACTGAGCGATTTCCCAGTGTAGATGTCTTCTAATGGTAATACAGGGAGTCAAAGAGAGATCTGGAGGTCACATAATAGCTTTTGAAGAAAGCTGGGAGGAGTGACATTGGAGACGGAGGAGCAGACCAGAGGCAGAGCCCAGGAGCTGGGTGGGTGAGCTCAACCCAGCACGGAAGAAAACTTCTAGAAATGTGTGTGCCAAGGAGCCTGCGGGGAAACAGCCGGGTCTGAGAAACAAATGAAAGAATTCAGTTTTGTTCCTTAACACAGAACAAGGCTTCAATGAATCAGGATGCAGTCTTGATTTAAGCACTTTAAACAAAAAAATTCAGATTCCCCTCGCCCCCCAAATGCCTTCCATGTTTCAAACTCTACTTGTGCCTTGCCTTACTAAAGAACACACCAGAGGATATATGTGTGTGTGTGTGTGTGTGTGTGTGTGTGTGTGTGTATTGAGTTGACTAAAACTAAAACTTCAGAGTCATATATATATATCGAGTTGACTCTGAAGTTTTAGAAATGTCTTCTCCCCTGTTCTTCCATTTGGTCCCATATAGGGAGATGGTGCCTGACACCCAGTGTGGATGGGCATCACCACTCACTGACCCCACTCAGGCAAGTTACTAAATCTCTCTGAACCTCTACTTCCTAAAGATATAAGACATGTCCCAGCTTGAAATGCTCATTTTTCTCTAGACCCCAAATTTTGTAAACACAAAGAAAATTCCAGGCTACAACCCACGCCCTCCCCCCAACACACTGATGGCCAATGTTCTATATAGCAGATTGTATCTTTATCCCAAGAGTTAATTTATATCACACCAAGAGCTACTTTTTAAAGCACTGAGTAGCAACTTCCTGGTTCTCTGAGAAATGGCCTTGTTAGTACAGGTTGAACATCCCTAACGTGAAAACATGAAGTCTTAAGTGCTCCAACAATCCAGCTTCCTGAGTGCAGATCATTTCCAAATCCTGAAAACCAGGAAGTGTGAAATACTTCTCGTCATAAGCATTTTCAGTAGTAGATAGTAGACTTGAACCAGGGAGATAAAGCGTTAATCCCAGGAACATTGACGAATACAGAAACCAGCCTGGCAGAGCCCACCTTCTTTCTTTGGTTGATGCTTATTCATAATTTCCCCTACCCATGTTAGCATGTCTACTTTACCAACCTGAATGACTAAGGGTTCTGCCTGATGAATATAACATCCAATGAGTGTGAGCAGTCTGATGTAACACAGCTGGCAGGGAGTAACACTGGAATATGAACTTGGTCCACGCCTTTGACTTCAATTATTGCCATTGGTCTCCTCACTCTGATTCTTACCTGGAATATCCCCATCACCATTTGCTGGCCTCCAGTAAAAAAGGAATATAGAAGACCAGAAGGGATAAATAAAATAACCCTTAAAGCTTCTCTGTGAGCCAGTAGGTTTAAGAATTAAGTTATATCAGTGAGCTGTCAAAAGTCTGAAAGCACTAGACAGTGGTGGCTCACGCCTATAAACCTAGCTACTCAGGAGGCTGAGATCTGAGGATCGCCATTCAAAGCTAGCTGGGGCAGGAAAGTCCGTCCATGAGACTCTGCTGTCCAATTAACCACCAGAAAACTGGAAGTGGCGCTGTGGCTCAAAGTGGTAGATTACTAGCCTTGAGCTCAGAGACAGCACCCGGTCCCTGAGTTAAGCCCCACACCAGACAAAGAAAAAAATAGTTTGAATACATGGAAGCTATTTCACCTCTGTGAACTTACACAAAACCACTTCGAGTCTCTGGCATGGCAGAGGCAGGGTACACCCAAGGAGGCCTGGAGGCCGCGCCCTGGACACTAGTCCACCAATCAGTTAATCCGATCCCAGCCCTCTCAATACCACTTTTGAGTTTGTATTTCTTTCAGTTCCTTTTGCTCCTTATCCATGGCAAAGCAAAACTCATCTCTCACCTATCAGAAAGGACCACAATTGCCCTTCCTCCACACGAGGGCTGGTCTTTTGGAGGCCTTGGAATCCATATCCCTTCAGTGAGGACGGACCAACCAACGATTCATTCTGGAACAGTGCATGGATTGGTGGTGCTTTCCTTCACCCTCCGTAACAAACGCTACCAACCAGACATGATCCTCCTGCTCCCTCTCCTCCCCAGCACTGTGGGACCCTTGGCAATCCCTTCTACTCCACAGCCCAGCAGCCATGACCCTTCAGCACCACACTCAAGATCACATGCTTAGCTACAGCTCCCAGCACAAGTAAGGTCTCTCCACTCCGCAATCTGAGTGCAAAAATACATGTAATGTGACTGGTACAATTTCTACTTGGCTTCCTTCTTTAGTCTCACCAAAAAAAAAAAAATATGGAATCAAAAGTCTGGGAGACATTAAAGCCAATTAATGCTATGAAATGCTGGTCAAATTACCCTTTTAATGTGTGTCCTCTTAATTACCATCTACTTTTACATCTAAAAAGAAATCAGTTTTTCTATCAAGATTTTGGCTGTCTTCACTACAACCCATTAAAATGATTTTTTAAAAAAACCATTAAAAAATTTAGAGTCAAGGTTAGCAATCCCACACCTGGGAACCTAGCCCAGGGGAATGACAGCACGGAGCCTGTGCTAGGAACAGGATTTGTCTGGGATCCCTCCTGTGGTCAGGGCAGACGTGGTGAACCTCGGAACGAGGTAAATCACAAGACGTTCCCAGCATGGCCTAAAACAGTGGACTTAAAATAGTATTCACAGAATCATTCCACATTTTGCCAAGCAAAAATGACTTACAAGGAAAAAAACGAATCTTCCCAGGTACCAATGGCCCACATCTATAATTCTAGCTCCTTGGGAAGATGAGGGCAGGGAGGTTCCAGATTGAGAGGGGCCCCAGGGAGAGTGTGAGACACCCATGCCAACAAGAAGCTGGGTGCACACGCTGGCCTATGCCTGTCATCCCAGCTATTCAGGTGGCAAATTATGAGGAGGATTGCACTTCCAGGCAACATTCAAGGCTCTATGTCAAAAATCATCAGAGCCCAAAAGGCTGGAGCCATGACGCAAGTGATAGCGGACCTGCCTAGTGAGTGCAAAGCTTTGAGTTTGGAAATCTCAGTCACACACACACACACACCCTGTTCTAGTCTATTTGAGTTTGGAAATCACACACACACACACACACACACACACACACCTCTGTTCTAGTCTATTTGGGTTGCTGAAACAACAGACCCGGTGGCTGTGAACACATACACACACACACACACACACACACACACACACACACACACACCCCTGTTCTAGTCTATTTGGGTTGCTGAAACAACAGACCCGGTGGCTGTGAACACACACACACACACACACACACACACACGCACACACACACACCCCTGTTCTAGTCTATTTGGGTTGCTGAAACAACAGACCCGGTGGCTGTGAACACAGTTCCCGAGGCTAGAAGGCCATGGGAGGGCCACTCTTACCATCTATGGACACAGGAACTTCGCTGTTGCAGTGGGCCATTTCCCCTGGGCCTAGAATACAATGCCTGGTACAGCCAGGTGCACATTTCTTAAATGAATGAAATCTAGGTGCCTTGTAGATATAAATTGCTAGTATTAAAATTGCAAAATTTCCACTTGTATGAAAATAAGAAAGAGTCCTATGAGAACCATGTGTTTTCTGCAAAGATAACATTAGTGAAAATAACCACAAAACACCCACAGCTACCACATATTAAGGCCCAATTAAAAAGCACTGTGCCAACTCTTGAGCACCTATTTCATGTGACTCTTACAAGAATATTGGGAAGCGTGGACCAGCGCTTCTGTGCAACAGATGAGGAAATGGAGGTAGTTACATTCCCAGTTTAAGGACATAGACCTAGTAGAGAGAATGTTGGGTACAAAGACAGAGCTGACATTCTCATCCATTGCAATTCTGTGATAAACACATACAAGCTCAGTAGTGGATTAAGGACAAGACTAAAAAGAGAAATATCCTGGTCACTTTGTTAGCCAGGCATAATTCTTTAAAATATGGAAGACTGTACAACATTGCTTTTAAACAAGATAAAAGTAAACCAAAAGACCAAGTGTAGCAGATCTGTGGTGTGTCCTGAGCAATTACAACACCTGTCCGGATGTTAGATGGCCTTTGCCATTCATATCAGCTCACTTTCCATTAGACAAGGATGAGGAAGGGTAGAGGGCCCATGACAGATATGGTAAAGTGAGGGGTATTTCAGTTCTGTCTTCTCTGGACTACAGCATGACAGTTACAGAATGCAAATCTATTTGTATCCGCCCTGGACCCCATATAATCTATCAGGCATTCATGATACCTTAGTGATATCATGTGGCCATAAATGCATACACTAAGGATCAAAAAAGACATTCATATTTAAACATGGCATAAAATAATTTCAATTCTGCTAACTTTCTATTGCTCATCATATTACTTTTCTGTGGATACCCAACATGTTAAATACAGTAGTCTACTAAGAATAAACTCGGGGTGTGTGTGTGTGTGTGTGTGTGTGTGTGTGACAGTCCCTAATTTAGCAAGAAGGAGATTTGAGGTATCAAGTTATATCTAATAAATATTTGTTGGAGGAAAAGATAACTTAATAATAGATGAGAAGCTCCTGGACACATCAATTTCAGAAGAATCATTCATGCTATGATTAATGTGATCTAAGATTTTAATATTCTGAGATATCTGCTTCATAGTTGAAGGATGGCTGTCCTGATTTCATAAATCAGAACCAGATGTGACATTTCTTTTTGTGAAACTTTAAGTAAATATATAAAGCAAACAAATAATGCAGCTAAAATTAAAACCACTTCCAATTCACCATTCCAGTGGAAGCAGAAACGGTTTCTCAGGAACCAGACCCATGTGTCTAGAAAGAAACAAAGACAACCTGATGATGATCATCGAAGCAAATCCTCATCTTTTCTTGTGACCTTCAAACTTGGGATGGAGTCACAATCTGTCTTCAAGTTCAACCTGTGACCACAACACCTCTTCTCCTAGTATTCAGAGACCTTGTGACTTTGTGACTGTTGTGTTGTTTTAAAAAATATTTCAATGGAAGTAGCATTGGAAAACGCTCCTGCTTAAATTATGCAAGATAAGTATTCTCTCAGCCATACTCCTGCTTGGGTTAAAAAAATGTACATATATATATATATGTATGTATATAAAATGTTATAATATATAATATAATAAATAAACTATAAAATATGTTAAATAAAATATCAAATACATAAAATATAAACTACAGTGCTGTTTTGGGAATCAGAATGGAAGAACAAGCCAAGAGTACAGGATATCCCAGGTATCTTGATGTTGGGGAGGGAAGTGGAGCTGGTTAAATGTTTCCAAATGTCCAAAAAGTTTTCGCCGTGATGGCTTCAAATAGTTAAGAGAAGCAAAGAGAATAAAGTATAGACTACCCATGTGATGAAATGGTGTGCGTTATCAGAAGGACCAGGTGAGCGCTGTGTCCGAGGGAGGAGCTGGAGCGCGGAGGGAAGTTGAGGAGGATGCTGTTCCTGCACCAGCAAACAGACTTCTGGCCGGGGTCTGACACAGATGTCCATCAGATGACCCTGGGGCTCTGAGAATGGCAGGGAAGGGCCCCTGGCGGGCTGAAAACTGAGTATTGCACAGCTAGGAGGCACACACGAGGATGCCAGGAACTTCCTTCTTGTTCCCATTCCTACGATTTCCATGGTTTTTGAGAAAAAAAAATTAATAAAAGAGATAGGGAAGTAGGGGAGAGAAGCAAGCAAGAGACAGCTCAGAACACACACAAGAGCGTCCTGCTGGCTAAGGATGATTCACCATGGGGAGTCTTCCAACTTTGCCAAGTCATCAAAAATGGGACTTTGTCTGACTGAATGCTGACTTATTCGAAAGAGGACACTTGGCCCTGTGCAAGCCACCTTCACAGGAGAAACAGAGAGAGTGCTGAGCGTGCAGGCGTGGCGCCCACAGAGCCTGGCAGGTGCGAAGGCAGGTGTGGACAGGAAGGGCACAGAGAGAGAGTGGAGTGAGAGAGAGCTGAGGAAGGCTTCCATCCCACCTGGGTGTCCACTGGGTCTGGTCAGAGAGAGGAATGTGGAGCCTGCAAGGTTCCAGCAGAGGCACCCAGTGAGTCTACAGGGGACGTGTAAGTCCCTCCCACCACCTTGGGTCTATCAACAGAGGGAAAGGATGGCTGGCGCAAATGAAGCATTAAAGTCACTAAATAAGGAGGGCTGGGTTCTCATCTCAGTGTTGTTTTCAAATGCAATTATAATGCCCTTTTATTCAGTGAGAGTTTACTGTGATCCTACCGTGACCTTCCTGCCTTACTTGAGGCCAAATTTCCTTTGTAATGATTGTACAAGGGAGAAATTCATTGCAGAAAATGGCCAATGGTAGAAATATATATTGTACTAAGGTCTGAAATCAGGGCCTTACATTTGTTAGACAGGCCCTCTACAATTTGAATGATACACCCAGACTGTTTTGCTTTTGTTATTTTTCCAATGGATCTTACTTTTTGAACAATCCTCCTCCTATTTAAACTGTTGGTGCTGGGATAATAAAAGGCATACACCACAATGTCTAGCTTTTTATTGGCTGAGATAAAATCTCACAAACCTTTGCCCAGGTTAGCCTCAAAATGCAATCCTCCCAACAATAGCTCCAATTACAAACATGAGCCACCTCACCCGGCTAGGAAAATATAGTTTTTAATTGACAAAGATATCTACAGTTCCCCCAAACAGGAATTATAATCACCTTGCTAAAAGGCCTATCCTCTGCTTGCAAATGGCACATCATACAGGTTTCCTGAATAGATTCTAAGAGAAGGAAGACAGGTGAACAAGTCAGAGTTATACTCTATGTATGTGCATCTATTTTTTATGCCTATATTCTTACATACTCAGAAAAGCACCTTCCACAGACTGTTTTCTAACTGCTCATTCCACTTAATAATACATTGCATGCCTCTCTCCAATATTAAATGCATTTTTTTTCTGTAAATCAAAACCCCTGACTATCTGGACCTGGGACAGGCAGTATCTGGTACACTTATCTAGCCAGGCAGCTGTCATCAGCGCAGAGGGTCAGGGAGAGAGGGCGATGGCACTGTATCCAAATATACCAGAGGGGTCTTGAATAGCTAAGGGTCACGGCAACTTCATTACTTTCAATTCACGGCATTGTACCTCCACGTGAATGAAAAGTGCAGCTATGCAAGGACAAAGATGTCATGGGTCTAGGAGTGAACTCACATGCTGTGTCCCAGCAATAGTACACACTCATGCATGCGTGCGTGCACGCACACACACACATACATTCAATTGCAGCTGTTTCACATAATTAATGTGCTAATTACACATAATTATCTAATTACTAAAGGAGAGAGTCAAAGCAAGTGCAGTAGTAAAGATATTAAAATCTGCTCTTTTTAGACTGCTCTATAATAGGGACTCTCTCTATTGGAAAGTCCCACCAGCTTTTCTTTCCCTTACCATCTAAGGGTCTCATTGCAAGCTTTGGGGGCAGTATTAGGGGATAGTTGTTTAAGCCAGTCCTTTAACAAACCAAGCTTCCTAACACTACACTGTGACACACTGGGCTGACAATTAATCCTAGTAATTGCTATATGGACCAGGATGTGTAACAGATTCATGTGGATGCAGAAAAGTTTCTCCTCAGCTGTTCCATAAAAGAATAATGGTCACACAAAATGATAAAAAAAAAGGGGGGGGGGAATGAGGAGTAAGCACAATCTAAATTTGCAAACACTATTTTCCTGTCCCTGCCCTCTTGTTTTAAGGCTAGATAGGAGTGGGTGGTAAGTGGTTACATGATTATGTTTGGAAAATAAGATCGTTCTTATCCCTTATCGGTGAGGTTTGGGATACTGACACACACACAAAAAGCTCTAGCAAACACTGCATTGCTAAACTAGTTTTGACTGTAGCAACCTTATGCCCACCTCTTGTATTTATAAATAACAGTGGCACTCAGAGGCCACTATTTTACTCTCTCCTCTGGATCAATGATTCATCAGAAAGTAAAGGTTTGTGCTTAACTCAGCGCAAGGTCATTGACCAGTACCTTACAATAAGACAGCCAAGAAACACTAACAAACCTTTCCTCTGGTGAGGCACAAACAATAACTTCCCCCTGATGGCGTCTCTCCCAGAGCTGTGGATACACCCCTCCCCTCTATGTTCTTTTCTACCACCAATTAATTAACTATTTTACCTAATGGCACCCATAGTCTTTCTTGAGAACATTAATCCCACCACAGATTGAGCCCACATCTGAAAAGACTAGGCTCCTTGGAAGACACAGGTTCCTATCTTTGAGGTATCATTTGTTTTGCTCATTTGTCAGGGCATATTCTGGTTCCTTCCGGAAGCCACTCGAGGCACTCCCTCCTTTTTCATTCTTTTTCTTTTAAGGCTATCATCAAAATTCAATGGGCCATGACAAACGGAAGGAATGAAAACACAAACCAGTTGGAACCTCTAAAGGCACATGTTCATTACTTTTACTATTTAACTTTAACTTTTAATCTTGGGCCATAAAAACTGTCCTAATAAAAGATCCATAAATATCTCCTGAATGGGCAGAGGAGCGGCATTGATGAGCCAGAAGCATATGCCCGGTTCTCTGCACTGCTGGGTGCTGTACTTGTGACTGCAGAGATGTAGGTGCACATTCCTCTGGACAGGTGACTCCAAATCCAGGGCCACACCAGGAAGCAAAGAGACAGTTGTTTCCCTTATCAAATCTCATGTCAAAGCAATGCATTAAGAGTCTGTGTCTGTTTACAAGCAACCAAGCAGATCTCAGCGTCACTAGAGCAAGCATATCTACATATGTGACATATATATCACTATAAAATTCTAGATGGACAGGTAGACAATGGACATAGACATAGACAGACAGACAGGCAGACAGATAAAATAAGACTGTAGCCTGGGACACAGCGCGAAGAAACCTCTTTTTCTCTAGCTTTGCCCTGCCTGCAGTAGAGATTAAGTTTATATATATATACTTGCTAACTAAATGAATGGATGCATTTGATCTGTATTGTTCTTTTAAATTCCATTTTTAGCTGTACATTGATTTCTAATTGCCAAATAATTTCAAATTACAAAATGAGCCTTCTTGAACACATTTAATTTACCCCACAGCTCTTCTAAATGAAATTCTGAGCATAGACACACTTTTTGGGGGGTAAGAAGTCAGTCAAGGGGCTTGAACTCTGAGCCTGGGCACTGTCCCTCAGCTCTTCAGCTCACGTTGATCACTCTACCACTTGAGCCTCAGCACCACTTTTCGTTTTCTGGTGGTTAATTGGAGATAAGAATCTCACAGACTTTCCTGCCCAGGCTGGCTTTGAACCATGATCCTCAGATCTCAGCCTCCTGAGTAGTTAGGATTACAGGCATCAGCCACTAGCACCCAGCACAGATATACTTTTAAAATTATATTGTTATCATCACTGTAGTGCATGTTTTTGCATCAACAATGCATAAAGATAATGGTTTCTATAATGAGATGCATGCATGTACATTTACAGGAAGTGGCAATTTATAATGTTAAGTATCAGAAGTTTTTTTGTTTATTTTTTCCCTTAATCCATGTATATGACCTCTTTTCAATTCTGGATCGACACTGTTCTAAGGAAATACTCAAGGGCCATGTTTTTGGTGACATGGCTTTGTCTATCATTTTGTTTCTAGCTGCCTTAAATCAGATGCAAGTAGCAATTCTAAATTTAGACTCCTGGATGGAATACCCTATGTTTTGAAGCCAGTATTTCTCAAATGCCATTTTTAATGCCCAGCAAGTTTTCTACAAGGTCTTTTCATATGTAAAGTGGATCTATGAGATCTTGCACACTGGGCAGTATAAAGAGGAGGAGTGGTATGTATTAGCACTATACAGATAATCTGTCATAAACAGCACATTGTATTTAATATTCAGATCAAGATGTCTCTGTCTCATTCTAGCAGACCCTCCTGACAAAAGCCATCCCACGTCTGCCAGGAGTATCGAGTCCAGCTGAGGACAAATTTCAAGATGAACCTGAAATCAATTTGCCATCAAATTTTCATGCCTCTTCCAGACTATCTGTGGCATTTTAATTACAAGCACCGTAGGCGGGGGGTACTACGGATATTGACACCCAGCTCCTACAATAAACTCTATTGGCAACCTCTGTCTGAATGCAGCACTCTACTAGAATAACAAGAAATATATGCGGATATGTAAGCAGGCAGTTCTGTAATCTCTCCAAGACCACTTTGTTCAAAGGGCCTGGGCATTTCTCAGGCAATGAATGAGTTTTGGAGACATAACATCTGACTCCTGCTAGTGTAAATGACCTACAGCTGATGTACCTGCAGGGTCTGGGGGCAGGGGAGAGGAGATAGGGAACTGGTGGGGGGGAGTGTCTTTCTGGTCCCCTGGGAAGCACAATGTCATCTTGCTTTCTTTTGATTCAGGGCTGGGTATTTCCAGGGAGTATCATTTCCGAGCTTTCAGAAGGCTTCACAAGAAGCTAAAAGGCTTTCTTTAAGGGGATGGAAATGGTCACTGATGTTCCTGAGAAGAGGGGTGAGGGAACTAGCTGCCTCTTCGTTAATGGCAGCTGACTGACCTGACCTCTGCTTTGTCCTGATTGTGGCAGGAAGAGCTGGCAAGGCTGTAAAACCCAGACAAAGAGGGAGGACTCGCAATTTACTAGCCAGAAAGGATTTTTTCCTCTCTGTAAAGTAACAACCCAGGACGACACACATACAGTTTTAAGCAGATGTTCTGAGCAGCCTGGTGGGTATGCTACCGCACACATTTGCTGCTGTGCTTGCTCTCTCCGCACCTCCAATGGTGATATCAGAAGGAAACAATGCCTATAGCCTTCGCCTGCCATCTTAGTAGGTGGGCAGTTGTGTCCCAGCCAATGTAGCAGGCACCCTGTGCATGTCCCAAATTCCTCCAACATTCTCCCAAGTTAGAGGCTGACTGACAGGAGCACACTATTTTGTGGTAAACGTTAAGACTGGCTCTCCACAAATGAGTGTGCAGAAATATGCAAACATATGGTTATTGCACATTTTGCTAATGAAAAGGAGGGGTAGCACAGCACAAACAAAAATATGCACTATTTCTTATTATAAATGTCAGAGAACCAATTGATTCCCACTGAATTCTGTCATTGATTTGCACCAAACTCTTACATCCATAGCTGCATGATTACAGCTAATGAGCAAATCCAGCCCCAGCTCTGTATTGCTTGATGTCTCTAAGTATGTCTGTGAGAGTAAAGACAGACATAGTTTCCCACTTTACTCATTCTTCAATGGGATAAGCAACTTCTTTGCCGAAATAGATAATTTGTATTTGAATTCAATCTTTACATTATTTGTAATGTAATAGGTATAGGCATATTGCTCTTCAATGTAATCTGCTTTATTAACGTTGTAATCACTTTCCACTTCAAGACAATATAAACAATCAATCAAGCCTGGCTATGCAGGTTTTTGCTTCTTCCTGTCAGGGCAGCTTACAAAATAGCAAATAGTGCCAGGAGTCAGTAGCTCACAACTGTAATTCTAGTTACCCAGGAAGCTGAGATCTGAGGATCATGGTTAAAATCCAGCCTGGGCAGGAAAGTCTATGAGACTCTTCTCTCCAATTAACCACCAAAATAGCCTGAAGGGAACTATAGCTTAAGTGGTAGAGGGCTTTAGGCCAAAAAAAGCTAAGGGACAGCAATCAGACTCCATGTTCAAGCCCTTGTATTAGCACACACACAAAAAAAACAAACAACTAATAGTGATCTCATCCAGTGTAAGGTCAGGAGCACTGAGCATCTGCACCCCTTTGTAGAACAATTTCAATAGATTTGCACAGCATCTAGAGTAGAGGTAATAGCCAAATGTTGTGAAGCTAGAAAGCACTGAGCTTTGTGTATTAGCTGAGGAAAAATCTGCTATTGCCTCTTTGTAGATTAACATTTGATGAGAGTTTCTCTGGACACTAGGCAGTATACAGAAACTTGCAAGCATGCATACCCAGGTGCACTCACACGCACGCACATGCATGCGCGCACACACACACACACACACACACACACACACACACACACACAGACAAGAGATCCTACTGGCAAACCCCCTTCCTTATTTTCTGAGAGAGAGGGGAGGGAGAGATTTTTTAAACACAGCAAGTTGATCTATGTTCCAGATGTAACAGCAGAAGATAATTAAATATCTGTGTTCCTGAAAAGAGTGGGTAGGTTTGACAGAGACAAAGGAGACAGAAGCAGCTGCATTCACCCCTTCTGACCAAGGGCTAGGTGCCTCCAGCCCAGCCCTGTGGAGAGCGATCCACAGCAATCTCTGGCCACAGATCTGCAGAGCTCTGCTCTGCTTCCTGACTCCTTTATGGGGTCATCAGCTTTCCTCTAGCTCCTTGGAGATGCAAGGCCTGGTCAGCTTTCAATTTCTTATAAGAAATGAGCAACATTATTGCACTCTGAATCATTTGCTGTCATTTCTGGGGCAAAAACTAGGCTGAGGAATAAATCCTAGAACAGGAGGCTGGTTGTGGATTGTAGGAAACACAGAGATAACGTGACATCAAGGCCAGGTTGGCCAGTCCTGCTTGACAGAGAAATCTGCCACATCCTACAGTTAGGAGACCACATCTTTTTTTTTTTGTTGTTGTTGTTGTTGTTTGTTTTAAAAAAAGGTTTAGAAACTCTTCCATGCCTTATTAAAGGAGGTGGGTCACTCACTAGGAGATGCGTTCAGCATCTGTGCTAGCACAACAAGATGCTCCTCCCCCACCAATCACAATTCCAACACAGCCCAAATGGTGAAATACACAAACCAGAAGATACAATGCTGAACTGCCCAGAGACAGGCCTAAGACATCTCTCCAAGGCACCAGGGTTGCACGTGTGCAGACCTGACATGGTGTGCTGGCTCCCTCAAAGACACAAGAGCTCACATGACATGCTGGGGGCTCTGCTTGCATTTCCCCAACATAAAAACACAGACATCTTTTTATGGACTGACCATCACACTACTAGCATGCCAAAGCGTTCCCTGGAAAATGCCAGCGCTGTAAAATATCTGTGAGACATAAACTAGACCATCCCATCACTTGTCAGTAATACTGTGTGTTTGTTTCCTCTTTCTGCTTTATTTTCATCCCTGAGGGTCAGTTACTTAAAATAAATATCAATGTTTCTAGGCACAATTTATATTCCGGATGTGAAATCTAATCTATAGTGCTTGGCCAGAAAACAAATTTTATATTCATATGCTACTGTTGATCTTGTCTTTAGAGGGAAAAAAAGTCATCAACACACAGAGAGAAATCATGCCAGCTCTCTACGAGATCTCAAAATAGTCCTGGGTCTGACTCCATGATTGCTCTGGCTGGCTGAATGGATAAAAGAACGTATCAGCGTCTATCACTCTGAGATAAGGTTGCCCTGCATAGTAGGCAGATCTGACTTTTCCAATGTTTGCAACAATAGGGTCGCTCAGAAGGGACCTGAGACTGAAGTGGATTCAGGCGTAGCATTAAATAGTCCTAGGAAAGCTGAAACTTATCAACACAGAAGCTGGTACCATCTACAGAGTGCAACATTGCTAGATGCAGGCAGGAGGCAGGTGTAGGGAAGGGAACACAGTCTCTCACTGATCAATAAGCAGTATGGTGAATGGATGGAGTTTTGGAGAATCCAGATACACCTTCTGGGAGTGGAGGGAATCAAGTTTGAGGATGCTCACACTTCCTTTTCTTTATTCTCTCTCATGGGTTAAAAGGAAATGTTAGGAGCACCTGAGCACTACTCCTAATTTTATAAAGGGGCTACATCCCTGGCCCAGATCAGTTTTTGAGGGAAAAAGCAATATAGACTGTCGACACGGGCCAAGAGCAAGCCCGGGAGTGGGGCCAGGAGAACGCAGCCTGGCTGTCCGCAGGGGGAGCAGGAAGGCCAAATTATGTTTGGAGGGATGCCTCCAATTTCTGATGCAGTCTTTTCATGTCCACAGAAGCCACCGCTTCCCAAATATAAAGCCTTTTGCTCCCTTCTTTCTAGGCAGCCCCTGTTGGTGAGCCAGAACCTTCTAGGCAGAGACCAATCCAGGACTCAAGCAGGAGACCCCATGGTGTAGGGGGTCTGCAGGGGGCTGGCTGGGAATGGTATGCCTTCCTGTAGTATCCGTTCTCTTCCTGGAGCTCAGCCAAGGCAATGTGTTTTGCAGAGCTAACTGCTCCTCCTCCTCTCCAAATCACATTGCTCCTGGATTAAGGAAAGAAAAGGTCCACTCTCCCTCCACGGCCCTGGAGCCCTCTCCACCCACTCACTACAAAATCAGTTCATCTGGGTAATTTTTAAAGTGCAGTGCGGGGGCCAGCTGGAATGAGTTGCCGGGCCCTGGCCAAATGCTAGGGGCTCCTTCCAGCCTTCAGCCTGCATGCTTGATATGCTAGCAAGAGCCTGGGGTCTTAGCCAGGAATGGGAGGGAGAGCATCACTAACCACACTTACAGGTGACGTCCCCAGGCTGGCACAAGCCAGAAGCCTTTGTGTGGGGTGAAGTTGCTGGGCCCCAGGAGGCAGGTCACTACTGAGTCTTGAGACTGGACAGTGAAGCTGGGCATCTGGGTGTTCACTGGCTGCTCAGGCCAAGTCTATTCCCTACTTCTTCTTCTTCTTCTTTTTTTAAATGGTTTTCAAGGAGAAATGGCTCAGCTTTATTTGCTCTGGTCTGATCTGAGCATTGTCAGGGGGGCCTGGTGGACCCCGCCTTCCTTCTGGAAACTAGGCTAGTTAGATAATGTATTGTCCGGTCAGAAGCGCTCTCCAACACTTGGCAAGCGTGGTAACTTGATAGGAAATAATCTAAACAGAAGGGAACACTGGTGTCTGTTCTCTCAGTCCAAGTGTGGTCAAGGCAGATCAGACATTGTTTGTGATGGGCCACAGCTTTCCAAAATAAGTCCTGTGCATTTAAAAGATCTTTCGATTTGAATTTCTGGTAAGCGGGGGCTGCCTGGTGTGAACGGCCCAGAACTATTGTGTTTGGGGGCCTCAGAAAAACTCAAGAACAATAAAAGCCCTTCATGGAGGAAAAAGGATTGTGTTCAGGGCGCCATTTATCTCCTTTGCAGCACAAAAGCATACACAAAAACATATTCACTCATACATTCTTCATCTGGAGACCCTGCACCATGTCCCAGTCATTAGTCATATTAATTAATGCGGCTTGGGTCTCTCAACTTCTCGGCTTAAGACCTCAAGTTGAGATGAGCCAGAGCCGAAAGAAGCCAGCTCTGTCTACCACAGAGGAGCTAGATTATACTCGTGTAGGCCAGATATGCAGCCCACAATGGTGGGCTTCACACATCCAGAGCAGGCTCCAAGCCCCACGCAAGTCTCACTTTTGCTATCTGGAAACTGAAATCAATTCCTTTTGCCTCCCTGATTTACAGGGATGTTTTCAGGATAAAGTGGGTCATATTTCATAAATTCTGGGTAACCAAGGGCGGGGAGGGGGGGGAGAAAGGGAGATAGTATTACTGAGTGGGCGGTCCAATTCCCAGTTCTGGGACAAACCAGTCCCCTGAGCATTTTTAAAACAACCAAGCAGCACAGCACTTTCCAGGCCCTGTGCAATGGAGAAGGAAACCTTGAGAAGAAACTGAGAAACACCAGGAAATTTGTACAAGGGATTAATAAAGATCAGAAACAGAGCAACACATTCCAAGACATCAAGCTAAATAATAAATACTGGTTCACCAAATAATCTATACATGGAGTATCTTCCTCATAGGACTAAAAAAATAATCTTCCTTCATTTCACTGTTTTTTTAAGCTTCCCCATCCAGTTTATGATAGTTTAATTTTCTAGATTTGCTTAAGAGCTGTTTCCTAATGTAGCCTAGAGAATATATTATTTAGTTTTTCCACATATGCACTTCGATGCACCTGGTATTTCAGTTATTTATTAACCCTGCCTAGTTTTGTGGTTTCTAGCTTTATATCTTTAAAGTCATTAAAACTTAATAGGAGAATTAATCATGAAAGAAATCTATCAAACACAGTTGCCAAATACTTTTTCCCTCTTGACTAACATCTTTAAAATGTATTTGAAGGTTATTTATTTCATCACACCCGGGGAATAAAAAAAAATAACTCACAGCTTCCAAGTTCAGAGAAAGCATAAAAATGTGATTTACTATTTATTGTACAGTTAGGCACATGCATATTATATATTGCATGTTAATCTTCAGCTGGCTAAGTTTAGCAAATTTGACAACACTACTGCTTGCTTGTGAGGAAAAAGAATCGACATCTGTTCTCTTCCAGATAGGATTCCTGCTTGGAAGGAATCAGAAATACTGTTAGGCCTTCTATTTTCTGGGTAAACTGATAGAGTGCAAGCTGTTTAAATGGACAGTCATGCCACAATGCCCCCTGGTGGTAAGCAAATGCACAAACCTATGTAAGTGTGCTGGCACTCAGCAACTATTTTAAGGAGAAACCTAATTTTAACAGTGTTGACATTTCCTTTCAGTTTAAAAAATGTGGAGACAGAGAGTGTGACAGATTTGTGATGTTATTACACAGAAAATAGAGATGCACTGCTGTTAGTGGGATTGAATGGTGCATTTATTTTATCAAAATCACCCTGATCAAACTTTATGTTTTACAACAAGGAATTATACTAGAGTTCCACACTGACGATGGTAGGTGAAAAATCAAAATTGCACCAAATATGGGATATACCTATATACACAATACATTAATATATATTATATTATATTTCTGATGTACATTATATCTTATTATAAATATATAAATATGTGTGTGTGTGTGTGTGTGTGTGTGTGTGTGTGTGTGTGTTTTCAAACTAAACTGATCAAAATGGAATGGTTGCCAGATATGCTCGGTGGACACAAATGTCTGTGAGCTTTATTTTCGGTTCAGTTAAAACGGAATGAGAGAAAATTCCGGGTTTTACCAGGGAACCGAGGATGTCATCTCCCCATCATACTCCATGTGGGCCTCTGATAAGCAGCTTAGAGGGAATTCCCCAGGTCGGACATAAATAGAGATTCTCAGGTTCCCTTAATCCAGACACACACATCACATGCAAGTTAGGCCTCATAAATCTCAAACACCAGTCAGAAACACATGAAAGGCAATGCTGTTAGAAGGCTTCCATAGGTTAAATGGGAAGGGCTGAAATGTGGATTCATTAATCATGCACACAACACTGATGCCTTGGAATGATCAAGGAAAGCTGGTACCCTCCCTTCTCAGAGAGCCCCTCCTTTGACCTCTGGCTATGCCTGGAAGCCCAGAGGCCTAGAAGAAGAACTGATACTGCATTCCTTTACTCCAGGGCAGCTGAGCCATTCTTAGTTTCAGATCTAGCAGCAGTTGTCACCTAAGTTTCCTGGACCCTTGTTTCCTGAGCTTCTGGCTTCAACAGTATTGACTTGTTTCTGATGCATTCACCATACATGGATGATACACCAGCATAGTCCATAAAAGGGTACTGAAATGAAAATGGACATTGGCATTAAACCCCTTCAGAGACCTTCATAGATGCATTATTCCTAACAGCCAGAAAGAAGAAGCAGCCGAAATGTCTGGTGGAAAAACAAAAGGGATGGAGCCCTATAAAGCAATAATATTTCCTGATAGAAAGAACTCGTATAGATTGTACCATTATGAACTCTGAAAACATGATGGCAAGTGAGAGAAACCAGATACAAAATACCACGTGTCATATTATTCCATTAGTATGAAACATCCAGAATAGGCAAATCTATAGAGACAGAAAGTAGATTTGCAGCTGCCAAGTACAGGGGGGAGGAGCAACTGGGGTGAAAGCTAGGGAACAGAGGCGGAATATCTATTTGGACTAATGAAAATATTCTAAAATTGATTGTGGTGATGGATATACAGTTCTGCAAATATACTGAAAACCATGGACTTGGCACACCTTAGTGGAAATGTGTGACAACAAAGCTGCTGAAGAAAAAGAACAATGCAGACAGCTGAGCGTGCTCAGGCCCCACAAAGTTCCAGTGGATACTCCTGACTGAAGGGGAGGCCATAGCAAGGTGAAGGGGGCCTGGTGTCAGCCTCTTCAGAAGCAAACCGAAGTCCTGGGCCCAGGGGGACCCAATCCTACCTCTATGAAGGGATCTGACCCAGCAGAGCACCCCTAAAGGTCTTATGCATAAATTTCATGAAGAAGTTCTTCTTTCAAATCTGGACACTGATGAGGGGCAGTTTGAAAGGAGAACAGTGGTCAGTCCTTCCTGCCTCCTTCCCATACAGCCCGTACCACAGAGGTCCGGATTCAAGCACCCTGAAGTGTCACAGCATCCCCAAGCAACTCTGATGTCCAGGGGACTGAGGATCACTGTTTGGGAGACAGCCAGCCGAATAGCCACAGGAAAACCAGAAAGAAAAGCTGGTGAAGTAACAGTCCCAACTGCATTTTGCAGGAAGTCTCTTCTTCTCATTCCTTTACATCACCCCACAGAAGGTTCTAGACCCTCAATGATATCTATGTGCTCCTGATGCAGGCAGGAAGTTTAGAGCTGTAAAGATTTCCACAAACAAAGCCACAATGTTTACACAAACAGATAGCCAATCCAACTGTGTGTGTGTGTGTGTGTGTGTGTGTGTGTGTGTGTGTGTGTGTGTGTGTGTGTGTGTGTGTGTGTGTGTGTGTGTGTGTGTGTGTGTGTGTGTGTGTGTGTGTGTGTGTGTGTGTTTTGCAGGGCAGAGTCTAAGCTCAGAATTTTGAGGGCATTAATTGAGAACTTCAATGAACCATTCAAGTGATCCTCTGTCCTAATCTACATTGCTCATTGGATGATACCCCACCCTTTTCCAGCTCAGCAAAGCTAAGCTTAGCTTCCTGGCTCTGTTCTAATCCAAGCTAAACATAAGTTAACCCAAGCATGGTACTTGCAGTATTTAGCTGCTCAGAGAAAGAGCTGCACTGGCTTTGATTTTTTTTTTTCTTTTGGAACTTCTTTGAGCCAGAAAATATTGACGACTCCTCACAGGCTGGGCACAGGCGCAGGTCTACAAGCTCTCTGGGTCGGTACCAATCAATGACAATTTTGGAAAACACTGCCTGAATAATTCATCATAGAAAAAGCTTTGGAGTAAATGATATGACTGGGGCTTCCAGCACAAACATACATGTGTTCCCAAAGAGCGAGTCCAGCTGGAAGACGGTTTGGAATATTCAAGATGACACCCAAGCTGAGCCCCCCTTTTGTAAATGGTAATGGCTCATCGACCCACGTTCAGTCACATGAAGATGTTGGCAAAGTCTCAGCCAGGTGTTCCAGCAGCATGCGCCTGGCACCCCTCACCAGACCTTGCGAGATGTGGGTGAGAGGCCACCGTGGCTGTGACAATGTGTAAAAGGAAAGATGGGAGGATGGAAGGAAGGAAGACAAGAAGAAGGGGGAAAGGGGAGGAAAGTTGCAAGAAGGCTTTTATGCGGAGTAAAGTTGGAAGGTGGCAGTCACAATTCAGTTGAATTTTGGCAACCAAGATATACATGTGACACCATAGCAAATGCTAAGGATGCACAGCTTCTGTTTTACTGTATAGTCCCACCGTTCCTTGCACCACGCAGCCGTATGGATTGTGCACTGGCTTGCTGCAGTTGGCAAACTTTTACACCAAAAAGGTATACTTGGTTCAACACCTTCAATGTGATTATATGCCGTCTCATCTAACTTTTGGTTTATAGTCACATTTCGTTTTTCTTTCCCCGTTACCCAGACAAAATTTGGGGGCGGGGAAACAGACAACATTTCAACCAACTTCCTCCCCAGTGCTTCCTTTTTGAAAGCTCTGAAGTAGTGAGGTCTCAGAATGGTAGGGAACATTGGGTACAACTAAATCCTCCTTAGCCCAAACCAGGATTGTCGATAAATAGCTCACACAGATGGAATGTGCAGAGGGAGAAGCTGGTGGCAGGAAAGCTGAGTTCTCAGCATTCAGACACAATGGGTCTCCACTGCTTTAACCTTCATTTTTTTCACATGTTTGTTCTATGATCTATTATTGTACAGATGCTGGTGTCAAGTCCTAGGCTGGCTACTAAAGCTACAAATAAAAAAAAATAAGAAAATACATGGTCTTCACTCTGGAGGAGCAAAGGCCAAGAGGTAAGAGGTGAAATGCACAGATCTGACCACGCACTATGAACAGAACTCTAATGGCAGCTGGCAAAGTTGCCTGGAGACACGTCCGCATTGGGGGCCCACAAGACAGCTGATGAGCAAACCGCAGTCCTCTCAGGACCAGAAGTCGCCAGGAATTCTGCTAGATCCCTCAGAAAGGTTAGCTAAGGTGAAAGTAGGCAGGTGGATCAGGGGCCAAAAGGAAAATAAGTGGGGCTGGAACACTGGGGGAGAATGATGGAAGGGGTGACAGTGAAGAGTGCACTATAGGCCAGGCAGTGGTAGCTCATGCCTGATCCCGGCTACTCGGGAGGCGGAGATCTGATGATGACAATTCCAAGTCTGTTGGGACAGGAATGCCCATGAGATTTTGATCTTCCATTAACCACCAAAAATCTGTAAGTAGAGCTGTGGCTCAGGTGGTAGGGTACCAGTTTTGAACAAAAAAGCTAAGAGGCAGAGCTAGGCTCTGAGTTCAAGCCCCCAATACCTAAATACAAACATACACACACAAAGATCCATTGTATTCATAACTGACATGTTGAATGTAAAACTCCTTTGTACAATTACACTTAAAGATAATAGCATTTTTTAAAAAAGAAGGAAAGAATTCTGAGGAGGGCTGGGAGTCCATCATGGGTACTCCCTCCCCTCATAGTCTAGTCCAGCCCAGCATACAAATTGCTTGTTCTGCTCTTCCACCAGGAGCAAGGTAAGACTATTTTGCTTATGGCCCCTACTTCCAAGCAAAGCCATCTTATTGTGGTAGGGTCTGCGCCTCGGCCCCACCCTGGACACCACCAACAGTTAAGATACACACACCACATCACCTTTTTTCATATGGAAAAAGAAGGGCCCAGATGGCTTCCATACTTAAGAAGATTCAGTTTTAATCAAACTCGCTTAAGTTAATTATTGACTCAACAAGGATGAAACTAGAATAAAATCATTTTTGCCTTAAGCCAAACTATTAAGAAGCCTCATATAGTTAATAGACTACAAGTCCTCAGAATTATTCCTTTAGCCTTTATAACATTCAATCTTAACTCAATCATTACTGGGCTTATCTCTCCATGCTAAGTGAAGACAAGTAACCCAGGAAGTTACATTTATTTTTCAAGCAAAGCATGAGGACTCACCGCAGCCAAATCTTGCCCTTCTTTCTGAGTCAAGGAAACAATGAACTGTCCCTTCTGGATCTTTCTTATCAAGGGAAGTTGATTTTTGCATGTTACTGATTTCCTTTCTCTTCTGCCACCAATCCCATCAGACACAGTGCTGCTCGTGGGTTTCCTGTGTTTCCACTTTGTGTGAATAGAGTATGGGCAGCTTGGGTGGGGGCTTCTCTGGGATATTTAGGACTCAGAGAGCACAGACATGGCCCCTCACACCTCCATGAACTGTGTACGCCTCTGAGTGAGCTGCCCTGGTTAGAGGCTCAGGCACAGAAAGTAGTGAGAATTAGTCATAAACCTCCAATGGGAAGCCCAGCTAAGTCCTTTCTTGTTTCTGCTTCATGGTAACAATCTTGATGCTCTCTTAAAAAATACCAAATTCCTTTAAATAGGTGTGTGGATCTTTCTTTGGTGAGGCCTGATTATCTCTAGCATGCAAGTAGTCTGTCTTTCCTATTTACACATGGAAAATATATACACATATATGAATGTCTATACCTACTCATCTATATACACATGTATGCATTTATATATGGTTTTTGTTGGTATGTTTTGTTTTGGATTTTGAGATGCAGATGAAAGTGGTCGCACCAGACCTCGCCACACCACCTCTCTGTAAGGTGGTGTGAGCCAGTGTCCTGAGTACAGACCCACGATCATGAAGAGCCCTTCAAAGAATATTTCTTAAGCCTATCATAATGCTAGGCACAGGGAGGAGGGTATTCACATAAGCATAATCCTTACATTCATAGATCAATAATCATAATGTCCATTTACTGTTTTCAGCAAATATGTCATTGAAACGTTCCTCAAACAAAGCCACAGCTTAAGCTAATGGGAACACAGAGCTTATGAACTCTACCTGGGGTCATCTGCCTTTGTCCCTGGTCTCCCCAGGTGACCCATGGCTGGGCCAGGTGGTCCAGTGGAACAGTCCAGTCCATTCCAGAGTCCAGATGACCATACTTCCCACAGGTAGGCTTGACATCAGTAAATTCCCATTTCTGTGTGGAAGGTACACCCACTTCTTGACTTTAGAAGACTTTGTGGCCATCCATTAAAGACTTTCTTCTCTTATGACATCTTTAATAATTAAGGAATTTTGATTCAATTCCATAAATTAATATAGATAAAATGTGAAATTATAAATCTATGATCATTGGAAGGGGAAAATATGCTCAGTATAAATTGGTCCAAAGTAAAACTTGATCATGTATTTTTATGATTTCCTATCCAAACCTACACCGTAGGGGTAGATTCCATCTATAGTCTGGTCCACATTTTTCTAAGATTTTTTTCCTATGAGCACACAGATGCATACATAATAACCATTTTTAATTAAAAAAAACTAGGAATCAATGAAGCATACCACTTTGCAGTACATCATGTCGGAGGGGCCTGATCTCCCGGGTTTGGCCACAGAATGAGATACCTCCGTTTGTCTGATGGCGGGGAACTGGGTCTCGGCAAAATACCTAAGGAGGAAATAACAGGCCTCTCTAAGGACTGGCCTAAAACCCTCAGGATAGGCTGTCACCGTGCAATGGACATCAGCCTCTTACTCAATTGACAGGCCTCCTTCCTCCGGCTATAGGATCTCGGCTGTAATTACAGGAAAGGCCATACCATAAAGATGGGGGCGGGGGGAGCTAATTGACACAACAGCTCAATGTGCTGACTCTAGGCCCGATGGTCAAGCTTTACGTTTCTTTTCCTCAAAAGAGCCACTGATGCACAGTCCATTAAGATAGGACTGCGTGCACTCCAGAGACCATTTCCAATCACAGGACAGACATATGTGAGGCTCAGAGAAATGACGCCTACACTTGGCAACCTAAGGTCTTCAGAATGTTGCTAGACAAGGAAGTTTCCAAGAAGCATGAAATGCTTTGGTTGTCTGTTGATTGTCTTTGGTTTGCATCACTTTATCTTAGCATCATGATTATTTCCTGACCCATCTAAAATGAGACTTTGATATTTAGACCACCTGTCAACCACTGGCCCCCACCTTAAAAAGCTTAAAATCTTTGCCCTACTTTGTAAGGAAGACATATTAATCCATTCAGACATGTTTAGGGCAATAAATATTTTGTTCATAGGTCAGAACATAGATCTCAAAGGGTATGACCACCTTTCTGGTATTCTACTCTTGATCTGGTTAAGTGTTTACAATTTCATTTATGTAAAGCACTTGGAGAGAATGCTACATGTTATATATCACATACATGTAGGAGCCTGACAATCCCTTTATAGGTATTATATTAATTACTATTGATCTTCCCCCCTCCATGTCATTAATCAGAATGTATAAAAGGAATGATTCTGTCAAAGTACCTCAAAGATATTTTACAAGTAACTCAGCTATCATGATAGGGATCTAAAATGACTGAAAACAACTGCTCTGCTGTGCTGTAAACATAAAGAGACTTGGTAATTACCTCTTGAGGAGTCCTAACTCAATGGCACAAATATGTTCCTAAGCCTGTGTTTGTAGAAATCAAAGTACAACTCAAGTGAACTGATAAGCTTGCCACTGAAATTGATCTTGCAGTGAACGGTTTCATTCCAGACTCTGGCCCAGAATGACACCAGCTATCCATCACACTATATACATTCTTTTCATAGATATGTTCACATGTAGCTCTGGCTTAAGGCTGAAGAGTGAGCATCAGATCTGGGCACATCCTGGAAGGAGAAAACACATATTATTCCATTATAAAAAAGGGCTGGATGTTTGTCACAGCTGCTCTGTTCCAGAAGGAAGGCTAAAATCCAACAATAGCATGCCACTGGGAGTAAAGTATACCAAGGTGTGGTAGCACCATACAAGGGACCAATTTCTTCTGCAGAAAGACGGGCTGCTTTTTATCAATATTCCAGGATGGTATGTAAGAAATATCTGCCATACATACTGCAGACGGTTAGTAACCTATTCAAGAGCAGTATGGTACGCATGGTTTTGATCAATCTGTGATGAGTGTCTTGAGTGAAGGGCTGTATACTACCATGCCTGGACATTTAGTACATGAGGCCCAAGGTCCCTGATAATTTGTCCAAGACAACTAATGATGAAGAAAACACATTTTGATAGGATGATGAGTCTGTTCTCTCAGAACCAATGATCCACTGAATTATTTCTTTGTAAGTAAATGTAAATTATTTATGGCATATAGGCACCACAATAAAGTTTTTCTAAGCCAATACATTAAAAAGTTTCAACGTAAGTTGAGTATCCTTTGGAAGACAAGATTCTGTATATATCCCAAAGTACTGGGTCCTGGGCCTGGATCTCCAAGGCCAGAGACTCTCTCTAGCTTACTGCCATGGTCCTAGATCTAAACAGTGATTACACTGCCCATTATATACAATCAGTGAGGATTGGGAGTAGAATATGCTTGATTCCAACATGGATTCAGCCAGATGAGGTAAGTAACGTTCAGAAGTTCTGCTACAGAGTTACTGAAGTGGTCCATGCAGTGGACCATATAGTGGACCATGCCATAGGTCAAATTGTCCACTGTCTAGAGAATGGAAAAGAAAAAAATGTTCCATTTGAACACGCCCACACACACACATACACACACACACACCCTTCTTTAGGAAGCAGGCTTCCCTCAGAACTGAGGCTTTGGGGAGTTTGGTCCTATAGCTCAAGTCCTCTAGCCGTCTTGCCATCATAAGCTACCTGCATTTGGTCACCTACTGGAGCCTCGCTCTTCCCTGTGTGGGAATATCACTTAGGCTGCAGAACCTTTGTCATCTGAGTGCTCTGTCTATGCATTCTGCAGTGATGTAGAAGCAGCTGGCCAAGAATCCTCAAGAGATTCTACTGGGAATAAAGTTCACAAAGTTTCAGAAACCTGGAGAAGAACACAAAGAGCACTTCTACCTGCCTATAGAAATAATTACTTAACACTGGTCCCCCTTAAAACATTTCCACTCCAAGGAAAAATCCAGATGGAGTCTCGCAGGAAGCTCACTGGAGGAAGAGTAGAATGGGGAGAGCCACAATGTGCAGAGGGTTTGTAGAGACATCAGTGACCTTCCCTACCACCCTACCCTCAAGTGTCATGACAAGTCAAATGTCATGACTATACTTCAATGCAGCTTTATCTGCACAAATTTTCTCCTGGGCTTTCAAATCCAGCTCTCCTAGCTTGCAAATAACAAGCCCCAGGTGCATATCAGTGACTCCCAGTTTGATTGAATCTTATACTTCCTCCATCCATGACACAAACCCTCCTATCCTTCCCCAGAAAAAAGACACCAAACACCATTACACTGTAGATACACATGAACATTAGAAACAGAGAGGTAAATCATATACCTATTCACTGGGCACCTGGTTAGGTGTCAGGCCAAGATTAGAAAAGGACACAAGAGGCATGTCACCCCGTGTGGGAGATAGCTATAACCCTGGGAAGTCACGATGCAGATGTGTGCATGACATGAGGACAGAACGAGAGCAGAGGTAATTATATCCAGGTAGGTGACTGAAAGTCTGGGAAGGTTTCATGGAAGGTATGATGCCAAGAGCTGCATTTTGAAGGATGCAGAGAGTTTGCTAACAGACAGGAAGGGTGGCCTTGGGGAGCGGTCACAGCTGGCTCGGGTAACTCAGCCTGGTGAGCTTAATTCAATCTGGCTGAAGCACAAAGTTGGCCAAGAGGGAGAAGAGGAGCAAATGAAGGCTGGAGCAGTTGGCCAGGGCCAGTCCAGGAGCTTTCAAACCAGCTAAGGAGTCCATGGTGACAATTCCTCTGAGCTCATGGCTCATCTCAGCTTATTAATATGAGCTCTGTCGAATGAATCCTGTTTTTCAGTGGAGCAAGCAGAGATGGAGGGGTTCTGAGGCATTGACAGGCCAAGTGGCTAAACTCAAAGAAGAGGAATACAGGGTCATTTGTTAAGGGACAGCTATGCTGAAGGGTCACAATGTAGAACACAGCTTGGATCTCGCAGGTCAGAAAACTCAGGCACAATGGCTGGACAGCTAAGTGGGTGCTTTGTAAATCAAACAAGAACAGCAGTACAATTAAGAGGGTCACTCACATCTTTCAGCTTCTACACCATAACAAAGTACCCTCCTCCTCTGTCTTCACCACAAGTCAGAAGTCAGAAATGAGTCCCATTCTGGCAATAACTAAGTTTATAGCAAGGCCCAGCAATGGGCATGAGAGAATTCCATGAATTGATTTCTCGTTTGCCAAAGGAGCCCAGAGCAACGGTGGGAGACAAAGGTAAACACATCAATGCATGCCCGAGTATGTTAGCAACATGTGTGTCATGCTGAGACACACAGATTCCATCTGATGGTCAGTGTGATGCTGAGTTACGGAGGTAGAGAACAGTACTGAACACTTTCAGTGTGTCTGTGTTCCTTTATGATTGATAGAATTCAGGACCATACGATACCACCTAAATATTCACCTTATAGCTGCTTAATACAAGGAAAGACCAACCAAAATTAGAGCCAAACCTACACCCCAACTACAAAATTTTTTTCTGAGATCTGAGCAAATCGTTTAGTATAAAAATAAACAGAACTAGAAATTGTCTCTAATAAACTAATATTAGTCTCCCCAGAGGGTTAATTATGTCGCTCCGTATTTTAAGAAGAATGTAAATTGCCAGTTTCAACAGATGTTCTTTTAAAAGAACTGGGTATCTGGGAGATGATGGGTCTTTGTTAGTGCTTACCCCAGTGGAATATAAACATTAAAATCATCTGACTGTCAGCCCCCGCTTTCCCCAACTGTTACCCACTAAGAGAAGGCAGCCCTTGGTTATCAGCAGCTTTTGTGACAAGTGTTCCAGCCAGCACTGTGGTCCTAGATTTCAGAAAACATAGTGTATGAATTTTCCAACCTGGCCTTTGACCTTCCAGATGACAAAGAATGGATCCAGGCCATCCTCACAGCCCCCAGCTATGGGGGCTCAGCATATGGTCATTCTCATCATTCTCTTGTTTACCCTGCAGAGGAAAACTATGATATGGTACAAGGATGGAACTTTCTAGAAACACAAGTCTCATCTACAGTTAGTTAAAATACTCAAACATACAAAACACATTTTACATCCACATACATATTGGTGAAGCCTTCAAAGGGAGGAAGGAAAACTTACATCTCACTGAAGTAATATGTAGAAGAAAAAGATGACAGATGCCCCTTTTGTTTTCTCTCAAATGGCATTTTGTAGGAACTGAAGTATATGTCAGCAGGTTTCACCTGGATATTTGATCAAGTAAAGACAGAGAACAACCCTTCTCATGGCAGTTCATGACTCCAGGCAGAGCAACCTGGGCGCCCCCCCCCCGCCACCCCCCCTGTGTTGTAGCAAGCGGTGGGTACCTGGCTGCCAACCTCACTTGACCTAACTCTTCATTATCATCCTGGTTAGACTCACTTTGCAGAGAGGGAAACTGAGGCTGAGGGAGATTAATGACTCCTATGGAAAACTTAACAGAATCTGCTTTCACTATTGATCTGCTGGTAACAAGCATAAAATCTCATCTCAGCCAGAGAGGTAAGCAGATAACTATTGATCTCTCCAGCCAGCTTCTGAAAGGGCCGTGCGTGGTAGGATTTACACACTCCAAAGGTGGTGGGTAGGAAGGGACGAGGCAGCCTCGAGCCATTATCAAAGGGACCAAAAGGAAGGTGAGAATGGGCACGCTCACTCTACAACTGAGCGGAAAGACTCTTCATGCTTACTGTGTAGGGGAATGGTCCCAGGGCCCTGCCATGGAACCACCGCTGTGCTCGTGTGACACAAATGGGCTGCAGTCACCTGCCTCACACCTGTCACATCCGAGGAGCACAGGGGAACCCCCAGGTCTGCCTGCAGACCCTGCCACCTCCACCACATGGAGTGGCTCTGCGGATGTCGGGAGAGCACAGAACCCCAGTGCAGCCCTCGCTGCAGCCCCAGCAGCCTGTGGATCAGGCAGCAGGGGTCCTTGGAGCCAAGTGGGAAGAGAGGAGTGAAGTGTGGGAAGCACAGGCGCTCGGATAGCGGACTCAGCTGAAGAGTCACAAGCTTGACATGTGCAGAGAGCAAGTCAGGAAAAGCTTAGTCTCTGCCCTCTGGGGTCTCAAAAACAATGGCTTCACTCCAGGAGAAAGCCTTTGCCTGGGTTAGGATACCAATTGTGCCCTCTCAGAATGGACCTATGCTACTCCTGAAATTCACCCGAGTAACTGCTAAACCTAGGCCACCTTCAAGGACACTGAGAAGAGCTTCCCCGCCACCCCCCCCCCCAGCCCCAAACAAGCCAGGGCCCCTCCCTCCCCAGATGCCACAGCTGGAACTTCTCCAGTTCCCCTAAGACCCAACTGTTCTCCCACTCAGCAACCAGCCCATAATCACAGCACACAGAGACACAGACAAAGGGCCTCTCTTCCAAGCACTCTGGAGAGCTGACTTGGGGGACTTTGGAGATGCATGACAGTGTTCCTAGGCCAGAAGCACTGCCCTTTTCCCTTTGGTCCAGGCCCCTGGGTAGAAGTTGAGTTGGTCACATGAAGTTGACATGGGAGGGGGCTGGCGGCCCCTGGAAGCATGAGCAGGGGAGAGAACGGCAGCGATCTCTACTGCTCCTTTCCTGGGGGCCAGAAGAAGGCATGCACTGTGGTTCCAGAATGCTGGTCCACAGGAGGGAATGACAGGGTCTGGGGACACAACTGATGGTCCCTGTTGCAGATGAAGAGTTGCCACTGACACCTAATAACACCTAATAGGCACAAGCCAGGGATGCTGCCCAAAACCTGAGGATGCTCATGGCAGACACCCACCCCAAAGGGTGATGTGGTTCTGAACATCAACCGTGGACCACAGGAAGCTCTCATTGTCAAGCTGGGGAACAGGTGAGGCACACCTTTACGTTTCCCAAAGCCCAGTGTCTAACGGTCCTGAGGTATGAATACCATGCAAAGACAGAGCATCGGTAATGTGACTCCCCTCGGATGTGTGGGCCAGTCCATTTTAATAGATCTCATTAGTTTGTATTAGAAGGTGAGATACAGGGTGGGAGAACTGGGGAGAGGGGACAATCCCTAGGGGTTAACTATGCTGATGCACAGGCTTCTTCAGGGAGCGAGAAAGTGTCACCAAATCCTTCCTGTAAGTCACTCAGGGAAACCTAACACCTGTCTATAGCAACATGTTCAAGATGAAAGGGGGAGGAAAAAAAAAACTAAAAAAAAAAGAGATAAATTATTTATCCAGCATAAATATTAAAGAAAATTGCAAAACACAGTGTATTGTCACCATGGTGTTGTAACAGAATCATCCTGTTATAGCTTCTGGCAAAATGCTGTTGTACTTAATAACAGTACAACAGACTCCTCTGCAGTGTACAAGCCCGGTGTGCGTGCTGTGCCTGCTTGCTGTCGAGGACACTTAGCAGCTTGCCACCTGGCTCATCATGTAAGAACAGTACAAGGATGTTCTGTTAGTACAAAAGCCTGAATCAGGAGATCACAGTGCAAACAGGAGATGCAACATAGATGTGCACAGAGGTGGTGTAATCAACCTTAAATGACTCAAGACGGCTAAGTTTTCAAGACTGCATATGCTGGGTTGTCGGACAAATGCATTATTGAATATTAAGTCACAAACCCGATGGTTAAATAAACTACAAAAAAGATTAAAGTGAGAAATACTCCAAACTCAATATTTATGTGTAACTTTATTATACTTATTCTCTATGCTCTAGAAGCTATTGACATCTATCTCCATAGAAGAAAAATTATACACACACTCATATGGAACTGGACATCGGTTTTACAGCTCTGTATTCAGTAACCTCATGCTGGCAGCTTGAAACCAGCCAGAGAGCAAATATTTACACCCCTATAATCAGAGCACACATACACACATACACACACACAAGTATCCAACAACCACAGAACCAAATCCATAATTTACTGGAACCTCCCACCTCCTTCTCCCTTCCCCCCACCCCCAGATATTGAGGTATATGGCAAGAACATTCACAGAGGCTTTTGTGTTTTAACAAAATGTCTCTTTATCCAAAGTTTGGACAATTCTTTTCAGCCGCCACATGGACTCCTAGGTAACTCCTAGTTTGATAAGTCTGTGTGATAATAAGCACTGTAAAGAATGTATCTGCCAATGTTTCCTGGCTGGCCCTTTTGTGTCTCTACAGGAAAGCAATCCATGCTGACATTCTCAATGAGGTTGGCAAAAGAAGGCCACTGGTGCAAAAGCAGGGTGGGGTGCAGAATGGATCTGCTCTCCATCCCACTGGAATCCCCATGTGTTGGAAAAGGACCCCTGGAAAAGGGCCTCGGCTGTAATCTGTCTTTCTTCTGGAGTCTGCCTCCTGGCAGGCAGAGGTGATGCCCGAACGGGAAGCCCAGTTGCCTGCTTGTGAGCACAAGTCCTGCATGGGGCAGGCAGCGCCCTGGCAACACTGAGCTGAACAGATCACTGCTGCCCCAAGATCCGGCACATGTTAATTTAGCTGGTGGTGAACAGTGTTTGAAAGGGTATGAAGCAGAGAAAGCAGAAGGGGAGGCAGAATGACTTTCCTACCAAATAGGAAAGAGCCAGGGGTTCCGCTGCTATGGAAGATCTGGCAGATCCTGACACCCCACCTCAAACCCCAGAAACAATCTCATCAGAGTCAGGTATGATGTGGCTGAGTAAGCCCAATGCAAAGCCAAAATTTCACACCCACTAACCAAAACATTGCTTATAACTAACTTGCAGCTGAATTCAAAGTGCACAGTGCCGGTGAAGGTTGTATGCAGGGGGGGGGGGGGGGGGAATCCTGGAACTCTCTAGATGTCCTACTCTACTTTGCAGGTAACTTTAAATTGCCCTAAAATAGTTTATTAGTTTCCTTGCTGTGTGGCCCCATGGAAGGTTGGGAACTATCTGTCTGGGGTGTTGTCCGGTGCATGCTTGATGCCAGGAGACCTGTTCTTGGCAGTTGCTTTTCGAGCCTTTGCTGCTCCTGAGGCTCTCTGCAGGGCAGAACAGAGTCAGAGTGTCTTACCAGGCACAGAGCTTTGTGGGGTCAGGAAACCAGTGGAAAGACTCTCCCCCAAATGCACACATATGCATGCACCCTGCGGGAATAGAGCTGCTAGATATGGTAAGACTCAGCCATTTCTCCCTCACATTCCTCTCTCCACCCCACCTGTCCCCAGAACCTTGCCTTCAGGACCGCCCTGACAAGCACCATCACTTTTCCAGGTGGACGAGACTCATCTACTCTCTATATTTCATTTTGGGAGGGAGAACAATCCATTCTATGTGGGAAAAGTGAAAGGAGCAGCCTGCTTAGGGAAACCAGCTGCTCAAAAACTGGCGTCTGCGTACCTTCCAACACACAAACACTATTGTTTTCCACCTTGATAATTATTAAATCCTAATGCAAAACCCAACTTCTGCTTGAGCATGCGTGATTATTAGACTACGAGTCAATTGTGGATAACACCCAGATATAAATGCAGCTAATAAGTCTTACTGTAATGATTAATCAATTTATGAATACATTATTTAAACTAATAGCTCAGGTAGGGTATCTTAAACAAGTTACAGAGTACATCGACCAATTCAAATACCAGCTGCTGGATCGATAGGCAACTGTAAGTAAACTCTGGGGAATAGGTACACTTGCAAAAAATAAATAAATAAATCTGTGAACAAAAGGGTTGTGGATGAAGAAAAGCTACAACAATTTCAATTTTTTAAGACAAAATACATAGTACTTTAGTATATGCCAAAACTTTAAGAGAATGGCAAAAAGAAAAACACCTAATTCCAAATTCTGCACCTTTTGGATCCTGTAGAGTAATAATATTTAAGGACAGTTTGTAAGAATACATAGAGTTGTTGAGCAAACCACTGCCTTCATTTGCAGGCTTTAAAAGCAGTTTTTTGATCACTTAAATTTTGAGACTGTCAAGTTCATTCCATACAGATCTATTTATTCATAAATATCTCTTTAACTAGAAAAAAAAAGTATCTAAAAAGTCAGATTAGCAATTTTCTTGAAAGAGACCCACTGTATAACACACACTGGGGCCACCAGTTCTGTCACAGCCGCGCACATCCCCTGCTGGTAGCCACATGGGCTCTGTGTAAGCAAAGCAAACCCTGGCATCAGAGCTGTCTCTTCCCATTTTTTTTAATTAAAGCTAATTAATGCGAGTTTAATAAATAAACCAAAAGGTCCTTGATTTCCAAAGGTGAGATATTTTATCACAGCTTCAAGTGATGGTGCATTTTAAAAAATTAATTAGTATCTTGTGAGAGCGGCCGCACATTATTGAGTAAGTAACAGCAGCTAAGTGAAACAGATGAAATATTGGTAAGCGATGCAGCCACAGTATAAGTATGTGCAGGGGTCAGAGGTTAATCCCTATTGATTTTCCGAGTCTGCGTACTGCACCACTGGGAAAGACCGGTTCTGTTGGCAATCAGCTAGCACAAATACATTATAAATCTTACTGTCCACCTCCACTGATCAGTGTCACTTACTTCCTTTGCTAAAGACCATTAAGAATCTACCCCCAGCCCCCCAAAGTCTACCCAGATGTGAGCAGGAAAAAGAGATTTGAGGAGGTCTTCCATGCCAGACAAGGCTTTGAGGAAGCAGTTTGGTTAAATGCAGGAAAGCATCTCCCAGGAAGCTGGTCTCTCTCAGGAAAGTAGGGAGCATGGAGTATTCTTGAGGGCAAATCCATTTCAAAGGGCAAAGTATGGCTCCAAAGACCTCCAACACCAAACCAAAATGGTAAAAACGTTTGCCACATTTGAGGATACAGGGGAAATGAAGCGATGAAATGAAGGATGTAAACACTCTCTCTGATGGTTTTGCAAAGAATGAACTGGACATGGGATGGCGAGGGGTCATTCTAAGATTGGTTTTCATAAAGCAGCCCTCCAGTAAGCTACTGCATGAGCTTCAGTCCTTGCAAACCCAATCCCCACCTTAATTCACTTCCAGGAACAGCTTTGGACATTGGTTTGTTGCCTATGTCCTTCCTTATACAAATCGATTTTACCACATGTCCTTTATGTTCCGGGCATACTTGCTCGGCCAAGGGAAAGACAGGTCCTTCACAAGAAAAATAAAACACATGTTCTGCATCTAACCAAAGACTCTCCTCCAACATGGTCCTGGGGAATGATCTTGCTGCCGGTCAGTACTCAGCTGTGAACACCAGCTTCCGTCTCTTCAGCCAGAAAAGGCGAAGAATAATACTAGCCAACTTAAAAACACCTTGCATAGAAATAGCCAATTAAAAATTAGAGGAGAAATGAGGGCCTACCATCGACTAGAAAACATCCAGGCCAAGTTCAGGATGCCCTACACCTCAAACACAGACCCTACCGTCAAGGACTAGGCACTTGTGTCAAGGTATTCAGGTGACATTTGTGTAGGATAGCATTTCTTATGCAGCCATAGAGAGTAGGGAATACCAAAACTGCTGTCTCCTTGTTCAGTTTCCTCAACTGTAAAACATAGACAAGAAAAATACCACCAAATGGGATAACTGAAAGAATGAATATGGGCAAAGCACTTCAAAAAGTGCCTGCCACCCAATGAATGTGCTGAGATACTTAATAATGAATGAAAGAGTTCAATGGATAAGTAAAAGTTACAAGGTTCTTTTTGGCACTCCAATGGATCATTCTCCATCCTTTGCAGACTTCTTCTGTGGAACAGAGCTAGAGTGTCTTTAGAGCATTTGATACTAATATGTCTGAGCAAGGGAAGTTTTAATTCTAGTTAATCTAAATTTAAATTGCCATGCATGACTCACAGCTACCATATTGGACTGGGGAGCTCCAGAGGGTTCACTGTTTTTTTTTTATCCTGGCTGAACTCAATTCTGTACCATCCATTGGTGTGACAAAACTATGACTAATTAGATGTGAGCAAGCCAGCTTGCATTCTGGTTTTGAAGCAAAGGGAATCATCACATTCAGCATCCCAGCTCTCTCACGTATACATTGGCTATCACTGGCTTCCCTGTCGTAGACCATTGTGGACAGGTATGCACTATTGAGTCAACATTCCTAAAGGTCTCTAATTTGTACCAAGCCCAGCATGCCTTTCATTCCTAGATTGGGTCTTCAGTCATGGTTGAGTGAACACTGAGGATCCAGCTTCTGGCCAGTCTCCCAAGCCAGATACCCCCTCTTTCTTTCGTGCCTTGGACCCTAGCCCTCATTAGCAAACGATGGCCCACATTCTGCAGATAAAGCTGCTGGTTGATCATACCTCTGATGCTGATCACACAATTCTCTAGAGGAAATCAGACCAATGCCAGTGTATTTTAGGGAATGAAATGTGCAATAACTATTTTTTTACTGTACAGTATCTTTAATACTGTTCTGTCACAGAGACTTCATTCTAAAATTATCATAACACTCATTATCATGATCTCACCTCAAATTATTTTAAATTGATAACTATAAAGTCCAAATAAACAGTGATAGTCAGAGGCCTAACAAAAAACGTGCAGCATTATAATGAAAAATTTCTCTGTACCCAATCTTCGCCCAGGCTGTTTGGTTTTCACTTATTCCTGTTAAAACTATTAACATAATATTTTGTTTCCTCTCTTCCCATAGTGAGATTCTGGGTAGTAATGGTTTAGCCTAATTCTTATCTATACATTTTCTATCTAAAGTAATGCCTGATACACAATAGGTATTCAGTATATGGATGATGGATGGATGATGGACGGATGGGTGGACAGATGGACAGATGGACAGATGGTTGAGTGAATGGAAGGAAGACAGAAGAAGCTATGTAGTGCTAGAATGTATATTACTCAGAATGGAGGGGGAGAAACAATTAAAAGACTTTGTCCTTTCTCACAATAATATGCCTACATCATGGAATACAAATACAGCACTGTAAAATCCACTTTTATTTTATAAAGGGTGGATTATCCAAGTTAGCGACTGACTTCTACAGTCCTGGAAACATGACTTGATGATAATGGGTCTGTGACATTTATAGACTGACAAACTGAAAGGAGAAAGGGGCCATGATGGAATCATCAAACCAAATAAAATACTGTGAGTACATTAATGAAATTACACTCAAATTCAGCTTACTCAAAAAGGGTTTGTCCACAAGAATGGAAGAGAGAAAGTTAAAAAAAAAAAATTCAACCCCTCACCACCAGAATCAATAGTCTCCTTAAACCTGCTAGAAGGCTGATCACAGACTTCATGCATATTCATAGTTTACATGCATATTCATAGGCCAGCAGGAAATCCAGCACCCTTGGAACCAGCCTTAAAACTCTCCTACCAGCCAATCAGTGAACTGATAACTCAACAGCCCCCTTGTGGCCAGGAAGAATTAATGCAGCTTCCCGAGGTGAGAAGGTACTTCTTGGGGTAGGGCTGATACAAAAGAAGGTAGGGCAGGAGTCCGGTGAGAGAAGGGGATATTGCCAAGACCATTTGTACAAGTGTGAGATGGGGCCCTAGTGTGTGGACAGAGAGCAATGCATCATTATCATCGCTCTTCCTTTGCAGAGACACTGAAAAGGAAGCCCAGTTTGGTACAGACAAACCCTTCAACAGGCTTAAGGAAGAAACAGATTAAACGAGCTCAGTATTTCCATTTAAAAATATCATTTAAGGGAATTTTAAGCTGCCTGCAAAGATGGATACACTGTGTTTGTTTTCCACATTAATGAGCTATAAAAAGAATGGAAGAGCCCATAAATACAGTATTTTGTAACAGCCTTTACTAAAAATGCTACTACTTGTGTTTATCATTTATACCCTTGTATACAACTTCAAAATTGATTACACTTTAAACCGTACATAACTTGCAGTGTTTTTCATTTTGTGCTATACTACAAACATTTTTATAACTCAGTTAATATATTCCATATTTTGTGTTCTTATTGATTATGAATATTTCTTTAGGGGATTTTATTGCTTTTAAAATAACAAATGGTAGGTATTAAAAAATAGAAAAAAAACTATTGCAGCCTTTATATTTTTCTTTCCCTTGGTAATTCGAATACATACATTTTACCATGCATATAACCAGAAGATCTTTTCCCATATCTTTTATACTTCTTCACACTGATATTAAAAATTTCCTAACAGAGTGCACAGTTAAAGAATCAGATTTTTCCAGTGAAACCCACAATTTAATGTGCTTGACATGAATTCATAATCCTTTCCTTCCACAATTAAAAAAATTTAAGTGCCAAAAGATTATCGCATGTAACATGATGGTTTTACATCAAGTATATATTATCTTTCCTAATTGCCATTTCAGTTTATAGGCTAAAATATGATTTATACATATGATATGATTTCACTATTAATTATCAAATTGAAAAAATTAAAATCTTCACATTATAAATTCTCTCTTGGAAATTAGTTTTATTATTTTTTCCATAATCCTATCATGCAAGTTATAAGTGCACCGCGACACGAACACTTTAATTTTTCCAGTTAGTTTTAAGCAAGCCCAGAGGTGAGGTTTAATAAGGATCAATGGCACTTTATCTGGGACAGGGCCTCTTCACAGCATGCAAATTACACAGTAACACTTAAAAAAAGAAATAGATTTAATTAAAAAAAAAGTAGAACCACAGGCTCTGGAAATTCAATTAAAGGATTTATGCAAAGGTTTGCTAGGTTTTTATATGCAGTTACTGCTTACATAATGAGCTTTTCATATTAAAAATCAATAGGTAATCTAGACTAGAAGATCATCCCCTTAAATACATTTTTGAAATCAATTTGAAAAATAGTCCATCAACTGCTGTGACTACTCTTGCTACTTCGATTACACTAAAAGCAATATTTAGATTGTAAGGCATGCTACGGAATATCTATGCTTGCATATGGCTTTCAAGGGCTCTTATACCTTTGAGTGCCTAAGATGATCACCTAGTAATTCAAGATTGTGTTAAATGTATAAATAATTTATTTAATTACCAGCAAAAGCCCACAGATACAACCCCACTATATCTATAATGGTTAAATGAAAAAAGGGGGAAAGGGAGGAATTGAAGGAGAAAGAGCGGGAGTAAAAGGGGAGAACTTAAGGAGAAAAAGAGGAAGAGAGAAAGAAAGAAAAGCAGGACAGAGAGGAAGCCAGGAAGGGGGGGAGGGCTTTTCTAAATTAGACTTTGCTATCTCAATTGCCTATTGTGTGTTGGCTACTTAGCCTTTGGAGATATGCATTTCACTTTAAAACTCATTTAGGTCTTCAACAGAGGAAGCAATTAGCTGGCTTGGACCTTAAGCAGACTTTCCATCCTCTGTGACAAAGGGGGACAGATCTTCAAATAAAAGGGAAAGCCACTGTCCAATTATGCCCAGTATATCCACCATTGGTCTTTTGGCCAGACTTTGCCTGGATTTGGTAATAATCAGAAGCCTAGACATATTTGCAAGATTCACCTCAGGCAAATGAGGAAATGACTGTGGTACACAGGGCTGCATCCAGAAAGATAAAGAAAAGAAAGAAACACCTTAGTCCAAACATAACCCCCTTTAGTGCATAATAAATAAATAAGACACCCATTCTTCCAAACATCTTTCCATCAGAATGAAAGTCATGGTTCATGTTATCTTTGAACAAAGTTAGCTTTGCTAAAACTGGAGTAATTTATTTTAAGAACTAAGTTATATCCAAGCAACACTTGAATCTCTCCCGCAAAGCCATGGGAAGAAATAAGCAACAACAGTGACAAACTATAGTTTATCTGTCGACTGAAAGCTCCTATTTCACCAACAGCACATTTGAAGAGGGGGTGTTACAGCCAAAGTGGGTAACAAAGGAGGCCCAGGTAGCACAAGGAGGTGAAGAGGTGAGCCCCCCTCTCAGTTCGCAGGGAGGAGAAGGTGAGACCAAGTAAGAAACAGCAACAGTATCTAATATATGAGATATCAGTAGGGTCTGCATGATCATCTCTAAAGCAGAGCCGTGGCCATGTCCAGTCAATGTGCTGCCCACTCCTCTTGATATACCCACGGCTGTACTGAGGGAAGCACTAAGAGCCAGGTCACGGACCATAGCTGTCTCCATCATTTATATGCTCAGCAGCATTCCTAAAATGCCTGGGGTAAGTCATCATGGCTGCTTCCTGCAGGGTTGACAGAGATTAATCCAATAGTATTGACATCCATAAACAAGGTAAATATTTCTTAGGTATGTGTTTATTTGCTTTTGAATTCTGTACCTGTGAGAAAGAAAAAAATAAGTGATTGGTTAAACATTAAGTTGCAACATGGATGGACAACATCCTGTGAAGGAAAGAAGCCAATCACTGATGACCCATGGGCAGGACTTCATCCATGGCACGTCCAGACTGTGCACACTTAGAGACAGAAGGCAGACTCATGTGTGCCAGGGCCAAAGGATGGCAGGGATGAAAAACTGGGGGAGGAGGAGGGGGGAGGAGAAGGGAGCGATGACTGCAGGTGACAGGAAGAGTCATGGAAAGACATTGAACTGAACAATTTAAGTGGGGGAAATCTGTTGTAAAAATCTAGGTACAGTTTATAGACTGTAGTTCAAATACTATTAGGTTTGAAGAATAGAAAAAAATGTGAAAAAGGAGGAAACAGGTTAAGAAAAGATATCCTTATTTTTCTACCAAAACTCACCTTTCTTCCTGTCTTTCTCTTTCTCTGTCTCTCTCTCTCTCTCTCACACACACACACACACACACACACACACACACACACCTTCCATGATTATTAGAATGCATTGGGGTAAAATATGTATACATAACAAACTTTTACTGAAAGGATCTAAAAATCATACTAAGCAGACCTCAGGACTGCATGAAAGGAGAGCTTTAGCATAAAACGTCCCAGGTTAGCGTGAACAAAATGTCAAATATGAAACTGTTTTGTAACAACGTGAGTGGGTTAGTAATGGAAGTTTGAACAATGTTAACACTTAAAATTTTCAGCTGAACCATTTCAATCCATAAATGTATAAAAGTCATTTTACAGTGTGCTTAACAGTCAAGACCAAGAGCTGTTATAAAAGAAGATGCCCTCAATGTCACTTCATTTTCTTTTATTCTTATTATCACATTTAAATCTCTCTGTAAAAGTGGTCTTGATAGGTAACTTTATAGCACATTTCAAGACTATTCATTCTGAACCGAACTTCCTCCATGGAATTAACAGATAAAGAGAGACCACTTTCCCCTCATCATCCCTAAATTAATGCTGCATCTGGAGGGCAGAATGGTGGTCTGTGCGACAAGGACTTGGCATGACGTGGCACGTGAAGGCTCCATAGTCTTAGAGGTGACTCTTCCATTGCCCGCTGAGGACCACTGGCTGATTGCACTACTCTCAGCTAGCACCTTGCCGGTCACTTTCCAAAGGGTTGGGAATAACAAGCCGGGCAGAATCAAGGCTGGCACTTGTGGTCGAGAAAGAATTCTAAGGGAATGGTCACAGGATCCTTATTACCACTGGGTATAGTATGTCAACCTTGCCAAACTGAGGATGGAAGGACAAATCATCATCATCATCATCATCATCATCATCATCATCATCATCATCATTGACTGTTAATCATCTCTGCTCACAGGTTAATAAGCAAACATTGTCTGAAAAGGGTCCTGGAATAATGTTTTCAACGTTGTGGATCATATGCAGCTACTCATCTGAAGTCTAGAGCAGCAGCAAATTACCCAGCAGGGCATAACATAAACAAGACTGTGTTCCATCGAAACTTGAAAGACACTTGACTTTGAATTTCATGTACTCTTTATACACTGTGTACATTTATTAATTGATTTTCATTTTTGGTGTTGGACCTGGAACTTGAACTAAGGGTCCAGGCAATGCCATGAGCTTCTTTTGCCATTTCTAGCTTTTTTTGTAAGTTTAGTGGAGATAAGAGTCTCAGAGAGGTTTCTGTCCCTGCTGGCTTTGAACAGCAATCCTTAGATCTCAGCCTCCTGAGTAGCTAGGACTACAGGAGTGAGCCACCAGTACTCAGCTACTTTAATTTTTCTATTACAATTTTTCTGCTTTCCCTTCCCCCCCTTTCCAAGATGTGTGCTATTGCTCCCTGCCTTTTGCACATTCAACTATGTTTAAGTGTAAGTACAATTCTTAGTTCACAGGCTGTTCAGAAAGAGGCAGCAGACCCGAGTTGGTCCAGGACCCTGTGCTGCCTTCTCTGGTGCAGAATCAGACTGTTGAGGAAGGAGGTAAATTGGCAATCTCATTTTGACCTAGGGTTCATTCTCACAATGCTCTCTCATCCCATAAAAAAAGGTATGATTTCGTTCTGCATAGCAAAGCTTGATGGCATGCATTCCTAATTACAGAGCAGCAAGATAAGTTAGCTCCTATGGATGGAAATTTACACATGAAACTACTCTGAATTTCTTTGTTCAGAAATAATTACCAACGGTCCAAAGTTTTCTATTACAAAAAAAAATGAGGAAAAGCTTCCAGAATTGATGCACTGCCAGACGTCCTTGGCTGATGAGCCATGAAGCTGACCTGTAGCCTGGCTTCCTGATTCTACTGTGGATGCAGTGGGTTCTATGAGCTCACCCTTGGCATCTGCACTTGAATATGGCTGGGGTCTTATTCTGTAATGTATACAGGGATGGGTATGTATATTGTTATTTTCCATCTCTCCTTTAACCATTGCAAGCAGGGGTTTCTAAAAACATCACATGTACAAATTAGTATTGCATTACCTAGTTAGAATTGACAAAGGAATGGCTTAAGTGAGAAAGGTGAAAAGTTTTAATTATGTAACATTCCTAAAAAGAACTGTCTTTGTAAAGTTTTTAGTATGTGGAGAATCAAAAACCACTAAATGGAATAGTTTAAATGAATGGGAAAAAGACATTAAAAATGTACTAAATTGTATAAAAATTTATTTAATATGTTCACAATATACCTCATGAAATACATCGCTATTATCATTATGTTGAGGGGGAAGAGGAGTAAAATTAAGAATGAAAGAAACTCCAGCCTTGCTCACACCAAATGATGTTCAAGGACTACTTATTTTTATCATCTAACCAAGGCTTCCCAAATAAAGATTTTTTTTAAATACCAGGAGGCAATTACTATAATATAAATGTGCCTCTGTACAAAGTCACAGAGTAAAAAGGTCAATAATAGAAAAGGCAAGAAGTTCAAGTATCACTTCAGGGATTTTGTGTGTGATGAACAGCTCTGAGGTCCTCCTGGCCAAAACCACCACAACAAAAAATGTGCAGGAGACAGAAAGAAAATAAGGAGGAAAGTCTTCTAGCATCGCAATTGTTAACTTTCTGAAATGCTACACTAGTGCTCTCCTCTACAAGAAAATCGTAATTATTTGCGAACATTCAACCAGACAAATGAAGTGAGGGATGAAAGTTGTATTCCCAAAGAATGCTCACCCAGAGTGAGCATTTTAAAATGGTACTCAACACTGTATTGATATGGTGTGTGTGTGTGTATACACGTGTGTGCATGTCTATGAGAGAAAGAAAAGAAAGAGCATGTGCACATGTGTGCATGCACACCAGTACTCAGTCTTGGGGCTGTCCCTTAGCTTCTTCACTCAAGGTTGGCTTTCTACCACTTGAGTCATGCCTCCACTTCTAGGTTTGGGCTAATTAACTAGAGGTAAGAGTATCACAGACTTTCCTTCCTTGGAAGGATTTGAATCTAGTTCCTCTATCTCAGTCTCCTAAGTAGCTCGGACTTTAAGTGTAAGCCACTCCAGCTCTACATTGATATTTTTATTAGTGGTTCATGAATTTTCCAGAGTAGGAAAGCAGGCCCTGAATGAAGAATCGCTACTGTCACATGGATGCTGACATTGGGTGGTGGTTCTACAATGTGAAGGCCATTCTCTCTGCTGTTCCATTGTTTGCTTCTTCTTGTTACATCATGGAAGCAGGAAGATAGATTGTGGGGTCTGGAGTCATCAAACATCATCTATGGCATAAAAAATGGCTGGGTGGTGGGGGTGTAGGAACACCGAAGTATCTTGTTTTTTTCTACAGGAAAGCAAAAGGTTTCCAATATTAATATTCTAAGATTAATTTCTGCTTTTCCGTATTCACTGGAACCTGTACCAGGGCCATTATCAGTTCTAGGTTGTCTGTGAAGGACTGTCTTTTCATGCCTTTTCAACAGAAGGGAGGTAAGGGAATGCAGCACATTGAACAATCAGAGTAGAAGTTGGGGAGCTTGTGGGGGAAAAAAACGATAACTGAGAATACACTGATTTTAAAACAGAAACAGTACCTTAGCCAGGGCAACAAGTAGCCATGCCCCATTTCTTCCCGAGCATTGACAAAACTTCTTTTTAACTACAGGCATGTGCCACTGCAACCATGTAGAAGATGGCAGGGTGAGGAGATGGAAAGACCCAGACAACTTGAGTTACCACATGGAAGAGAACTGCCTGGTAATGCAGAATAGTAAGTTTGGACCTTCTGCAAGCAAGGATTGAATTCAGGCACATGCTTGAGCCACTGTACGTGTGTGGGCTTGTGACAGTGGCCAGCATTTACCTTTAATAATACATCTGTCTAAAACTTAGACTTGTCAAGTCCCGGATGCTTTCATCCACATCTTATTGGCTCTAACCCAGGTTACACATGTTGGTTTGATTTAGATCTATTGAGCAAACAACCAAAAGGACATCCATCGGCACCCTCGGCATCAGGTCCCGTGGGTCTGATGTTCGCCACTCTGAAGGATGGCTTTCTCAGGCAAAACATGCATGACAACACTTCTGGACTGGATCGGTCGTGCATGTTGCAAACAGAGTCCACAGATGCTGCCTCAGTGTGTGAGACTTGTTGAAGCTGCCTATGCTCTTAAAGGAAGGTGCTCTGCATCTTGTAGCTGGACTGCTTTTTATTAGAAAGTGCTTCTGGACACCCCACACTCTGCTTCCAGAAGTCGAGTGTCACATTGAATGGGTGATTTCAAATACCATTATCACACTGTGTTGTAGAGACTGCCGTGTCAATTCTAGAACCCTGATTTCTTCTCTGCTCCCTTTCGGTTTTGCTCCAGACCTGGTCCAAGTGCAACTGCAACAATACACATACTGTAGCTTAAGAGGTTGATCTTTGTATATTATGTGAATCTGTATTTTCCTTGCACTCTAGTTCCTCAATGGAAAACAAATTGCAGAAGGGAAGTCTTTATAGTTAACAGTCCTTAAATGTTTTACAGGCAGAAATCTTGGTGGGTGGTTTGGAGGTTCAATTACCCTTCTCAGGAGAGGGTGTAACTATCCCTGAGGGTTTAGATAACAAACCCAGAGTGACTCTGGGCCACTTAAAACCTGTGTTATTTACATCAGCCTCTGAATTCTACAAGTCAAGGAGAGGACATTTGGGCATTTGAAGAGGAAGACTTGCAGGACTACACTGGTGTTGAAGCAAACCATCTGGGATGCCAAAGCTGGAATCAAACAAGGGGCTCAACTGATCCCCTCACCTCACTCTCCCAAATAGATGGGATTATGGGCACCTGCCACCACCGTCACCAGCTGTGATGTCTCTTCTGAGAGAGCTGACAATGTACCATGGGATGGCTTCCCAAGGACCTGCACCCCATGGGATGTACAGAAACAGAGGGTGGGTCAGGGCTCTGTTGCATGGTTCTCCTGTGCAATATTACTGCCACTGCAATCACAAGGGTAAGGCCTGGCAGTGAGCAGCAAGCGGCACCACTGGTGCAACCTCAGAGTTGGAGTTCAGCATGTGGTCTCATGAAATGTGTACAACAATTACAATTTGTGCAATCCTAGCACAGGATCCAAGTTCGGTTAAGAGCAGGTCAGCTCTCTAGAAAAGAGAAGAGAGAATATGTGGAAAGCCACGGAAGATTGAAGATGTGATGTAAAAAGGTGCTTGGGCTCCTGGGGGCCAGAAACAGTTCCAAAGGCACTGAGAACAGGCCCTCTGAGATAGGCAATGTTGAACAGTGGCCTGGGAACGAGGGAGGATTTAAGTAGAAAGGGAGACACAACAATTGAACTCACTGCTCCTTAGAACTGTCCAGTTCAAACTGGTGTTGTAAAGAAATGAAAAACCAAGCCAAAGAAGTGAAAAGAAACCACAGTATTTGGGGTCACTGGATCCTGCTGTCATTTTATATTCAATGTATGTATGGTAGAGCCAATGCCAATGGTTCACGGCTATAATCCAAGGTACTCTGGAGGCAGCAGTTAAAAGCAATCCCAGGCAGTAAAGTCTGTGAGATGAGACTCTTTTCTCTGATTAACAAGCAAAAAACTAGAAGTGAGGTTTGGCTTAAGTGGGAGAGCACTAGCCTTAATCAAAAAATAAAACAAAAGTGCCTAGACCCTGAATTCAAGCCCTAGGACTAGCACACACAAAAAATACATGTATGGTGCTTGGGACATGCCAGTTGTGCCATAGAGTTGCATAAAGTATACTCTTCTAAGGTCTAAGAATGAGGAAGAAACTTCTAGTACTATCTGGTCTACTTCAAATTGTTATCAGGACTCATTTTGAGATCTTTTTTCCTTATAATTCTGAACAGAGGGAAAACAGACATTAATTAAGCAAAGCTTTATCTCATTCTACTCTAATGAAAGCCAAGTTACACTTACATTTTTCCTAAGATTTTTCTCCACTTAATGAACACATTATCCCTGAGTTTTCAAAGTCATTTTACAAAAGAGCATTCAAGAGACATTAAAGTCAGTTTAAACTAAAAAGTCTTTTTGAAGTCAATAAACAATAAAAGAACAATGAAAAGAGAGCCTTTGATCCTGCCTTAGTCTAAAGTATTTAATTTCTGTTTTAATCTACTAGATGAGTAAGGCTTACATTCAAATATTCTTCACCGCTGGCATACAGAAAGCATGAAATGCATGAGTTTTGTAAATCTCTTCTTAAGATATGTGCAGGAGTGTGTGCATGGATAAGTTTGTGAGTACTTGTGTGTGAATGTGTAAGTATGCACAGCTGTATGAGTACACATGGGTGTATATATTAACATAAACTTTATATGAGTCTATGTGTACACAGACATGTATATATGAAAGTATGTGTGTGCAAATACATGTTTGTGTGTACATATACAGGTACATGCATGAATATCACACACATATACATATCTCATTAAAAAGGCTATAAGTCAATAGGAAGTCTTCCACTAGGAAAAGGAAAAGTTTTAAACTTATTTCTAGTCTACTTTGAAAATTAAAAAAAAATGAGAGAGAAAGAAAAAGAAAATAAAATCTTTGCCTTTGAAATTCATGACAAGATCAAAGACTATAATGCACATAGATTTTTTTTCAAGGTGTACATTATTAATAACACAGGCAAACACATAACAAATCAATACTGTGGTCAAGAGAGGGTAAGGTAAGTAAGTATACGTCTACAGGGGCTATGCACACCACACAGGCCAATCCTTGGGATCCCTGTCTGAGCTCTGTTTACCTAGTATTACTCTCGACCCAATCAACTCCTGAAATAAATAGAGGCATTGTTCAAGCAGGCGCAAGTAGAACATGACCAGCTTGGTATCTTCCATTTGTATTAAGGAGTTACTCTCCTACTTTATTGGGGTGAAATTCCCAAACTGTTCAATCTCCAGTACACTCCCCACACCAATTTAGATTCAAAAAAATGAACCATTTTATTCTGTAGAGCTTAGTAGCATCTAGTTCATGCACAGAGTTGTGCAATCCTCACCTCTATCTACTTCTGAAATGTATGCCTCATTCCCCAGGAACCCCATGCCCACTAGCAGTCACCCTCATGGCCTCCCTGAAGGCCCTGTACCACCCCCGCTCCACAGTCTACATTCTCTCGATGGCTTTGCCTCTGTGGCACTCTGTATGAATGTTCTCATAGAATGTATGACTTCTTGTATCTGAAAGCCTATTCTCTTCTAATTTGGAGACAAATACAATCTATCCACATTCAAACATGAGTCTAAAGATCACTTCTTCATAAAGAAAAACAAAACCCATAAAACACTATCTACCTGAAAGAAATGTGTACCTTGCTTTTTGTGATGCCCTCTGGTGATGGTAGTGTTTCCCAAGCAAATGGAAGGAAGTGTGCTAATTCATATACTGAGGAGCACATACAGCAGCTGACACAAGTGGACAGCAGGAGCACTTCCCAGGGACAGTGGGTGTACATGAGCTATTTTTCAGGGGTCCAGAAGAATACAGATCCTAAAGAAAATAGTTCTTTAACAAGTGCTCCATTTGAAATGGCTCTGCGGGCTGTCTGGGTTGCAGGTCTCTGTCACAGTGATTTCTAAGTGGATTACTCATCCACTCTAGAAAATGGGAGTTTAGTAGCTCTCCACAACCTCCTCTCTCTGATTTTCATGAGGGACCAACACCATGTCCTGAGAGCAAAAAGGGCATTTGCAGTGCCCATTACCCCAACAAGGGGATGAGCAGGGGCCTCACAACGACACAAAATCTCTATCAGGACTGGAAAGTGGGGGCCACAGAAGAAACAATGAATGCGTCTATAATTCTGGGCAGAATATAGAACATGGAGAGGGATCTGGGTGCAAATTCTGACATGATGTCTAACCAGCAGTGCTATCAACTAGAACAAAGGGATTCACTGAATGTTTGCCAAGCAGATGAGAGGTGAGCACAGGATGACCACTTGATATGCTGTGGCCATTGGCTGCTCTCTCGGCATCCCCTCTGGGTGTGGACTACAGAGAGACTGAGCACCATCACCTGTTGCTGAGTCCCGCCTCCCCCTCTTCCCGCTCCCTTCCTTTCATTCACCATTCCTTCCAATCCAGTTTCATGGTAGAAATGCCACCACTTTATGTATGCCAAATGAGTTCTGTAGCACAGTACTCCTCACCTCACAGCCCTCTGTGATAGAGAGACAAGCCTTTCCCAGGCCCTGACTAGTTTGCACAAATATGGGTAGCATCTACTCCATACAGGCAAATTGGGCCTTTTAATTCACCAGGAGATCAAATGCAAGCAGGGCTCCCTTACAGACCAGTCCTTGAAACTCTTCACTTGGTCATAAACCTTGACTAATCTAACACAGGTCAATCAGCCCTGGGCTGTAGCAGCTATGAAAATGACCCACTTAGCCAATATTCCCCAGGCACAAAAGCAAAAGGCATTTACTGAGAACCTACTCTGTGCCACATCAGTAAAGACATGGATGTGCTGGAGCTCATGGTGGCATCTCATTGGTCTCTCCAGGCCTCCGGATGACCCTTATCCTACTCAAAATGAAACAAGTGACAAGCTGCCTGTTTAGCAGTAGTGGTCACCACTCAGCAGGCCTCAGAATGCCAGGGGCTTCTTCTATGAATGTCAACAATGTGACAGTCCTAGCAAAGCCCCTCACCTGTTTCAACCAGCATGCAGTTGGACACCTTGGTCTTCAAGGGCAGTCCCTTTACATGGGTAGGCCTTTCTTTTATGTCAGTCATGGAGTCTGAACTCAAGACCTGGCTGCTGTCCCTGTGCTTTTTCCCTCAAGGCTAGCTCTCTACCACGTTGAGCCACAGCACCCACTTCCAGATTTCTAGTGGTTAACTGAAGATAAGAATCTCATGGACTTCCCTTCCTGAGCTGACTTTGAGCTATGATCCACAGATCTCAGCCTTCTAAATGGCTAGGATTACAGACATGAGCCACCAGCTCTCAGCTAGGCCTTTCTTTAATGCACTGTATAACAAATTCTTCACTAACTTCACCAAAGATGGACATCATCTGCACCTACCAGAACACACACAGTACACTTTAACTGTCCTGAAAAAACACTGAACCCAAGTGTATAGAAACCCTCTGCATTGCCTACTTATTTTCTTTCTGGCACAGTAAGACAAAATCTGTTACTGTGAGGACAGGACAGCAGTGAGATTCAAACTGAACACAAAGCATCCTGCCCAGTTCCCCAGTAAAGGCAAATAAAACAAAAGTTCAATGAGCCTCAAAGCCAGTGTGCAGAAATGTCATGGTGCCTGGAAAGAAGAGATCAGAGCACACTTAGGACATTGCTGTCCTCCCCAGGTGGTGGGAAAGCTCACTGGAGGGGGGCTGGGGTGGGGAGACAAGCATGGAGTGCTCAAGAAAAACATCTGGGACAGGGAATGACTCAGAGAAGCATCCACAGGCAGTGTGAATGTCACCAGTGTGGCCTGCCCCGGAGCCCACAGCCTCACTGCCCAGAACTAATCAAGAAAAACGTAACTAGTCCAGGCGGCAGGGCGAGTTTACAACAACTGACAGTAACTATAACATACGCCAGTTTGTATTAAGATGTTACGGCCCCTTTCCAGTTCTAATCACCAATTATGACTCTATTACTCGCACTTGGCAGTTCATCTGCTCCTGCCTCCACGGAGGGCGACGTGGAGACGGACCTCTGATCTCCCTGTTCTGCTTCAGTGAGTGCTCAGCATGGCGGCTGTCATTTGCAGACACTGAAGTGGTAAGACATTGCTTTGGCTTAGATAACTGTACCTGACCTTACAACAATTTACTAAGGAAATACCTGCTTAATAGCAGTGTGGGTGCCTTTCCTTGATGCTCGCCCCTGCACTGCAAATTAGTGACAACGGGATAAATCTATGGCCCGCTCAGTAGGCACTTCATTAAATCACTGTTCTCTTGCCTTGTAGCACACTAATAGAATCACAGCCCTCGTTAGCTACTGAATAAAAGATCAATCACAGACTTTGAAAGCTCTTGCTACCAGCTTCCAGAGGAAATGGGGGGGGGGGGATGAGAGAAAGAAAAAGAGAGAGAGATATTTAGGATCATCGCTGAGATTCTGAATAGCCTTGCTGTAAGTTGCTTAAATTACCTTTTCCACAACTGACTTCAAGTTCAATACTCAGAGGAACTTGTTAAGCCTGCTTTTGAGAGCTGCACTCTTAATATATGACTGCTAGACCCTGGTCAAAAGTTCATAATGTGCATATGTAAAAAGGTACTAAATTGCCTGAGGGCTAAAACCAGAGGAGTTTAATTGTAGCAAAATGCTGAAAATGGCCTGTTGAGGGTCCTTCTGTGGGGATACTGCTGGCTCTGGCTGATTGAAGTACAGAACATAAAAGTCTTACAACAATATTTCCTTAAATGCTGGGGAAACTGCCAGCAGTTGGTATTGCATGAATGTTGTGGTTAAAGAAAAACATTTTCCTCCCCTAAAATAAATAGAGTATTAAAAACTGCTCCAGCCCATAATTCTAAAGCATGACGGAAAAAGGGAGGGCCCGGTGATAATAAATAAGGTATAATTCATAGGGCATGTCCAATCTACTTGCAGTGTATTTTTACATGGGCACATTGGAGGTATTCAGGCATGACCTGTAAGGGGTACTGGACTGTGTGAATGGCAGTGATTCTGAAAATAGTTTTGTAGTGAAGTAACAGCTGCTGCCAGGTGCCTCTCCTATTACCAGATTAGACGCATCCATGTGTGGACCTTTGGAAAGGGACCTGGTTGCTTGTCTTTAGTTCTTCTGTCAAATGAGATCTGGCATCTCACCTACATGCAACAGCCTTGTTTCTTTCTTGTTTTTTTTTTTTTGCCCTGTGTTCTCCAAATGCACTCCCTCTTTTTAATTTCACTTTCTGGTTTTACTAAGTAGTTCTTCATTTGGGATAAATACAAAACAACAATAGTGAGTGAATATAGGAGGTGACTCAGAATGCTCAGTGGTTGAGAACCTCTGTTCCTCATCTGTAACATGGCCATGGTAATTCAAACCTCATTAAATTGCTGTGGGAAATAAAGTAAGTAGAATACTGTTGTTTATTTTGACAGCTCTTGACTGGCGCTGGTGGTTCATGCCTATAAAACTCTAACTGCTTGGGAGGCTAATATCTGAGGAGCCTGGTTCAAAGCCAGACTAACCAGACAAATCTGAGAGACTCTTACCTCTGATTAAGTAGCAAAACAGCCAGAAGTAGATTGTAGCTCAAGTGGTAGAGCGCCAGTCTTGAGCAAAAAATCCTAAGCCAAGAGCAAGAGGCCCTGAGTTTAAGCTCTGGAACCAGCACACACGTGCACACATATGTACACAACTTACACAAAACCTGTTAACTAACTAAATAAATATTTACTCTCTACTATCCTGTATTTCCTGTGGACCTCTGAATGACCCAACAGATATTCAAAACTAGAACAACACAGACCAAAGTCTTCTAAAATATGGTTACAGTTTTCAAGGCAATTTTGAGAAACAATCAAAGTTTCTCTGTGAATGGCATATTCCAGAAGTGACCCCATCTAACTGACCCTATGCATTGAAAAGCATATAAATTTATTGAAAAGCAATAAAATGTCATTTGTGATTCCTTGATTTCATCCTTAGCCAACTTCTTCAAGACAAACAGAAGCCCTCAAAGGCTTACTCCAGAGTTCATGAGACTCTTTCTCTCCTCAGATAACTGATCAACGCTTTCCTGTTTGTGCTACATTGCAAGTACCACCATCTTCATTCCTATTCTCTGTGTGAAAAATAAAAATGCCTACAAAAAACCATAACAAACATAGAAAGTGACATCAGAGACCCCAAAGTCAAAGGGGTCAGGTGACTTCAGGGAAATGATGAACCTATTTAATTCCTGCTAAAAATGCTGTAATTTAATACCATTTGTTACAAGAGTGCATAAAAATATCCTAAAAATAATAAACTAGCTCTGATGTTAAGACTATCAGCAAAATCTCCCAGCACCCACAGCTGACCTGCTGTGTAGAGTTGGTCTTATGGACACTAGAAAAACTTAGCCTACTGTGAGGTTATCTTCCTGGAAGTATGTTGTCTGACTTTATAAATATTCTGTCATCTCCATACTCTGGCATTCCCGTACTCCATTCCTGGTTCACCCCGTAAGCCTGGATTCCTGCAAGCCAGTGATTTCCAACTGTGCAACTTAAGGCAGCCACTATACTTAATTAATTCAGAAAAAGGAGAGGGCAAGTGGGTTTATCAAGTACTTGAGTACTTCAAGAATATAATTTTGGATTTACATAAAGAGAAGTAATTAAGCATATCTGTGCTCTGAAAATACTTTCCAGTATCTTTTTTGAATCTCTCAGCATATATGTCAATAAAAATATGTTTACTGGGCAAACAGATGGCCTATTGGGCTGAAAATCTATCTTTGAAACCCTGAGCAGTACCAATTCTATCTCCAACATGTACTGAAATTAACTGAAAGCCCTAAGTAGAAATATATCTATATAACTGAACTCAGAGGCAAAGCCATTCAAAATGAATTTTTCTTTTATCTTGAAACAAGTAAGATCTCTAAAGAGATACTCCAGTTACTATGCATCTAAATAATGGAATAATCAATAATAAAGCAGGAAAATTAAGGATAATTAATAAAAGTGGGGAGATATTCCTAAATCTAGTGAGAGGAGCCTGGCCATTTCCCAGTAAAGCGGGGGACACAGAGTTGTTCATGATTCTATGACATATAATGTCCCAGGTCTTGTAAGTCATGCCTTGCCATCTCTTTTTATAAATCCTAGTTTTAGGATTGTTAAGTAGTTGCACAAAGAAGGTACCATTCAGCAAAACAGTTTATGAATACGATGCATCTTGAGCAATGCCACCCCTTTTATTGGTGCCCTCCAGTAGGTATTTAGGCTGAGTAAAAATTACCACATTATTAATATTATTTTCTAAACTGCATATACGATGATTTCCAAGAACATTGATTGACAAACACAAGTATTCTGTAATAATAGTCTTTAATAAACGTGAAGAAAGCAAACTTCCCCCCATAAAATCACCAATGTCTCTTCTAATTCTACTACACTCCTCAGAGATAAGAGTAGGTAAGTAGATAAGAGTTAAAGACAACATGAGAAAAAAAATGAAATAGTAAAAACCATGCAAGACCTCCATGGTTGGTAAGAAGAATAATGAACAGAAAGAAAGAAGAGGCGGTGACCCAGGCTCATGATGCAAGAGACAAACAGGGGACCATCAGAGCCCTTTCCACAGACTAGATTTTAAAACAAAGCTTATCTCTTCGATAATGTCCAGGTCCACATGAAAAATACATCCCCTCAAAATACACAGTCACTGGGGCTGGGAAGGTGGCTCAGTGGTAGAGCGCTTGCCTTGCATGCATGAGGCCCTGGGTTCAATTCCTCAGCACCACATAAGCAAAAAGAAAAAAGCCAGAAGTGGCGCTGTGGCTCAAGTGGTAGAACACTAGCCTTGAGCTGAAGAGCTGAGGGACAGTGCCCAGGCCCAGAATTCAGGCTCCATGACTGGACCCCCCCCCTAAAAAAAATACACAGTCACCACATTCCATTAACCCATAGGAGTGGTCACGGTCTCACAGGCTGGTGAAAAGAGCATTATATCATTTCCTCACAACGTGAAGTTGAAAGTGTCTCTCAACATCTTTGGGTTCTGTTATGCCAAGCCCATGGCTTTGGCCAAGATGACTTCCAAGGTTAGGAGAAGCAACAACAGATGGCGTCAGAGAAGGGAAAGGAAGGTTCAGCTTCTCTCACCACAAGTGGCGCATGCGAATCAGCTCCTCCTAAGCCAACCACTGGCCTCCGTTTTGTTACTGTAATGCATTAGTTTATTAATATAATCCCTCTAGGATAGAATTAATAGGACCAACTAACCTGGGAAAACTTCAAGTAGTCATGTAAGTGAAGTAAATTAAATGCCGAGGTGACATGGGGAAAAGAAATTGTGGGAAATGAAGGCTCCCTCCTGCCCCCTCCCCAGGTCCAATAAGAATGTACTAATCATTCCATCACCTTCTCCTCCCCTGTGGACTTCTACAAGGTAATTCCACCCCCAAAACACACAGAGATAAAGCATGGCGCCACCTATGGGCCTCTACTAGTATATCTATGAGCTTATGTATATATTCTGCCTAGTGTATTCATATATGAAGATAGAAAGCACTCATATTTGAATGAAGATTGTGTTCCTGAGTATTAAGAATTAAAAAAATTAGTTAACTTATATTCTTGATGTTTTGAATTACACCACACCTATGAGTATGTGTTATAATGATCACCTACACTTTAAATGTGGGCTAAGGGAACAAATGAATATTTAAGATCACACTTCATGCTGTGAAGTAAAGATTACTTAGCAGGAAATAACTAGGAGGAATAAGAAGCAAATCGGAATTTCTGTGTCAAATTTGGGAAGAACAGGTTATGGGCCCTCATCACTGGGGAATTCTGTAGATTTTTCTCAAGTGGATAAGAAAGCAGCATGGAAAGGCAGATAAGATACAAAGTCTAGTGAAGATATTAATGCCTCTACTGTAAAGCAGAGTCTTTCTAAAGATGTCCCAAAAGACAGCTTGGCACCTGAGAATAAAAATTTGTGACTCTGGAAATATAATGTGTGTGTGTGTGTGTGTATGTGTGTGTCAAGGAAAATAGTTTTTTTTTTTTTTTTTTGGTCGGTTGTGGGGCTTGAACTCTGGGCTTGGGCGCTGTCCCTGTGCTCTTTAGCTCAAGGCAAGCGCTCTACCGCTTGAGCCACAGCACCACTTCCAGTTTTCTAGTGGTTTATTGGCGATAAGAGTCTCACGAACTTTCCTGCCCGGGCTGGCTTTGAATCGCGATCCTCAGATCTCAGTCTCCTGAATAGCTAGGATTACAGGCGTGAGCCACCAGCGCCTGGCTAGGAAAATAGTTTTTATAGTTCCTTCCACCTGCACTGGTAGAATTCACTTTTTTTTTTTTTTTTGCTTGGGGAACATGTGAAAGTCACATAAATGAATTTTTCCCCATGAAACTCTGTACCCAAACACTTGTAATTATTCCTTTGAAAGAACCAAGAGAATCAGAAAGCTAAGAGTGAATGAAATCGCTTCCTGCAACATATTTTCAGGAGAACTTTGGCAGCTCCCAGATAATACTGTTCTAGAAGAACTGTCAGATGAGAGTTAAGAAAGGCCTCTGGAAATGAGGAGAAACACACACACACACACACACACACACACACACACACAATGTTACCAGTGGATCTGAACATATGCCAACTCCCTTAAGTATGCAGCGGATTACAATCGCAGGGCAGGCACATATTGCATGACATTTCAACATCAAAAAACTAACCAGGCCTCCACTAGCATCATCTAAGGCAGTGTATACAAAACTGCTGCCAGCCACAGGAGATGCAAATCTCCCGCCTTCAAACAACGCTCGTAACCCTTCAGAGTGGTGATCTGTCAACGCCACGCTAATTTGATAGTTCCGTCATCAGATGGCATAGCGAATTTCATTACATATTTTAAACCATGTTAACATGGTTTGTTAATGTTGGTATTCACAAAAATGCCATCACTATTTAAATAATAAATGGGCACAATAATTTCCATACATATTCTGGGAACGTGACATGTGGGGATTCTCCATATTCCTCTCTTCATACCTGACTTATAGCATTAGTTCAGAGTCAACAATGAAAAGTTGTATCAAGACACACTGAAGAGTCACTATTTTAGTACAGAAATAAAGATTGTACCTATCAGAAAGAAAAATAGTTTAAATCATGTTAAAATAATGTTCCATCTTAGCACTATCAGATCTCCTTTAGGCAAGAATTTAATGCTACACCATAAGAACCAAGACAGGATAATATTTCATTAAGCACTAAATAACACTTAAATATCAGATATTTTTCTTTACTCGTTGGTTTCTGTACACACGCATGTATGTGCATCACTAAACTCATCCAGAAATTTATATATCCCTTGTGAATCCCTGATCATTTATCTCCATGCTCAGTTCACATTTTAAAAGCTTGTTATGATTACTTTGAAAGTGTCAGCAATATCTATTTCTCTGGCTTCGGGTAGAAAATACTGTCTTTAAAATTCCCAATATTTCTACGTGGCCAGCTTTACCACCTCTCTCTATTGGTCTCCTGGCTAAAACTGTCTTCCTCTCCCCAACTCTCATTTCATAAAAATGGCATCTCAGAAGCCCAGACAATGTAAGCGTCTCAAAAGACTCTAGGTGGTCAGAATTTAGGACATGGCCTCTTCAGTCAATTAGAAAGAGCCTGAATTCTACTCCCCTTGATTTAGTTAGGGGACCCTGGTCAAGTTATTTATTCAAAGCTTCCTTGACAGTAACAAGGGATGAGGGTTGACAAATCAATGTTAGAAATGCATATGATACTTAGCACAAGTCCTGCCATATAGCAAGTGTACAATAAATGTTAGTCGTTTTTAAGATCATTGTAGTCATCACCTTTGTCATTACTGCCATTTTCATATGAGTTACTAAGATCCAGAATCCTCTGCAAACTCCTTGGTGCTATTTGGTATCTGCGCCTCTTTGAGGCATGGATTACTACAAATCCATGTTCATTACTTGAGCCTTTGCTCTAATACTGATTCTACCTTCATTTAAAGTTTAAAGTTTTCCTTAGCAGGATTTCTGCACTAATTTTTGACTGGCTAAAACATTGCTTATCTTGATCACTAAGTTTTCTGCTGCCACCGTCATTTGGTCCCTACTTCTTAGACCCTACTCTCTCACTGCTGTAGAGTGGACCTAAAATACAATTTTTCAGCAATATGTCTATCTTGAACATATCCTTCAGGTCTCAGTAAAGAAAGCATGTCCATTCTGCGACTTCAACTGACTACTCTTATACCTATGCCTTCAAAGGATTAACTATGTTACAGTGGGTGGTAAAGGTCAATAGTGTTTAATGACACTTGTGCCAAAAGCAGCACTTTAACACACCACGTGTGGGGGCACAGACCTGTAATTCCAGCACTCGGAAGGCAGAGGCAGGAGGATCACAAGTGTAAAGCCATACTAGGTTCCACAGGAAGATTGTAGCTCAACATTCCACTCCCAAATTGGCACTTCATAAACAGTTAAACAGTACCATCGCCTAAAACATTTGTTTCAGGCACATGCACACAGATTTGCATATCATGCACACACATGGGTGTGCATACGTACATGTGCATTGAACTCAAACACGTAAGTTTTAGTAATAGTCCAGAAAAAGTTTGAGAGATACCAATCTACACAGGTCATTTGACCTGTCAACGCTCTGCCCTGCACAGGACGGACAGGATGGGTCAGTGTCATCCAAGATTTTAGAAAGTTTGGTAAAGAATGAGATTACCAACAGGCTCAAAGACTAAGTGTACATAAATGAAAAACTCAGGGACATCGGGAGTTTCCTGAGGAGTTTCTTAGGTATTAGCTATGAATGAAATAGTAGTAATAAGCAGCCATCAAAAATTGGGTGACAAAGCTGGGGTGCCAGTGGCTCCTAGCTACTCAGGAGGCTGAGATCTGAGGATTGCGGTTCAAAGCCAGCCTGGGCAGGAAAGTCCGGGAGACTCTTATCTAAAAAAAAAAAAAAAAGAGTTCAAGCCCCACAACCACAAAAAAAAAGAAATTTGGGTGACAAAAGTGTCCACAGAAAAGAAATCTCAGTGGGAGAAGCTGAAGGATCTTAGTATGTACAGAAATTCTGAATGTAAAATGCCTATGGAAAAAAACTTAACTATTTTTGTATAGCCTTAAAACTCAATTCAAGTATTTAGTTGCCCTAATGAAATGCACCTAGTATCATATGTCCATGATATTGATCATCATTGATGCAGGTCTGATTAAAATGTTTTATTCATAAGTACAGAGTTTGAAAAAATCCTCAGGATCCAAGTGGCAGGGTCTGAAATAGCTTGCGTTGGGTCTCTCTACATGAGACAGATTGCTGAGCACATGTGTCTATGTGATATAATAAACAAAACATTTTGGAGTACATGTGGTATATGAATGTGTACCAACATCTACACCACAAACTTTGGTTAACTTCATAAATCATTTTGTACGAACTGATTTAGAACAAAAATTATCGAAAATATGTTGAAAATATAAATAGTTCAATGGAAAACAATGGCTGACACAGAGAAAAAGAAATAGTAAAGAAACGGATCAAAAAAGGAATATGTGTGTGTGTGTGTGTGTGTGTGTGTGTGTGTGTGTGTGTATGTATTTGCTAGGTCTCTGAAGAACTGTAATTATATGTGCATGCATCCGTACATCTGCATACTGATTTGATATAAAGAAGTCAGGCACCTGTGGCTTACACCTGTACTCCGAGCTGACTCAGGAGGCTGGATCTCTGAGGAACATGGTCCAAAATTATCCTGGCAGACAAACCACTAGAATCTTGTGCCCAATTAGCCAACCAAAAGACAGGCATGGAGGTGTGGTTCAAGTGGTAGAGTGGTAGAGTTCCAGTACTGGGATGGGAGTGAGGCATAAGGGAGAGCAAGAAGCACTGAGTTCAAGACCCAGAATAAAACACTAAATTAAAAGGACTGGTCCTCTAAGCTGCTGACTGCTAGACATAACAGGCAGTAACCAGCATTATGCAAAGCATGAAGGAGGTTTTTTTTTTTTTTTAAGAGGCTTCCTAAAATTCTGAAGTAGGGAATGGTTTATTAACATACCCACTGCATAATCTTTGATTGAACATGGACAATACAGAAATAGGTACAAAAGTACAGACTAAGATAAAGCTACTTTGGCTCACTGGTGTTAAGAGATTGTGGAGGATAAGCCTGAACTTCAACTGAGTTCGTTTTATTAATTCAAATTTGACCTATTTCCAAAAGAAGAAGAAGAAGAAGAAAAAGAATCTAAGTTAACTTTAGAGAAAGGATGAACAAAAGTGTTGTGAATAAAATGAATTAGAATCCCTAAAAGGTGGAACAAGATCATATGGTACGGGGCTGGGAAGGTGGCTCAGTGGTAGAGCGCTTGCATGAGGCCCTCGGTTCGATTCCTCAGCATCACATAAGCAAAAAGAGAAAAGCTGGAAGTGGCGCTGTGGCTCAAATGGTAGAACGCTAGCCTTCAGCTAAAGAGCTGAGGGACAGTGCCCAGGCCCAGAGTTCAGGCCCCACGACTGTACACCCCCCCCAAAAAAAAGATCATATGGTAAACATATGCATCAATATGGTTGAGAATAGACAGACAAGGACAAAGTTGCAAAGCTATCCTGTTATCATTTCAGTATCAAACGGAGGGATGACAGCCATCCTTTGGGAGTTTTCCTTTGGAATTCGGAGTCACTGGGTATCTCACACCTGCAGGAACCTGGCTGGGTGTGCTCTGGTTCATGCAATAGATGGAATCCTTGGCACCAGCCGTTCCATTATGTCCCTGACACCAGCACGATTTCACAGGAATGGATGGGACAGGAAGAAGATGAGCATGCCTTGAGTCCTACCATATGCCATAGGGCTGAGCTGTGCTTTACCTCCCTAGACTGTGGGCTATGGGAACTACTGTCTCCAATTAGCCAAGGAAAAGAATATTCAAAGTGGAGATGTCATGCATCTTGTCCACAGTTAAGGAAGAAGGAAGGGGATTCACTAGAAGCCTGATTCCTTCAACTTCAGGGACTACCAATGGCCACTCCGGGACATCGCACTGAACCCTTCCGCCATGCTGCTCAACTCCTATCTACCTGGAAGAGTGGTAGTAGACTATGGAAGATAAATGGGTTGACAGGGAAGGTGCTTAGTTTATGACTTGACGCGAAGTGAATCCTAAGCAGTGTGTGTAGCTGTGCTGTGATAATTGGTTGTCTCTGACCTCTAGAAACACAAAGGACATGTGTTCATGAAAACGCTCAGTGAGGGGCCTACACACATCAAATGAATTTCAAGTCTTCTTCTTATAGATAGTTACAAGGGCATGCCAGTGGTCAGGTAGACTTGGCAAAGGTGGTTTAGATAATTATATATTAATGAGCTTTAATTAATTTTCACTTCAGGTCAAAAGACCTCAACCTGGAGTTCTATGAATCCAATGAAACTGTGAGCCTGGCAATGTCACAAAATAACACTGGAAGATACACCAGCAGAAGCACAAGAGCAAACAAGAGCCTCTGGGATAAAAGAGCCCAGTGTGTTCTCTACTTTCCATCCACGATAATTCTGCCAGCTCCTTCCTGATGCTTGGAATGGAAAAGAATATAAGGGAGAAGAAAATGTCATTGTTTTCATTACTGGGTGTTCTCCAGAATCTAATACTTTCTTATTTATTTTCTTTTAAACGTCTTTTTAATGCCTTTCTTATAGGAAGTCTGCTCGAAGTTCCTGTTGTGATTTCAGCCATGCTAATTTCATTACTCTGTCTTTTATGGTTATGAGGAATCAACTGAGACAGGTGACACACCACACACAACAATGCTAACAGGAGATGTGGAGCTGCTAGGAGGAAAAGAAACTTATTGTGCTCACCTGCCTAAGAATATTAAAATATCAAAAATAGTTTTAAAATTCTCAGATTTTACAGGGTTTTTTTTTCCTCTTAAAGAGTGAGAATACTAAGAAAACATTATGCAGGTCTCAGTAGTTGCTGTACAGTATTTTTTTTGGATCTGGAAAATATACTTTTTATAACTTTTCTCTGAGAAGGAACTCTCTAGCTCAGATTACTTAGATACCCTTACTGTTTATTCTTCTCTTTTTTTGAGCAGTCAGAAGAGATTTCTCTCAGTACTTCAAATAAATAAGATATCCAGCTGAACAAACACCATATATTCTCCTGGATTACTTTAGCTTCTTAAAGAATATTTCACGTTTTTCCCCCCAAATGTAAATGATTAAAGAGACCTCATCATTCCAAGCTCCAGAATGAAATGTTTAAAGTGGTTCAGAGACTACCCATGATAGGATTCAAACAAGCAAAAACACTCCAGCCCAGGAAAAGAGCTTGATCTTTCACAGAGGAAATGTGACTGTTACTCAACAACATATTTTCTCATACATTTTTTTTTTGGGGGGGGGTCCGGTCATAGGGCCTAAACTCTGGGCCTGGGCATTGTCCCTCAGCATTTCAGCTCAAGGAGAGCGCTCTACCACTTGAGCCACAGCGCCACTTCCACCTTATGTGGTGGTGAGGGCCTCATGCATGCAAGGCAAGCACTTTACCACTGAGCCACCTTCCCAGCCCCTTTATCATACATTTCCAATGGGGTGGTTTCACGCCCATCCCCCTCCTCCCTGCCCCCAGCTGAACTTTAACATTTAAAATAGAAGTGTACCATACTTCTCAGAATTGAAAAAATAAAACACACAAAATAAATGGAATTTGTTAAAGGCCTTTGAAAGCTTCCTACTTAAAACAAAACAAAAAACACTTCAAAATAACAAATCCTTGAGATTAGACATATCAGAATAAGAAGAATAATTTTCAATCCAGGCTTTGAAATGATTGGAGAGCCTTTATCTCATGTTATGGCTTAATGAAAGTTTAGGGTTTCTGGCCAGTATTTGAAACTCCAACCCAATCTTGGTTAAAAAGAAAATCCGGTCATCAGTTTCACATGGGCCCCCTCTACTAAAACAGCATGAACATGGACACTTGGATTTAAGAAACATAATCCACCCACTTCTTTATTCTTTTCATAAGCTTTCTTATTAAAGGACTAAATCTTACTTCCCATCATGGAGCAGAAATGCATAAATGCATAAAGACAAAGGAGAAAGCCCACTGAGCACCTCTGTGAATGGAGAAGAAGAGGAGAGCGATGACAGAAGGGAAAGCAGGAGGAAGTTGCAGGAGAGGAAATCAATGGAAGATCCACAGGTTCAGGAAAGAGTACCTGGCATCCAACAAGGAGATCCTGCCAAGGTCTGTGAGTAAACCTGCCACAAAAGGCACAATAAAACTCAACTTTGGGAGAGTGGTGGTGGGCAGCCTGGAAGACAAACCCTCAGGATCCCTGCATTTAGTACCCCCGCCACAGTGAAATCCTGTCCTGCTCAACATGGTCAGACAGGCAATTCACTGCCAACAAAGAACCCAGAAAGGCAGTAACTCCTGCGGTTGGGTTGCAGATCCTGGTTCCTTCTTGGCAGACCTGCTTTAATGAAACCAGCCGCCATGTTGGAGAGCCCCAAGTGGCAAGGAACCCAATGCCAGAGAGAACTGAAGCCCTCAATCTACTGAGCCACAGGAACTGAATCCTGCCAACAACCACTTGGGCTTGGAGGGGAATCTTAGCCTGGTTGAGCCATGAAATACTCTCCCGTCTGTCACCCTCCCTGAAGCCAGGATACCCCAAAATGAAGGGCAGTTGGGCCATGCCTGGCTTGCTGCCCCACAGAAACCATACTGTGTTAAGGTGCTAAATTTGGGCCCCATGTGTAATGCAATGATGCATAACAAATGCATAGAACTATGATTCATTTCTGCGTTTCCATTTTGTTCATCTTGAGGACATTTACTACCCCTGCTAAAGTGCTCTATAAACAGGACAATTAGTCTTGGTAAACTGGCTCATTTTATAGACAGAAAAAGTGAGGCTAAACGACTTGTTTAGAGAAGCGCAGTTCTTTCCCTAGAGCAAATATTAAAAATCCTATCACATTATAGGAGCTACGGAAGGGAACCCACAAGCATGGTGCTGGCCTTTGGTTGACTCTCAGGGGACCTGGAGATGTATTCTTAGAGGATTTGCAAAGTATTCCTTTAGCTTAGCATATGAAGAAGAGGAGAGAGTCGTTTCCTAAACAGTCCGAAGCACCAAGTTGAATTCCTTATTTTTGCTACCTAAACATTATTTTACACCTCACAGGGAAATATCAACGTGTCCAGTGAGTTATACAGAAATCGATGTCCATGGGTGGAACATTCCGGAAAATCATGGGGCAACAGAAAATCCTGGCATCTGTTTAATCACACTGGCTTCCAATATCTAAACTGCACTGAGGCCAAAAATTACTGGAAAGAAGTATGAAATTGGAGAAAAGGAAACTGAAAGGGGGGGAGGATCAAAGAAGCCACCACTAACAGAAAAAAAAAGTAAGTAATAAAAGAGCTAGGGAGTTATAAAGAAGCAGTGCATTACTGAAATGCCAGCGGGGCCGCAGAAGAAAAGAAACGAGGGCGATAAAACTCGGGGAATTTCAAATCTTGGTTAAATGTTCATTATATAATTTGTCACACATATTAAGGCCAGACAATCACTTTTTCTTCTCTTGGGTGCTCATTCAGGAACAAAGGCCGAGCCAGAGTTAAAACACTATGAAGAAAGTCGGGGGCAGGGGGATAAAACCCTAGAGGAGGAGGTGGTGCAGTGGTCTCACAAAGCCTTCCCTTTGTTTTTAACAAGAAAGGAGCCATGATGGCTAGCACCTATAGTCCTAGCTACTCTGGAGGCTGAGATCTGAAGAACGTGGTTCATAGCCAGACTGGGTAGAAAAGTCCATGAGACTCTTATCTCCAATTAACCAGTAAAAAGCTAGAAGTAGGAGCTATGGTGGTGGTGGGGAGCGGGGGGGGGGGGAGCATGAAAGGGAGGGAGGGAAAGAGGAAGGGGTGGGCTCCTGTCTTCCCTTCTCCCCACGAGGAAAGTGTAAGGAATGGAGATAAACAGTCAGGAAAGCTTAGGATACACCGTGGAAGTCCAGCTAGCCCGCCATCTTTGATAATTTTCTTCTGGATTATCAGGTTTGAACAGACAACTGAATGTTTAACTTCAAGGTTCCAAAGTAGACCTTCCTTCCATGACAGATACACTGTCCCTATCAGCGGCACTGGCACTGAGGAAAAGATATATTCCAGATTGAAGAACAAGCTTTAAAATCTTGAGGGCAGAATGAGCCCAGGACTGACCCAGTTCTAGACAAGGCTGGTCATGTTAATGGAGATGGGAAAGGCCAGGTGCTCTCAAACCACTGAGAGCACTGCATTAGGACACAAGGACTCTGCACACCTCTTTGGTAATGCCTGTCTAAAAGCCATGCCCGAGCCTGTCTCCTTGCCATCAGATTTTGCCTTTCACCCCAAAGGTTCCAGATGCCAGCCCTGCCTTTTCCCAGCCTCCTCATATCTGATACTGTGGTGCTAAGGGGAAGTTGGCTTAAGGACAACAGCTTTTCAATAGAAAGGTCTCCTGGGCAAAACAAGGAGACAGGCAAAGAGAGATCCCACCACGCCTTCAGATCTTGTCACGCAGGGCGCAATGACTAGGACCATGGCAGCCATCTTGTAAGCAGGAGGAGACAGCCAAGGCAACCACAGAAGATCTGCCCACAGAGCAGGAAAACACACCCCTGACTGCCTCAAGTGTTCTAAATATATGGGGGAAATTTTTATATCTTTTTTATTTTACTTTTAGTGAGTGCTAAGGGCTCTAGGTATCTGAAAGGTCCAATCACAACCAACAAGGCAGGGAGGAGCTGAGTATTAAATACAGGCACAGTGATCCCAAGCTGTTTGCTCTACTGCAAACCCACCATATGGACAAAGCACACACTCTAAACCTTACCATTCTATACAGCACTGAAGATGAGTAGCAGTGGCATCAAGCCGAGGCTCCTGGTCATCCTGGAGGAAGAAGAATGCTGGAGGCTCTGGAGGGCAGCCGCCACGAGGAGAAGAGATTGGCTGCTGTGATGGCCACAGCACCCAAACTCCTGTGTGGCCCAACCACAGAGGGTCCCTGGCGTCTGCTTTTCCCATCCCTGGACCATGGAGAGCAAGGCCACCAGAGAATTCCACCCACACTCAGGAGTCTCAAAATATTTACATTAGGGGAGCACAGGCTGAAAGTTTTACTTTGCAAATCACATTTCCTTCTCCCAACTTATAAAAGTTGCTGCAGCTTCCTGGGCCTGCAGCTCCCTCTGCCTGGTGCCTTGCAAGCCACATGCAGTTTGACCAATAAAGATTGAAAGGGCGGGTTTTGTCCTTGAGGGTAAAAACTACCTTACAGACAGCCATGGGTGTTTAAAAGGGATACAGGGAAGGGGGTGGGGGGTTGTGTTTTTTTCTAAAATACTAATTTAAGGAGCAAATCAACATCTATTATGTCCTTCATTATGTTTTAAATTGTACAACTATAAATCACTCCTTGTGGGTTATTCAAGGGCAGAATTGCCCGGCTTGGCTTCGTAGAAGGTTAGTAGAATGACATCTTGTGCTTTCTCTAGTTCTAATTTATAACTCTGCACCAGGCCCAGCATTTCAGGTCCATCCATTAGCAGGGTGGTTGCACATCTGTTAAAACTCAGCACAATGGCTGGCTTTACGGAGCCATGGGAAATGAAGCCCAGAGGTTTCAGAAGGTCTACACACCCAAGCCATTTTTTAATGCAAAGAGATTTGAAAACACAGCTCTCCAAAACATCTGCTAAGCTCCCGCTACCCTACCGCATGATATTCTTCCAACTGTTACCTGCCAACACAAATATTTGGTTGCACAAAACACCCTAAGAGGCACGGGACAGTGCTCTGCATCAAATTTACATGCTCGTCTGCAGAGGCTGGGGTGCTCCAGCCAAGGACCTCTGGCGAAGACTTTGTTTACCAGAGTTTACGGCTAATGTGGAAAAAAAAAAAAAAAGGAGGTTCAGAGGGGAGTAAATTTTATGAAGGTCTGTCAGACACTTTCAAAAGGAAATGGAGCTACACAATCGGATACATATGGCAGGGGATCTGGGGTACGTTTGATGGAGCAAATGAAGCCAGAAGGAGCTAGAGCAAGTTTTGAAAGCTGTTTCTTTACCAAGTTGAATAAGCACTAAGTTTGGTGTCTAATGCAAGATAGAGACAATAATTCCAACGTGACACCCCCCTCCACACACACACATTCCCCCACCCCCACCCCACCCCCCACCAGGGCATAGGTACACTCTGTTACACATCAACAGCGTCTGACCCATGCTGACAGTGGCTTCTTAGTTAAGAACATGGCAGGATAACAAAGTCATCACCCAGGTCGCACATTTCAACAGTCACCACTACCCTTGAAAGCCTGTTTTGTTAACAACAGAACCAAGGGCAGATTTGTGATCTCAAGGCCAGAGAGTTATATATATATACACACATACATACACACACACATACACACACACACAGAGTAAACCACCTCATTCACAATGTGCTTTTGACCAAGTGCTACAAACAAATAGGTGGACAAAGAGACAGGAGATAGATAGATAGATAGATAGATAGATAGATAGATAGATAGATAGATAGATAGATAGATAGATAGATAGATATAGATAGATAGATAGATAGATAGAATTTCACACATAAAAAATATTGAAATTTCCACAGGATATCACAAAGCTCAATGGATGAGGAAAAGTTCAGTTAGAACTAGTTTATCAACGTTCATGTTTAAATCCTCTAGGTTTTTCCCTAACTTTCATTCTGTGAAAATCACCCTCCCCCCAAAGTCAGTGCCCTCAAATCAAAGTAAAGGTGAATGTACCTAACTGAAGTTAGAAAGCAGAAATTTTATCTTTAGAGGTTGAGCAGTAATGTGGGCAAAATGAGTTAAGTATCTGGATCAGGGGTTGTTTCTTTACAATGGATGTCTACCTGGAGCTATACACCCATGATACCCAGGGTCTATTGCATAATTATAATACACACTCTAACATACACAAACATATGCAAAATATAATTTTAGTATATGTGAATTGCATAAGAGGAGATAAGAAGGAAAGTAAACATATAATATGCCTATATTGCAAGAAAGCTATCAGCAAACTTCCTTTTTTCCTTTTTCTTTGTTGGTTGTGGGGTTTGAACTCTGGGCCTGGGCACTGTCCCTCAACTCTTCAGCTCAAGGCTAGAGTTCTACCACTTGAGCTACAGCGCCATTTCCAGTTTTCTGGTGGTTTATTGGAGATAAGAATCTCACAGACTTTCCTGCCTAGGCTGGCTTTGAACCAAGATTCCCAGATCTCAACCTCCTGAGTACTGAGGATTACAGGCATCAGCCACTGGCTCCTGGCTGCTATCAGCAAACTTTCATTTCCCTTAAGGTATTTCAAGAACAGTTGTTTGAACACTCCTGAAGTTTTGATTAAGCACTGTAAAATAACTCTATTCCAATTTTGTGTATTATTTCTATTTTTATAAATTGGAGAGACAAGGAGTAAGCACTTCTTTCCTGGGATTCTCCAGTATTTACACCTGTCTCTTCTTATGGACCCCCATGGGGAAAAGGGCGCTAGAGGTAAGACTTTACCAGTAGGGGTCGCTGTGCTAAGAATTAATCCCTGTGTTTCTCATTAGTGATTATTATACTGCAGGCGGCCAAAATGCAAAAATTAATTAATTTCAAAGTGATAATGCATTTACAGCAACAATTAGAAATGTATAACTGTAAAGAGGCAACATTTAAAAGACAGATTACATTTAATAAAGTTGCACAAGAACACCCAATTGTAAAATTACTGATCTGCAACAATATTCCTTAAAGAGCCACTTAAAATAGCCTGACTCCATGAAGGGTGACCTAATTACTGTAACTAAAATCACCACAGTCACAGCAAGTCACAGCAAATAAAAAAGGGACGTTGATATTAGAATACTGCTGTTTAATGCTTAGGGGAGCTGGCCACAGTAGAGACGGAAAGAGGGCTGTGCTATAGCTCCTCCCCCAGCCACACACAATGGGATGCACACTTCAGTAACATCCATGTCAAAAATAAAACACAAAGCACACACTGGGCACTAGCCATCCACGCATCAGGAGATTACCTCTATGTGAAACTTCTTACCCATGTTTAAGACCTGACATTTTACATGGGATGGGGATGGGATTACTGCCACATGGTTTGTCTCTCAATATATGCTTACATGGAAATGGCAAGCCACATATGGAAGGAAGCACATGAGGAAAATCTCTTGCCTGCATCCAGCCTAAATTGCTAGGATGGGAGAATAATTTAATTAACAATCATCAAAAATAAGAAGGCTTCTATTCAACTTCATGATCATTTTCCAGCTCTGACCACAATCATGCGATTCATCCACAAGATTCACCTTCAGGAACATGAAACCACACTCTGGCCACAGAATTTTCTCTAGCCAAATGCAACACCAAACTCTCCACCCAGAGAAGAATCTAGAAGAGCTCATAGATTCTTAGTGAACACAAAGGAATCACATCTGCTAACAGTTGGAAGTCACACATGGTTTCCTTGTATGTGTGCATGTGTGTATGTGTCTGTGTGTATGTCTCTGTGTGTGTAACATAAAATGCACTTTTTGAATGCTGTAAGAAAACCCTCAATGAGGATTTTCCAAGTTCCTGAATTAAAAAATAAAAACCTATAGCAAAAGGAAATAAATCATTTCAATCAACACTTCATGAAATACTAAAAACAGCACATTTTCTATCCAGCCACTGACAGAATCAATATGCAGTTGATGGGCAGGTGCTCCAGAACCCTTCCCAAGGACTGGCATAGGCCTGGTGAGGGTACAGATGAGATCAGAGTCATTCTGACAGGCGGCGAGAGGAAGAAGTAGATGTGTACCCCTGGGTATCACCAAGACCTTCCTGAATGGCAGAATGAAGATGTTTGCAGCGCCAGAAGCTATCCACTTACCATGGACTTGGTGAAAGGTCTCGCCAAGGTGAACAGAAGTGTGTACAGCCACCAGCTGCGATGAATGGAGGAGTACATCATATTTCCAGGATGCACTGCATTCGATGTGACCCCACGCGGGGAGAGGCGACGATGCAGCTCGTTGGAGAAGAGAATATTGCAGAGTTTGGAGCGGTTGTAAGCCAGCATGGCCCAGTAGTCATTTTGTGATGGGGACAGGCGGCTAAAGTCGAGTTGTCCTGAGGAATCACTAATATCTGTAAATCTAAAATAATAATAAATATATATGTGAAAAACAATATTAAGCAACTCAGCTCTGCATTCTCATGTAACCTTTTATTTTTATTAGAAATTGGAAGAAATAATACAGAAACTAAGGAAAACACAGTTACGTATACATGAAAACCATGTCCCTTAGAAACAAATAATGGCAACTTGACAACGTAAAGCATTGGAGAATAATGTAAGCTCAGACTACTGATAAATAATAAGATCAGACTACTCATCAATACAGTAATCTAAGCACTCTGAACACCTCCCTACCCCTTGAATATATTTTCTAAAACCTTCAAGCAGAAGTTCATAGATAATTCAATTAAATGGAGAAGCATTTTAAATAAAGGACTGCTGCTTTTGGAAACAGAAAGATTTCACATTCCAAACCCTTAACAGGGCTTTTGCCTGAATGATCTTAGCCGATGCTTGAGCCCAGTGCATTTTCACTTGAGCATCTGAGAAAATATAGACAAGCCATGCGGCCTCCAAGACTCTTTTCTAGATTAAAAATTAATGATTATAAAAGGGTTATAACCTTGTTGAGGTGCCATCAATAGTCTTCTACGTTTAAAAGATAAATGTAAACAAAGCCAAAATGAGTTCTGCCAGAGTCTACTGTTTTTAAGTAGACCCATGGCATGAAGACACACAAATCAAAGTAACTAGTTGATGTTTTATAATTGGGTCTGATGGAGTCGTTAAACACCAGCTGTTGGTTTCTCTTCTTCCTTCTTTCCTTTCTCTTTCTTTCTTATAAAAATATTATAATTGCCTTGAAAAAGAGAACTGGATCATAACAAAGGGAAGGAATTTCCTAGATGGGCTCATTTTTGGTTTAGGAAACCTCAAGTTTTGCTTTACTACATTCATTAATGACAATATCCCCAGTAACTGCCAGAAAAACTCAAAAAAAGTAATAGGGAAACTAAAATTGTAGAGCCTTGTTTGGGGTTTTGTTTTGTTTTTTGTTTGTTTTTTTAGAGGAGTAGTTCAAGTTGGGCATTTAAAAAATAAGGAAAGCACCAGAAGAAACAGATGACATTCATGTTTTAGTAAAAATGAAATAGTCCTTGTTCGGGACTCAGCGAGTAATATCCAGTTTCTAGTGTTAAATAACTGTGGTGATTGGAAATTACCAACAAAGCCAATGGACAGAAATGTCATCGAGGAAACCTAACGTCTCCCAAACATAGGGAGAGCCTAGACTTTTCAGCTTCATTTGCCTAAGGTAGTGGAACTTAATGGGAAACTGGGAAATTTCTGAGGGCCTTTGTCTGGTAGAGACAAAGATTGCCAGTGGGGAACCAGGGACAATGGGTGGCCTGCACAGCAGGCAAAGCATTGCTCCATGGATGTTCATGCAAACGTAAAACCTGTGGCCAATTATCTGAGCCGCCAACCGAACCATGCAGCACATGTATACAGCACTGACATCCACTGGATCCCCAGGACTGTAATGAGAACAAATGCATTCTCAGATTCACTGGAGGAAGAGGGTGAGACCTGTAGTGCAAGACTTCATCGGCTGTGGAGTCTGCAATGCCACACACCTGTTGACAGTATGTATTTGCCAGGGTCACCACCAAGTGATTGATGCGTGAATTCACGTATGTGATTATCTTTCCTGTAGTACTGGACAGGCACTTCCGTGTTGAAATACATGCTATTTGTTTCCCATTGATTTTTTTCTTTGTATTACAGTTAGGCCATCATATTGTATTAAAAATATGTTTGCACCTCAAAGTTATATTATTTGTGAACTTGACTTCAACATAGTAATAAGGTGTTGCAGAAGGGCAGTCACAAAAACAAATAGGATCACTGAGTTAGAAACACAAAGGTTTAAGAGAGGGCTGGGAATGTGGCTTAGTGGCAGAGTGCTTGCCTAGCATGCATGAAGCCCTGGATTCCATTCCTCAGTACCACATAAACAAAAAAAAGCCAGAAGTGGCACCATGACTCAAGTGGTACAGTGACAAACTTGAGCAAAAGAAGCTCAGGGACAGAACCCAGACCCTGAGTTCAAGTCCCAGGACTGACAAAACACACACACACACACACACACACACACACACACACACACACACAGAGAAAGATTTAGGGAGGGAATCCAATGCAAAACCTCTGGCCACTCATGATACAAAAGAACATGAAGGATTTGACAATATCAAAAAGGTATGGGGCCAGGCATTAGGGGCCCATGCCTATAATCCTAGCTACTTAGGAGGATAAAATCTGAGGACTGCAATTCAAAGCCAGCCAGGACAGGAAGGTGCGTTAATCTCCCAATTAACTATCCAAAAAAGCCAGAAGTGGAGCTGTGGCTCAAGTGATAGAAGGGTAGCCTCAAACAAAAAGCTTAGAGACAAGGGATAGCACCAAGGCCCTGACTTCCAGCCCCAGGACTGGTAGAAAGAGAAAAGGGAAAGGAAGGAGATGGGGAAAGGGTAGGGGAAGGGGAAGGGAGGAAGGGAGGAAGGGAGGAAGGGAGGAAAGGAGGAAGGGAGGAAGGGAGGCAGGGAGGAAGGGAGGAAGGAAGGAAGGAAGGAAGGAGGGAGGAAGGGAAGGAAGGAAGGAAGGAAGGAAGGAAAGAAGGAAGGAAGGAAGGAAGGAAGGAAGGAGGGAATGAGGGAACGAGGGAGGAAGGGAACGAGGGAGGGAGGGAAAAAGAAAAAAAGAAAAAGGAGGGATAAGATAACTCTCCTAACACCCTGCAGTCTTCTCAGATGCTTCTTTCCCAAACTGCTATTGGAAAGCTTTCATGACATAACTACTCCGTTCAGACTCAGGGACACTTCCACCAGAAAGTTCTCCCTGAGTCACAGTAATTTCTTAGTGGGGACGGACAGATTGAGAGATTAGACTACATGTTTCCCTGGAAGTGAAACATCCACTATTCAGGACCCAGCCTATGACATGGCCCCTAGATTTCAATGAGATACACCACCCTTCCAATGTCAGTACATAGCTAGTGGTGCCATCATTGTGATTCATTGTCCATTGTCCTTCGGTCCTTGCCACACCAGCCTGCAAGTCATGGGTTTCCCTGGTAGACTGAGTATCTGGAGAGCAGACTGTGAGGCTCATGCATGCTTTGGACCATAGTGTAAATCAGACTAGTTGTGGGGTTTAGATAAAATTTAGTACTTAGCTTAAATCCTCTAAGTTCTACATGAATGTCTGCATGGAGTGCTTTCTAATATGGAAAACTAGTTCTTGGAAGTAGAGCTGTGTCTCAAATGGTAAAATATCAGCCTTGAGTGAAAAAGCCAAATGAGTACAAGGCCCTGAGTTCAAGCCCTAGTACTGGCACATTTTTTTAATGAGCTCCCTGCTTTACCTTTAGGTATGTTGTAACAGTATTTTAAAAGATCTGTTCTTTCATGCTGTGGATGAAATCTGGAGACCCGTGCTTGCTAGGTGAGTGCTCTACCTTGGAACCGCAGTCCCAATAAAACCTCTAGGTGGAAAAAAAGGCATTCTTTCCCTTAACCTAGCATAGGCACAAGGTCCCCAAAGTGCCTTGCTGAGACACTGGACGGAACAGGTCCCAGGACAGTTTCAGGATGGAGCAGCACAAGCTGTGAAGCCGCAGGCCTCCTTTCACAGACAACTGCTCAACCCACAACCAGGACCTTGACTTCCTTGACTGTCTGATTAGCCCACACAGACAGCCGTCAAGAAGTGGAAGAGTGAACCAGCTGCCTGAGCCCACAAGCCAGGCTGGGCTTCCTGAGAAATGACTGGCTTACCTCTCAGCTCACGAAGCAAAAAAGTCCAATCTCAAAAGGCTGGCTACTCTGCCTGGAAATCATATAAAGCCAAATGATAAGGATTGTATAGAAACATACCTTGCTGATAAATAACATTAACATTTGCTCTCTGGACATTACCATTTGCTTTGTGAGAAGGACTTTTATATTTCTATAATACTGCTTGTATTCTTAACAGAACATGTTTTTTGAATTCTCAGACTAATTAGGATAGATTCTATATTGGTAACAACAAGTATGTTTAAAGACAAGAACTGAGAAAAACTGTGTGTGTGGTATGTGTAGTTGTGGTGTATGCCACTGAGCTCATGTAGGTATGTGTGTGATTGTGTTGGGTGTGATGTGATATGTACTTGTCATATGGTCATGTGTGTGACTGTGAGTGTGACTGTGTGTGGGTATGTGTATGATGATGTGTATGCTTATACACCTGTCAGTTTGCCACTCAACACAGCTACAGCCATTCAGAGTCGGGTAACCAGCTCTTGGTTCATTCCATTCCATTTTAATTGTTATCTGAAAAATCCTCAAAGCAAGGAAGTCAAATCCCCATTTCCTATGATACACTTTGGATAGGCAGAAGCTCAATTCACTTGCTCAGCCTCCACGTAAGTAACTACAGCACAGTGAAGACACAGGGAGCCTAATAAGTATTTTGCCTTGGGGCAGTCTAGTATGATATTTTCTGCAAACATAGGACTTTATTTTTCCCCTAACAGGGGGTCTTGACTCCAACGAAGAGCTTCCACCAAAGTTTATGGAGGTAATTAGATACCAACACTTGCGTTTTACAATGTGGTTTAGGGCTCTGGGTCCTTGAGTAGCAAACAAGTACAAGCTACCTGTGCAACAACAATCCTTAGACAAACATCTCTGGTCTGAGAGAAGCAGCACAAACATATTAACCAGCCCAACTTGAGAGAATTCACGTTTTGTAAAAATTACCCTTCGCTAATATGACAACTCTAACGAGAAAGCGAAACAGGAGCAGGCCTGACCAAATACTGCAGAAAGTCTTGCCCACAAAGGAAAAGGATCTCATTCAGGAGGCCACGGCCCTTCTTTCCAAATTCATCTTTTAAATGAAAGTAAGATTGGGATCTCTAAGGTAGCCAGGAATTACACCATGGTGAAGGAGAGAACAAAGACGTCACATGAAACAGCATTTGGAACACAGATTTACAAAGGTAGGGGAGGTAGCGGGGAGGAGGTGGGAAGCTGACAACTCCACATAATCTCCCATTAAATACCGGTTCATTTAAACATATCCCGTGGTGCCCTCCACATCTGGCTAGCGATTGGGGCTGGCAGATTTATTTCCAGAGCTTTCTCCCCTGCTTGCCCCCACGGTAGCCTCCCTCACTCATTTGCAGGGCCACTCTTACTTTCTCTCACAAACCTGGTGTGATTTGCAAAGATAAGGCAGTCCGGATTTCGTAACCACCTAATTACGAGATGTTTCATGTCTTTTCACACGGGGGAGGATTATTGCGGCATTTTCCTTTCATTTCAGCCATCATAAATTTAAAATGGTGAGAGTAAATCTGTCTGCAATGTGTCACTTACACTGTAAGCCCCTGTGTTTGGGGGTGATAAAAGCTTCAAGCTAACCCTTGGCTGGTCTCTCTCTTCCAGCCCCCATGGGTTACATTTTATGGAAGTATGATTAAAAAAATAAGCTTCATTCTGGGTGACTAAAACATTTCAGGATTTAGGATAGAGAAGAAGGGGGGAAAATAGGCCTTTGCACATTTCTTTCTAGCCACTCTGCTAAAGGTGCAAGCCTGCCCCTACTCCAAACTCCAAGCAAACGGGAAAGAGAAATTGCCTGAACAAGAATGCATTCTGGCCTTGCCCACCCAGCAAATCCTTTGTCTCTTCTTTAAACAAATAATTGTTTCTCCAACTCCAGAAACAAATACACTAAAAATGCCGAGAAAATTTTCACATGTCTTCTTAGCCAATTGAATATTCTGCTAATGATAATCTGAAAGAAGTGCCATCTGATGTTTTAATTGAAATTTTAACCAAAAGAGGCATGGCCAGGTTTCTAATATGTTCTAACTACAGTACATTCCCTTCCTACAATTACACAGCTAATGTCTGCATTGAATTCCCTAATTTCTCATTATAAAACAATTGGATTTCATCTCAGTCTTTAATTGCATTGTTTCTTCAGCTAGAATAACGGCACATTCTTCGTGGGAAGACTTTGAAGTTGTTGAATTACAAATCAATAAAGGTCATGCCATTCAGATTTGATCAATTATTATTCCATCTCCAGGCAAAATCAATGAGGAGTTTGAAGTATGGTTCTAAAACCACCCTTTATTGGTACAGACCATCCCTCCCAAACAGTCCCCCCTCAATCATACACACAGAAAGACCTAGAAAAGTTAAGGAAGCCAGTTGGCATGACTCACGCTGAATCAAAATTATTTTCCATCAGAGCCTTCATGGAATTTTAGACAAAGTGAGAAAAGGGACAGGTAATAACCATCAGCTTCAAACCCACCTATGGGACTCGGAGGAGACCATGACAACACGGGCAGGGGCCGAGCGGCACAGGACATCCTGCAGGAGTTGGACCAGGTAGAAATGCCCCAGGTGATTCACTTGGAAGGTGGTCTCCAGCCCATCCTTTGTGAGGCTCCAGGGCAGAGCAAAGACAGCTGCATTGCACACGAGCACGTGGAGAGAGCTGAGAAAGAAAACATGCAACATCACACAGAGGATGTCCACACCATAAAAAGTCAAAGCCAACCCCACTCCCCCTTAGGAATGACCAGTCCTTCATAGTCCTCGTAATTCCACTCATTTAGCAATAAGAAATCCAAGAGCGTGAAACGCTCATCATTCCCAGTGGGAAAGTATACTGTGATGCTGGGAACAAGGACTTCCTGGATGTAGGACCTGCAGGATGATAGCAAGCACATCAGGAGAACCAGCTATACTAGCTAGAACCCAGCTTACACCATATGCACACGTGGAAACATTGCTGTGAAAGGCTTTGTCTACGTCTACACCAATGGAAAAGGAGAAATTGAACCAGGTTTCTTTTGAACATTTCCTGTGGTCAGGATTGTCGAGGTGCTCTCTGGCAGCAGTCTTCGTTCACATCAGGGGTCCAACCACCACTGTGAAGTCAGTCGCTCAGGGATCCTGTCACTCTCCAAGGGGCTGAGCTACCCACAGTGCTCATCTGGTCCTATCTCCAATCCAAGCAGGACCCTACTGACTTACAAGTCAGTCATCAGCTAGGATAACCCAAGCAACACAGTAAAGCAGAAAGAGCCCCTAGAAAAAGCACTGGTAGAGAATAATGCAAAGTATAGGCAAATATATTACAACTTGAGATCTTTTTAGAATGCATCACAAATACCTGGTTCACTCTCAAGATCTTGGGTCTTTTTTCTTTTTTCATTTTGGTTTCTTGCTTGCTTTCTTATTCAGTGTAAACTATTGGTTAGAAACTTGCTTAAAGCTTTGGGTACTAAACTCATATAATTTTCTTCTTTTTTTTGGTGGGGGGGCCCAGTTGTGGTGCCTTAACTCTGGGCCTGGGCGCGCTCTTCAGCTCAAGGCTAGCGCTCTACCACTTGAGCCACAGTGCCACTTCCGGCTTTTTTCTTTTTGCTTATGTGGTGCTGAGGAATCGAACCCAGGGCCTCAGGCATGCAAGGCAAGCGCTCTACCACTGAGCCACCTTCCCAGCCCTCATATAATTTTCATAACAACAATCTTGTCAAAAAAAAAGAGAAGGTTGGGGTACTAGTATCCAGTAGATACTCATTAGAAACTATGTTGAAAATGGACTATACAACTTGCAGGTAGTGATGGGAAGAAAACACCAGGAGAAAGCAAGTGAAGGAGTGACATTATCCAAAAAGAAACATACTCTTTACCTGACTGTGACCCCTCTGTACATCGCCCTTATAATAACAATAAAGAAATTTTTTTAAATTAATTCTTATGGTCAGATACTAACTCTCAGAAAGTCCAAAGTAAATAAATAAGCAAACAAATTCATAAAAAACAAATAAAAGGTTCCTCGGACTTCAAGCCTTTCGTGGATAGCCAAATCGCAATGGGTAAAAGCCAAGTGCTGAAATTGGAGCTCAGTGCTTGTACTTTTCTTACCTGACACAAGTCAATCAGTGAGCCCCAGGCTCTTGCCCTGTGACCTTGTGCAGCACAGCGCCCCTCCCCCCCAACAGAGTTCAGGCTAAGCAAAGTCCTACACCTCCCTGGCCTTCTGGGTTAAATCATTACTACTTCCTTTATCTCTACACCCTCCCCTTGCAATCACAGGAGAAAAATTAAACTCTTCAAAGCTGGTTTCTACAAGCATTCTATTTCTTTAAGACAGGCCTGGACATTGAGAACTTGGACATTAACACCTTTTCAATAACAGCTCCTCCTCTTTTATTCATGCTGGTGCTGCCTAAGGGAAACAGAAATCCACAGAAGACCTGAGCCTGGAGGCGGGGACCCAGGAGAACCTGGGAACACTTCCTCTCTCCCAGTCTTAATACCCTTCATTAATGTTAATTGCCAAATACCAGAGGTAAAATATGTACTCGGCACCTAGAGCGTGTCACCTCTATTAATTAAAAACAGGCTTATGCAATATGAAACTATAAAGTGCTTGACTTTTTTTTTAATTGCAAAGACACCTAATTGGCTTGTACAAAAGGAAAAGAATTCCTTTAGCCACACTCTAATGAGGTTTTTATTATTCAAATAGCACATTTTCCTCTCCCCCCCTCCCTTCCACACACTAAAAAGCCATCGCAATTCAAAGGGGTCTGAAATGATGAATATTTACAGACTATCAAAAGAAAAGTTCAAACTAGAAAGGCAGAAAGGAAACAAAAACAGGAGCATTCCAACAGGAGCTCTGGTTAGACAGCCCTTTCTGAGACTTAGTTTTGTTCTTGGGTAGAGTCAGAATTGAGAAGGGGTATGGCGGAAAGGGGAGGAGATGACTGGACTGGAAAGGTGGTCAGTCCTCTAGACATGAAAACCGAGATCCCAATAGAAAGAAGCTTGTATGTTTTTAAGGCTGCCTCTCCTGACAGGGGCTGGGGTCCTGGGATATAGTACTTGTCTGAATGGATACATAGCAATCTGTAATGTGGTCTATCAACCATTACATAGCTATGTTTTGTGGCTATGTGTTATTATGTATGAAGAAATGACTTCAGGAGGAAAGGAAAGTGGACTTGGTATTATTTTGTCAATAATATCAGCCATTTATGCTTTGAAGACAAGACCCACCTATTATGACTCAAGGAACCGAAGATTTGGATAATTATAAGCTTGAGAAGAAGTATGCTTTAAAAGAGCCTCAGAATACATAATGAGGAGAAAATTTTCCATAGATGACATATATCCAAGAAAATAATATACATATATATATATATATGAATTCAGCAATACATGAATTCTCCACATCTTTATGAACATTTTCATAGCATACTACTAAGCATAGAGTGATGTCACATTGCGGGTTTTTTCCTTTGTTTTTAGTATTTTTTTTGTCAGTCGTGGGTCTTGAACTTGGGGTCTGAGCACTGTCCCTGAGCTTTTTTTGCTCAAGGCTAGTATTCTACCACTTTGAGGCACAGCACCACTTCCAATTTTCTGGTGGCTAATTGGAGATTGGAGTCTCATAGATGTTCCTTCCCTGGCTAGCTTTCAACCACAATCCTAAAATCTCAGCCTCCTGAGTAGATAGGATTAAAAGTCTGAGCCACCAGCACCAGGGACATTGTGGTTTTTAATTTGAATTCTCTAAAGCTGAGCATTGTTTCATATGTTGGTTGGCCATTTTTATGTCTCTTTTGGAGAAGCATCTATTACAGTCCTTAGCCAACATTCTTAAATTGGTTTTTGTTTTAAGTTGTAAGAAATCCTTATATGTTCTGGATTAATAAATGTATAAGATAGATGATTTAAAAATAAATAAATAAATAAAAGAGCATCAGAGGGCATGGAAGACGGCTCAGTGGTAGAGTGCTTGCCTTGCATGCATGAGGCCCTGGGTTCAATTCCTCAGCACCACATATGCAGAAAAAGCCAGAAGTGGTGCTATGGCTCAAATGGTAGAGTGCTAGCCTTGAGCTGAAGAGCTGAGGGACAGTGCCCAGGCCCAGAGTTCAGATCCCACGACCGACCAAAAAAAAAAAAAAACAAGACAAAGAGCATCAGAGCCACTACGGTTGGGACCAAGTCATAATGAAGATTTGTAAATGCTACCCTAAAATGAGTTAGGACTTTTGGGGTTAAATAAGCATGTTACTGAACGTTAAGACAATAGTGAGTTTGGGGGATTTCATTCAGACCCAGAAAAAGAGTAACTAAGGTAGAATTCTACCCAAGCAGAATACTTTCCAATTCCCCTTGAAACAGGATGTAGCCCGATCTGGGCCCTTGCCTAAGTAAGTTGCCAAAAATATATGCATTGTCCAGAGATGCTCAAGAAATTCATTGCCAGGGCCTAAGGACCTACTCATACTCCCATGAGAAAATGGTTTCTTGATCTTACTTGATACTTGGCAGCATTTTCTCCCAGAAAAGTGAGGATAACAATCCTGTAGAATCCTAAGGTGAACCTCTAGTTTTAATGCCTGGGGCTGGTATAGTATGAATTCACGGATGGTAATACCAACAGCTTATAGCAATTCTACAGCTAACTCAAGCCTGCTCATGGCTCTCCAACCCACCAAAGACCCAGTGAGCGGAGAGACTTCAGTACACTGCAGTGATTCAGTCATATGCAGCAAGCTTTTAAAGAAGTTACTTATACTCTACAATAAGTTGGACAACCATACATAATAATAACAATACATTATAATAATAATAATTCCAACCTTGCTTATACACTGTGAGAATGTCAAAAAGTACATGAAGTACTCGACATCAACCTTTAAAGAGGTGACATCTAAAACTGCTTTTTGTTTAGGTACATCATTTCTATACCTTGAGACACTACTTTGGGAATCTGGTATTGGCCAGTAATGCTGAGACATAACATACGTAGGACTTCTGTCTGTCCACCACGATTAGAAAATACCTATAGATTATTTTCCAAGCCCTTACTCAGTCTCTCTAGAAGAGAGCTCCCTGAATAAATAGACAAGAAAAAAGAAAGAAAGAAAAGGACAGAACACAAGTGAGAAGAAAAATCAAGGCAGAAGATCATGATCAGCCTGGTTGGCCACCAGCCACCAGCTCTGCTTTGAAACCTGAAAGGTCCTAGAATGTTGAGAATTTGATAAACACCATCCAGTATTAAAATAACAATTAACCAGGATTAACCAGGAGTGAATTTAGCTGTCAAGATAACCTAGCCACACTTAATTAATTTTTTTCTGTATTTCAGCTAGGATAGAGAAAATAATGCAAAACAATCACCAAGAGTAAAGCACAGCTCTCTCTGTATCCCCTGGAGACCACCAAGAATTTTTCATTTCATGCACCATTTACAACTTCTTATAGTAGATTCCGGAACATCAGTATATACACTTAACGGAAAATGGAAACACTCTCGGGTTTTTTTGTTGTTGTTATTTTCTTAAATTTTTGTCTCCCGTCCATTATCTTGATTATATTTTCCCATCCCATCATGCTTAAACCCAGCAGCAAAATCTCAACCTCATTGATTCTAAATGGGGGGAAATGTACAACCAAGATACAGCTGCATTCTCCCCAAGACAAGTTTTTCAAGGAAAATACATCGATTTGATAATTGCACACTTAGTCCAATTGGCATGGTATCTGAAATGCAGGTCTGCTTCCAGTGGGGCATTCCCAGTTGTTTCCATTGTCCTCCTGCCCTTTGTACTTAAGCACTACATTGTTCTGAGTTCTGGCTTCCTGGGAACATTTAATAAAATGAAAAGTCAACAGTAAGCACAATATGAGTGTGGAGGGAAGGGAGAGGAAAAAGAAAAATAACTTCAACTACACTCACGACCTCAGAGTCTCAATTGAACACGGATCCTAGAGACTGAGATGGGGGAAATTAACTAAGTATCTCTCGGCTGACTCCTAGTTTTCGATCGGACAAATGAATCATGGTCTCTTCCTAAAGAAATTTAGTTATGATATGAAAGAACACTCCAGAGGCCAGAATGCGGCTTAGTAAACTCTATAAACCAATGCAGAGAGCATGAATATCATTCATGTAAATAGGAGAGAAGAAGCTGTCAAGTGAAGAATGCTTGCTGGTATGATTTAGAGAAGACTAGGTTATTTCTCCCTGTCTTCTGGTTTTTCCGTACCCACTCAGGAGAATGTAGGAAGGACAGGGATCACATGGAAAGTCACTTTGTGTCCTTATGTACAGCAGAGATTTGTGAAATTACTGTATCCCTGAAATTCAAATCAGGTACCTTGTGGGAATTCTCTCTATATACACACCTGCTAAGTTTCCATTCTCTCTCTGTCTCCGTCTCTCTGTCTCTATCTCTCTTCTCTTTCTGTCCCTATCTCTCTGTCTCTGTCTCTGACTCTTTGACTCTCTGTCTCTCTCTGTCTCTCTTTGTCTTTCTCTGTCTCTGTCTCTGTCTCTCTGTCTCCCTCTCTCTCCTTCCCTCCGTCCCTCCCTATTCCCCCTCCCCTCCCCTCTGTCTCTCAGTCATGCTCTCTCTCTCTCTCTCTGTGTGCCAGTTCTTGGGCTTCAATTCAAGACCCGGGCTATTAGAGACAAGAGTCCCACAGACATTCTTGCCTAGGCAATCCTCAGATCTCAGCCTCCTGAATAGCTAGTATTACAGGCATGAGCTACAAGTTCCTTGCCCCATTCTCTCTATTTTTCTAAAGCATTTCACACAGTCAGGTGTGTGAGTGAGTGTGTGTGTGTGTGTGTGTGTGTGTTTTAACCAGCAAAATCCTTCTCTATGACAATAACACACTATTTAGATGCATTTGCCCAATGTAAGGACACTTGTATTTATATTTTAAAATGGACTGAAACTGAGTCATCCATATTTCTCAGCCTTGTCTACGGCAAAAGCATCTGCTGAGTTCTGACCGTGAGTTGTTGTTGCTGTTTTCTCTGTAATGATCACATATTAAGACAGATTTGCTGGTAAACATCTTGGATACAAAGAGTACTGCATACACCTCAAGAAACTCAGTGCCCAGGCCCACAGCCACCATGCAATTCAGCAGCCTGCAGAGGGAGCAATCAAACGAAGAGTTCACACAGCTCTACAAACACATCCATTACCAGTAAAGTGAGCAGTGTCCAGAGGGCTTGAGCAAGAGGCCAGAGCAGGCTGCCTGTTACCTGGATAGAGATATCAGGACATTTTCCAGGTGGAGCCAGCCAGTACCATATAGTGAGGCTCTGTCAGAAAACAAACTGAAACAAGCAAGCACACAAACAAAAATACAAAAACACATTTACTTCTACAATATAAAAAAAAAATTGGTCTCTTCTTTTTCCGCATGCTTTCCTTATGGGAGGGCACAAGCTCCACACTGAGCAATCTCTACTGCACAGCCTAGTGCCTACAAGATCACCGGCTTTTTGTTTCTTTTTCTTTAAAAATCATACTGGAACCTCCTCTCCAGGTACACTGCCTCCCTTTAAATTATTTTACACCTTTGATAATTGGGCAAATAAAGGCAAGGAAGAAAAAAAAAACCTGGGCTTTCCAGAAACACATTAGCATTCTTGCAAAATAAAAATTACATTTTGTGGACACAAAGCAATAGTAAGCATAGCAAGTCATTATGGACTTCAGCAATACCATGGATGCATAAATTCTGCTGAAAATTCATAGGAAGGGAGCATTCAATTTTTAATGTATTTATAGAATAGTTCTAAGCATCAGCTGAGGATCTCATTACCATTATGCGAAGAGAACTTATTCAAGACAAACTTTGTGCAGTGCTAGCTCAGGGAGGCGGAAAGAGTTGGATGTGGGGTGGCAGGGGTGAACTTACCCGGACAATAGAAAGACACTGTGTAGATAATGTGCTTCAGCACATGGTCAAGTCAAACAATAAAACATCTCATGCATTTTGTACATGTCGCTTGCCAAGGATGACTCTCCTGTTTTGCCTAGAGATATATGGAGCTGTAATAGAGTTCAGAAAGCCCCTGACAGCTGTGTGCTGCCATTCAGACCTGAAAGATTCCATGTTATGATAAAAATTAATGTACTCTGACATCCCCGGGGACTGCCTGGGCCCTGGGAATAGCTAATGAAGAAATACAGCCTTGCCACGAGCAGTGCACCGTCCTGGAGCTGAGGATTAATTCGCGCGTGGTAGCGGTATAGCTCCTGTCACCAACTGAATCCCAAAGCTGCTGAATCCCTCTGCCAAAGGGCACCATGGCACTGACTGGTAAGAATTACTTCCTGTGTCAGGAGAGGCAAAATATAGGAAAAGATTTACAAAATAATCAGACAGGGTGGGATTTGGTCAGCCAATCACTCCTTAAACTAAAAGAGGATTATTCAACACTGGGCATATCTCAGCAGAGAGCCTACTATAGGACTCAGAAAGGCTGAGCGTGGAGCAATGCTGAAGCCCAAAGTCATTCCGTGGACTTACCACCCTACCTTCCAACCTGTAGCTGCCATCTATTTTGGTGCCTTCCAACAGAGCAGAACAAGGAGAATAGCAAGCAAGCAGCCCAGAGGTGGAAGAACCCAAGTGTTCTCACCGGATGAACACACATCTGTATCATGGAATGTCCTCTAGCCATAAACAGAAAGGAACAAAGACACACAAACCCTGAAAAAAAAAAGTGCTACAAAACACCATACACTGTATGATTTCATTTATGGCAAGGTCCAGAACAGACAAATAGGTAGAGACAGGAAGTAGTTGAGGGGTTGCCTACGGATAGGGGAAGAGGAGATGGGAATGACTGCTAATCTTTACAGTTTCTTTTTTTTTGGGGTCTGGTCATGGGCCTGAACTCTGGGCCTGGGTGCTGTCCCTCAGCTCTTCAGCTCAAGGCTAGCGCTCTACCACTTGAGCCACAGCGCCACTCTGGCTTTTCTTTTTTCTGCTTATGTGGTGCTGAGGAATCGAACCCAGGGCCTCATGCATGCAAGGCAAGCGCTCTACCACTGAGCCACCTTCCCAGCCCCTACAGTTTCTTTTTCGAATAACAAAAATGTTCTGGAATCCAGTAGTGTGGGAAGGTACAATTCTGTGAATGTAGGAGAAAACATTAAATGTACACTTTAAAATGGTTAAAAAAAATCTTTTTTGTGTTTTTCTCTGAGGTTTCTTTTTTTTTTAAATTAGGGCTGAGAACCGAACCCACGGCCTTGCGTGCACCAGGCGGGCGCGCTTCCACTGGGCTAAACCCCCAGCCCCTCTGAGGTTTCTATGCAGCCCAAATGGGCCGCAGAGTCACTATGTAGCACAGACTGGTCTCAAACTCACACTCAGATTCCCAAATGCTGAGATTACAGATGTGTACCACCATGCTCAGCTTTAAAATAGTGAATTCTATAGTATATAAATTCTAGTTCCACTTGGTAAAAAGAAAAATCTCTGGACTCTGTCAACCCCATTCTGATAGGTTTAGAATAAGTAGCCCCTTTCTGGGTTCCTTGCCTTCCAAAGTCACTTAACAGACTCAACACCGCACAATTCAATAAAAAAGTTTGTATTACTATGTATTTTTGATGACTGAAAGCGACCCTGTTTTAGCCCATGACATTATTTCAGCCTCTTAATAAAAGGGACCATGTTAAGTTGAGTTGATTTTTCTTATCTGAAATTAAGTCACTTAAAAGATGGGCTGAGGGCTGGAGGCCTGGCTCAGAACCTAGCAAGGTCCTGAGTTCAAACCCTAATATTGACAAAAAAAAAATCATCATCATCATCATCATCATCATCTTAGGCTGAACAATTTTCAACTTGTTTTTTCTTCTTTTAAAACATTATTCTTGGCTCAGACTCTGGTGTCTCATGCCTATAATCAAAGCTACTCAGGAGGCTAAGATCAGAGGATCGCCATTCAGAGCCAGCCAAGGCAGGCTCCTGAGACTTCTATCTCTAATTAACTACCTAAGAAGCTGGAAGTAGAGCCATGCATCAAATAATAAGAGCATGAACTTCGAGCAAAAAATGCTCAGGGACAGCGCCCAGGTTCTGCGTTCAAGTCCTAGGATTTACATGAAAAACCATTATTCTTGGTATTTCTCATATTCTACAGTATCATTTGACAATTTGCTACCTTCACTGAAGGATGACGGAAACCTAAAGGGTTAAGAGTGCTATTAGAAAACTAATTTTTTTCAAAATCATATGGAATATATAAACAAACTGACATGTATCTTCTCTAGAAGTCTCTTCATTCTGTGAAAGACAAAAAGAAAAAACAACCAGGGTGATATTCTGAAATATGAACAGTGTTGTTCACTGAGGGGGAATAGTGTATTCATGGATAAAAATTTATGATGTCTTAGATTCACTTTAAAATAATCTACCAAGAAAGGGACTAAAGCATGAATAAAATTGACCATATGTTAGCAATTATAGAAGTTAGGTGAAGGGTATGTGAAGGTCCTTGATATATTTTTCTCTCTTGTGTATGTTTGAAAATCTCCACAGTAAAATGACTCATGAAATAAAGACAAATTAACTAAAGGGCAGGATATTGAGTAATTGTACTTTCTCTATTTATGCTTTTCCATTATTTTTCCATATGTTCTACAATGGGTACGGATCATTTCTGTGGTCATAAATTTGTGCAGAATAGCATCATTTATACATAATACCAAAATCAATAGGTTTAAAATCTGCCTGAAAATTTATAAAGATGGGTAGGCCTTCTAAAACCAAATGAAATCATGCCAAAGTAATCAAGGCAAAAAGGAACCCAGGAAATGAAAGGCAGGGCAGATGCTCTGACTGGATGTCTGCCCTTGTGGATTTGGAGGAGCACGCAGGGAGTGCCCACGTACACTCCAGGAGCGGACACGTAGTACACATAAAACACACATGAACCTGCTATGAGGCTGCACTAAGCTTGAAAAACATTCCTGCAGGATGAGGAAGAAGGAAGTTCTGCTTCAGCCATCCTCCTGGGAGGTGTGATGCTGAGTCACTAGGACGGAAATCTGTTTCAGAACAAAGGTCTTGACAAGTCATATTCTTGTCTGAGATCAAATTGAAGCCTTTTCTCTAACAGGGTTACTTTTACTTTCTATTAAGCCTGGACTGGAAAGAAGTAAAGGAACCTGGCCTCATGTAGCAGAACAGAGTCCGTAGAGTCATAAGAAATCATTAGAAAACACACCAAAATACCTGTAGAATCAGAGTTAGAGCTGTCTGTCCCTTTCCTGTGAAGGCCCGGGAGTGAGTGTGGGGCGCTGCCACTTGAGACATGGAACCAACTAGGAATTGATGGTAAGTGATGGAGTGGCAAACGCCAGGCAATCCTGACACTCAACCCAGGGCTCTCTCACTCACTTCCAGCTCTGTTCACATCACCTTGGCCACCCATAGGGACATCCTAAGAGCTCCCGGATGACCCTGCCAAGAAGCAGTTTCTCCTGTACATGGCTCAAACAACAGTATCAGTGATTGAGACCAGAACTTCAGTGTCTAAAAAAAAAGAAACCCTGAATTTTACATTTATTGTATTTATAGTAAATGTAATAAAATAAATTCTAGAAATATGTTTCAGCTCAACAGCAAAGAGCCTTTAATAATGATGGTTATATACTATTTGAAATGGTTGGTATATATGATTTTAAAGTAGTGCACTGGCTACCACTATCTACTTAGGAGGCAAAGATTAGATGGATTAAAGTTCAATGCTAGCCTAGGCAAAAAGTTAGTGAGATCCCATCTCATTGAACAACCAGAGAGTGATGGTGCTGAGCCCCAGCTAAGTGGGAAGCCATAGGAAGATCAAAGTTTAAATCCATCCAGGGCAAAAAGCACACAAAGCATTGTCAAAAAAATAACCTCTACCAAAACGGATGTTGGGGGCATGATTCAAGTGATGAGTGTTTGCCTGAGTAAGCAGGAGGCCCTGAGTTTGAACTTCACTCCTGACAAAAACAAAAGAAAATCGCAACAAGTCCCTCACCTGGTATTTAAAGAAGGAATGACACAGCTACACTGATATTTTCTCTTGGGACTTTATAAACTGTGGGAAATCGAGGCAACTGTGTTCTCATAGACTGGAGAGATTCCACTCTAATTAATCTCCAGAAATGATATGCTTTGCCAGCTTACCTACTGGGTACTTCTGAGTTAATCAGATGGCTTTACTCCTTTTTTTTTTTTGTCTTTTAGTTATCAATGATTGTAAATGTCAGCTTGAATATCTTTTGTGATTATGCTGAACTACAACAGCAGCTTAAGTTTAAGAGGCACAGTGAGGCAACTGTGCTGCTAATTGAGAGGATCTGATGATGTTTTTCTGAATGACAAGCTCCTGAACCGATTCTTCTAAAATGAAGAAAAGAAAGTGTTCTAAATACTGAAAACACAGCATGGTGACAAGTGGTTCACGTAAAAATATAATCGCCCTCGGGGATTTGCAGCGGGCTGCGCAGTTTAGAGCCTCTGATTTATTTCAAGCGTATATTCAAGTTTTTAGGCTGACAAGAATTAGCTTTTCAACAATTTAGAGGGGGGAAAAAAGATGGTTCCCATGTCATTAAAATGTGATTTCAGTGTGGTTTAAGCACAACTTCTCAACGTATCAATTATGGAAATGTAGAATTCTGATGTGACAATGGTGTGGTCAGGATGGTACAAGGAAGGAAAAAAAAAAAACAAACACCACCAAGCTGGATTCTTGGGCCACACTGGGAAATATAATTCTAAACCACAGAAACTGGAATGCTTTTTTTCCAAGTCTTACATAAATCAAGAGTTCTCTGCAAGTCACCAAATGTTAACACCACCACAGTCTTGGAGTATGGATGGCTACGTGGGTGGTCTCTGTGTGGGTGATAGAATGGGCTCCATGAACTGGGCTCTGGAAAGCCTGCCTGTCCAGCCCCAGACAATGTCAGCTCGCCTTGGCCATCTGGCCTGTGGCCACCAGGGAGGCCGTGACTCTCCATGGACAAATGTTTCCACAGGTTCCTAGAAAGGCATTTCTAAGATATTTACCTTGAGTACTTTTGTTATGTGACTACCTTAAAAGTGTTTCCCAGTACTGACAAAGGTATATACCATCGTAACTCTCAGAGAGGAGCCAATTCAGGAACTTTGAATGGCTGAGGCTGGTACCTTACAAAACCGGGTCTCCATTTCTTTCCTTCCTTTTGTCCTTTCCTTCCTTCTTTCCTTTCATTTCCTTTCTTCCATCCTTCCTTTCTCCCTTCCTCCCTTCCTCCCTCACTGCTTTGCTTGTTACTCTCCCATCATCTATCCTTCCTTTCCCTTCCATATGGTAGTTGCAAAGAATGCATACAAAAATGATACAGGCTAAACTCTTAAGTGTTCACTAGATGTCAGGTACGATTATTATCATCAATAAGCTTTCTGAGTCTCTCAACAACCCAAATGTTTTACCATCAGCTCCCATTTTTACTCACAAACAAACAGGATCACGACATTTAATGAATTTGCCACAGGCCCCATCTCAGTAGGTTACAGAATGGAGATGAAGAACAAATCCACAGACAAATCAACCAAGGTTTCTGTTCCTCTGGGGCCCAGTTCAGCAAAGAAAAGAATAACGTCCCAAAAAAGCATACCCAGTGTGTTCTGTCACACTGAGTGTGTTACTGAACTCTAAGAAATGGACCATCGATTCCATTGTGGTGCGGAGCTGAGAGGAGGCTGAGAGGAGGCTCAGCTGAGGCTGTGACACCAAGTCATGCAATGGCATCTTGCAATGGCAGGTGATGGACAGGACTGGAGGGGACACAATAAGCCAACAGCCAGTCAGGATCCAGATGCTGTAAGCATTTCTCTAAGGGCAGAGGGACAGGGTTGAGAGAACACTGCCAGAAATGGCACAGGAGAAGGGGCCGGATCTCAAAGGCCTGGGTAGGTTACACCAGCATGTGTAAACACAATAGTCCCTATAGCAGAACATCACCAAGCAGTCCAGGGGCAGCGCTGGATTCCAACAGGAGAGTAATTAGAGGTGTGGTACCAAAATGCCCCTCTGGCCTTCTTCTGCCTACCTGATAAGCATCATTTGGAAGACAAGTTGGAACTATAGAAGAATGAACACAGGCATTTGGAGTAAATACATACAGACAACAGCAAATGAGAGTAAATAGCTGCCATTTCTGCTTAAAGGGACTCCATGGAAAAGCACCTTGTAGTCATTTGGGTTGAAAATGGGCTGAGAACCATAATTGAGGGAGTGAGCCTCTCTCTCTCTTGACTTTGTTTAACCTCCTTTATGAGTATTTCAGCAGAACAGATTTCCTCTTAGTGATAGAAAATTGGCTAGAAGAAGAATCTCCTTTAACCCTGAAGTGACCTTAATAATTGTCCCAGTAGGCAGTGGTTGTCATCCATCCTATTAATGAAACAAATCTCCTTCGGAGGAAATGTGTTGTATAAGATGCATCTCTCAAATGAGACCGATCGCCCTTACTCTCGAATCCAGTCTGAGCTGAGCTCAGTGAAGTTCTGAGGTTAAATTCTAGTCCTACGACTAGAAGTTAGGCTTCATTTAACTTAGAAGATTATGTCAAATGGTGTTTATTAAGAAAGGTTGGAATAAAGATTTTCTTTCCTTTACTTTTTGGAAGAGAAAAATCTTTAACAAAGTTATTTATTTTTACTTTTGACTAAATTGTACTTGCAAATCCCAGATATAATAGTCTAGGACAACTTCATGGGGTCCCTAACTGACCTACACTACAATTTCTTGATCTGTAAAATGTGGTTACTTATTGGACTAGTGCAAATTCTGACCTCTGCCATAACCAACCCGTTCTTTAGTCCTCATAAGGATAAGAAGGGAAGGCATATTCAATTCTTAGCTGCACATGATATATGATGAATATCTAGTGAATATCAGCAATTATGATCATCATTTTATAGCTTCAAGCTCCAATTAGGGCTTCAGTGCCTTCATTATTTAACATTACTCCCTTGTGTTCCTTGACCCATTCCTCTTATATGGCGATATTTCCAAAACATAGTAAGACATATCGCTTGACTCAAACTCTTACCTAGTCATTAGGCTGTTAAGTATCCTGAGGTACATTTTGCAGTGAATTGAAATTTACCATGCACAAGACATTACCTATATATACTTAACTTGACAAGACACCATATTTTTTCTAAGAACAATGACTTGTATTTTTCATGATGCAATAAGACATGTTAAAGCTAATTACATTGTAAGGAAAGTTGGGCTCTAGTCCAGTGGGGGTAGAGGGGAGTAAACCATAGGCCCAAGCCAGATCCCAATCCAACCTACTTCCTAATTTTATAAATAAAGTTTTATTGAAAACAGCCATTACCAGTCATATCCACATTTTCTAAAGCTATTAAAAATTGTTCAGTAGCTGCTGCAGAAATCATCTGCTTTACAAATGCAAAGATATTTACTGTCTGATTCTTCACAAGAAAATTTTGCCACCCCTTTCATAGTCTAGTGCTTTAAGTGACCCACTGTTTAATACCAGCAATAACATTGATACTAATTGCAAGGGGGAAAAATATTTAACATCAGCCTAAGAAAGTACCAGTGTCATAATCACTAGATACCTTGTATCTGTTCTCCATTCTTCCTGGACAGTAAGGCAACTATCTGTACCTTTAGTTAATGTGCACCATCACTCTGATGTCAGGAAATATGATGGATAGATTTTTCCATGAACTTTCTAGCTGTGTGGTATATATTACAATATGGTTTTAGAATGACTTACAATAGAAAATGTATAGGATGGAGAGAAATTGACTTATAGACTTCTTAAAACTTCCCTAAAAGCGAAGCAAAACAAAAAAGCACAGCGAAGATCATCATTTTAAAATGTGCCTTACACAAAAAATCTGCCTCTCTGTTTTCCTTGATTTTCATTTTCATCCCATGGAGAAAAGCTAAGCAACATGACCCCCTGTTAGGCAAACTAAAAAGTATTTCTCATGTAAGGAAAAGATTGTTGCAGATACACTGGTGAGAACTTTCTTCTTGAAACTAAGCAAGGGAGAAAAGGATTAATCTGTAATTTACACATTGGTCTTCAGGGTAATTTATCCCTCAAAAATTTGGAATTTATTTATAATTTTAGCCCACCCACTTCTATAGAAGGAATGGAAAAAGAAAACTGAGGAATAGGAGTCCCAGACTATTATATCTGGGATTTGCAAGTACAAGTTCTGAAAGCAATTTAGTCAAAAGTAAAAATAAATAACTTTGTTAAAGATTTTTCTCTTCCAAAAAGTAAAGGAAAGAAAATCTTTATTCTAACCTTTCTTAATAAACACCATTTGACATAATCTTCTAAGTTAAATGAAGCCTAACTTCTTAAGCCTGTCTCCTTAATTATACTAGAGACAGAAAGCTGAGAAGAGAAATAGAAACTCAGGATCAAAAATGAAGTGCTAGAAACCTTCAGAACTGCATAATGATTTGAATATAAATTTCCTGTCAATTTCAATTAATTTGCAGAACAAGCCAAAGCCGTTGGCTGGTGTTATGCACGCTGACAAATGACTAGAATCCCAGAATCCTATGTTCTGTTTAGTGTGCCACCTCCAACTGCTAAAATTACAGATTTTAGACCAGTTGTCCATTTTTATTGTGATATATGGAACTCAAAGTATAAAACACTTTTCGAAGGAGGGAAAAAAAAATACTCATGGTGCCTCTACTTCTCAGGGCTGTGGATCTGTCCTGGGCAGCATTGGAAAATTTTGGGTTCCAGCTGATGACCAGCGATGCTCTGCTCTAGGCAGGGAAAAGTGGGTCCCACATGCAGGAGCCTCAAGAACAGCAAGTGACAGCGACCCAGCCTGGTACCCAACATGCCAGTGACTGGCCTGCATGACTAGAACAGGCCCAGTTCTTCACTCTCTGACAAATGTCTCTGCCTGCCAGGCAGTGTGCAATATGGCTCTAAGCCAGAATCAGAGTTTCAACAAACGTATTCTTTAAGTCTCAGTGTGGTGGGACAAAGCCACAGGCTTTGGTTTGGAACTTTCCAGTAATGCCCAAAATAACTCAACCTGAGACATACTGGCTCACCACTGCCTCCACCACCACTAACTCTGGAAAGAACTATCTAGAAACAGGCAGAGGCTCCTGGACTGACCACCATGAAGAATGAGGGAAGAATAACAGAGTAAATGAATGGGAAAGGGAGCAGGCAACCAGGAGGTAGGCAGAGATGTGGGAAGGGTTGGGAAGCAGGCGTCTGGGTCCTCCCTATGAAGGAGTGGACCACCACCCAAGAAGCATCCTTGTCACAGAGAATGAACCCAATCAAGTGTCAGGTGCTCACCTTTCACAAGAAACAAAGACATGTCAGATGACCCCACGAGGACTCAACCAATAAATGCAGATCACAGAGATCCCCAAGACAACCACAAAAATAAAATGTGTCACATTAAAAAATGATCAAGAGATATACTGTACTCATTAAATAATATGCTGAAACCTCTTTATATATCTATTTAAAGATAATAATAAGTTTTTTTTGGGGGGGGGTCATGGTCTTGAACTCTGGACCTGGGCCCTGTCTGTCCCTCAGCTCTTCAGCTCAAGGTAAGAGCTCTACCACTTGAGCCACAGTGCTACTTCCAGTTTTCTGGTGTTAATTGGAGATAAGAGTTTCATGGACTTTCCTGTTCTGTCTGGCTTTGAACTGCAATCCTCAGATCTCAGCCTCCTGAGTAGATAGGATTATGGGCATGAGCCATTGGCGGTGCCCAGAAATGGTAAGATTTTAAGAATAGAAAGATAGACCACTCTAGATTAAAATGCATTGGTCTTATTTTAATCCTGATTTAAACAAATGGGGAGAGAAAAGAGAAACCGGGGGGAAATAATTGAGAGGGAGGGAAATGGTAAAGGAAAATGAGAGGGGAGAAAAGGAAAAGACAAGGAGAAGAGAAAATGAATGTTTATTATTTTAAAGTTGACTTTAAGTCTTTTAATTTTTGGCTGATTCGTTACGTGGGAATCTATAAATGAGTACAGAAATCCATAGTGAAAAATAGCTGACAAAGAGTGAGAAGCAACAAAATGCATTACAGATTCTGGATTCAGACAGAATTGAGTTTGAATTCTAGATCTGCCACTTACTGAACTCGTTAAAGTGAAACAGCCTCTCTGTAGCTCAAACTTTCCACTTGGAAAATAGGAATGATCATGACAAATGTCTAGGGTTACTAGAAGAAAGCAAAGAGGAGGAAAAATGCATGTATATAATGCAACAATATAATGTTGCATGTATAATGCAACAACAAAAATGGGCTAATTTCTATACAATCATTATTAACAGTGACCATGCTAAAATAAAATAGCCCACCCCTGCCCAAAAGATAAGATGTCCAGTGCAACATAAAAATGTTTCAACAGTGTTTCTAGCCTTGGCTTCTGTTTCTAGCTTTTACAGCCACAAGCACAGGCATGTTACTCTACCTATGACAGTGCGGGTTGACATACAAGGGCTGTGCACCGGAAAACGTAGTTCCGTAATTCCTTAGTTGATCCTGAGCAGGCTCTGAAATGCTATGTTAAACAGAGATACCCACAGGGAATTTACATGTAAAGGTTTTTTGGTTGTTGGTCCCCACCCTCTGCCCTGCCCTTTCTTCAGGCCAACAACACGAAAAAGAAAGTGGTCCTGAACCGGCAGCCCTTCCTTCATTTCTCATTATGTTTTATACACAGGAAAATTTTAATACCTGAGAATGGGAGATGATGATAAGAGAGAGCATCACATGGTTTGCTAGCAGCCTGGTCATCAGCACTTAAATTCACTTCTGACAGTTCTCAGAATCCAGAGACTCCATAAGTACTAAACTGTCATTTGGAGAGTTCACCTTGACTGTATTTCAAAAGTGAAATCTCTTGCTTTTTATGCATATTTTTGCCACCATGGAATTTCTCTACGCCATGTGCAATCCTGTACTCTCCTGAGACAGATATAAAAATGGGCTGCAGAGATTCTGAAAGCAACCTGCCCTGGCTCCTGGACCAAACAGGCGAAAAAGTCAAAGGCATCTGCTAAAATCTAGGGTTAGGGAGCAAGTCTGGGTTCAGTGGTTACAAAAGGCAGTTCAATCTGATGAGTTCCAAAGTAGTTAATGGTTAAAAAGAAACAGTCTTGTGTGGATGGGGAAGATGCTGCCATCATGGAAGAACTGCCTTTCCTTAGCAAAGCTGCTTTCTTCCAGAGCTGGCTGAAGCTGGAAGTGAGGGCATCCAACTGAGAATTAAGGCTAAAATCCTGTATCTGCCCCCAACTGCCAAGTGGCCCTGTGAAATCACTGGCTTTCTCCCAGGACCTCAGTTTCCATCTCATTTAAAATGAAATGCAGCATGATAGGCTGGTTAAGAGAAAGTGCACATGGTCTCCGCCCTCTACTTTAGCACCTGCCTTTATCATCTCAGTTTTCTCATCTATGCAACAGAACTACTCACACCCACCCTAGGACTGCCCTGAGGTCTAAAGCACAAACTGCACGTAGAACATTCTAGGTATGCGTCTCCTATAGTATCCCCAATAATCAAGCTGAGGCCTCTGCTGGTGGAATCATTGTATTTTCCCCTCTCAAACAACCACAGATGTTCGGTTGAGGATTTGGCCACCAGCAATAAGAAGCTGCTTGTTTCCAATGGAGATGATGCTCCTCTGAGGTTAACTTGGCTCCTAATAGCCCTAGGCTCCTCCCAGAGCCCAGAAGAATGCCTTTGGGTACACCCACTAAATGGATGTTAAATAAACAAGCAAGTAGACAAGCAATGTAGAACTAAATGAACAAATGTCTTGTGAGCCACTGCTGTAACACTCTTCAGTTCTGGTATCTCTGGCAGAGATGGCAGGGAGGGCAGCTCTGGGGTAGAGCACAGGAAAAGCACACAGTGGGGCTCCCTCATCTACTGGCTGGCTGGGATGTGGGATCGGGCTGTTTCCGTGAGCTAGGGCAGGGCCTGAGTTTGCAGAAATTCTCTAAAGACTCTCAGTCCTGAGAGCTCCTGACTCAGATAACTTGTTGGCTCCAGAAAGAGCCTTAGAGATCAAATGCAGTGACCATCTAGATAAATACAGAGGGACCCAGGCACAAGTGGCTCACGCCTGTGATCCTGGCTACTCAGGAGACTGCGATTTGGAAGCTGAAGCTCAAAGTCATCCTGAGCAGACAAATCCTCAAGACTTTTATCTCCAAATACGCAGCAAGGAGAAGAAAGTGGGGGGGGGGGTGGCTCAAGTGTTAGAGTGCCAGCCATAAGCAAAAAGCCAAGGGAGAATAGGTAGCCCTGAGTTCAAATCCCAGCCCAAAGAATAGAGGGAGACACCAGTAGAGACACAGGACTAGAGACAAAGCCATCCTATTTCAGCTCTTGGTTTATGATCCTATGACTCCTCTTCTGCTTGGAGGACAGTAAACCTAACACACCAACACTGCCTAACAAGGACAGCAAGAAATGTGTCGGAACCACCAGAACCCAGCACTGCTCAAGCCCTCACCCTTGGCACCACCTGAGCCGTGGTAAACTTAATCCTTGTATTTCAACCATCTCACTGGAAAAAAGTACTCATTAATGAAACTTAAAACACTCTGCTAACTGAGAAACCAGTAATTCTTTTTCTGCCCTATGTATGAGGCTACAGAACAAATAAATACTTGGAAACAAAATTTTGTAATTATAATGTCGCCGTCCAAGATTGCTTTTCTTAGCTTGAGGTCTGAGTTTCTCCCTCCATCTTTCCTTCCTCCTCCTTTCCCTCTCCCTCCCCCCCCACCTCTCTGTCTAGTCCTCTGTCCCTTTCAGCCTCTTTCCAGTTCTTCTCTCTCCCCACTTCTTTCTCCTCCCTTTGTCCTCTCCCCCTCAGTTGGAAAAGGAAGTAAAGGAATGAAAATATGCAAGCCCTCAGCTAAGGCTTTCAAACAAATCATTTTGAAAGACAAACAGAGAGAAAGAAAGAAAGCATTTCTTCCTACCTTAGTCTGTGCTTGCAAGTGTATCTGTGTACCACATTATATCAGTGAAGGACTGTAAAACACTAGATCCTTCTACTGCCTGGGTTCAGTCAGCCCTCTCCAGTATGGGAAGACTGAAGCTACCTGCTTCCTGGGCGCAATTAAAATATATTGTTGTTCCATTCTGAGATGCACTGAAAAACAGTCTACAGCCAAGATGTATCTTGTCACTACCTGGCTTTTATTAACCAGTTTTACAAGTCCTTTCATGGTGTCTTTTCCCTTTCTTTTCTGGGAGGATGCTATTAGATTGATGACATGTTTCATAATGAGGGTGACTTAGAGCCAAAGAACTTATAACTCTCCTTTTCAGGGCCAATAGAAATGAACCTCCTGTTTGGACACCAAGGCAACAACCACAGCCTTGCATTCTCCCAGTTGTGAGCATCTGATAAAGACATTACAATAGCAAGGAATTATGATCGCGAAGCCTCCCCTGGAACACTCACACATTCTTGGCCTTGAACGCTTCAGCAAAGTTTTGCACGCTACGGAGCAGAGCCAGGTCCAGGGTCATTGCTTCTACCTTGGCTTTGTGCTGGAAAGAGAGAAAAAAGAAATCAAAAGAAATGATAAATAACAGCAAGTTCAGTTCATGGTATTAGGTTACAGTAAATGTGTTATGGAACATGTCGGAATTCCCCTGTTTAATATTAGACGCCCAGAGAGAATATAAATCACTGGAATGAATAGAAGAACAGGGGTCTCACTGCCAAGTTTAGGGAGCATGTGAGGCTGGAGCTCTGTAGACTCTACAAGGGGGGGGCGGCTCCAAGGGGACTTCAAGCTCATGTTCTTTTTCAATCTGTATTGTAAAAAGCCACAATGGGGAGACACCAGGATCAAGCCTGATAAGGGCAAGAATGCCATGGTCAACATTTTAGACCCCAAAGCTTCCCGCCAGGTTCTGAAGTGTTTTCATTAAGCCTAAATCAAAAACCAAACTCACCTACACAAAAGCAAAAGTAGGCAAGACCTCTAAGTGAACTAGTTCCCCTACCAAATACTGGCTGAACGATGAAGGAAAATGCCCAGAATAAGAGTAGGGTACTAGAGCTCCCCTATGACCCAGCAATCTCACTTTTGGGCATTTACCCAAGTGATCACAAACAAAACCATACGAAAGCTATCATACTAAAGCTACAATTAAGTTTACTGAAGCATTATCTACCATAGCTAAGATATGGAACCAACCCAGATGCCCCTCAGTAGATGAATGGATCAAGAAAATGTGGTATATACACACAATGGAATTCTATGCCTCCATCAGAAAGAATGACATTGCCCCATTTGTTAGCAAATGGAAAGACTTGGAAAAAATTATATGAAGTGAAGTAAGCCAGGCCCAAACAAACATAGGTCCCATGCTTTCCCTTATTTGCAAATACTAATATATGTCTAAGACAAGCAGAAATGGTCAGATAAGTTGATGTTAGGCGAAATGAACCCCAAGATAAGGACTCAAATGGTTTTTCTTTCTTGCGATTGTTTCTAATATATTTATAAGATGATTTCTTTGTTGCTTTTTATGTCCCTCCCCCATGGTATAACCCCTGTTTTCACTGTATTTGATGTTGGTATAATTTGTGTAGGGGAAGGGGAAAAAATTGTTTAGATAGGGATACAGGTGGACCCATTGCAACAGTGAGATGTACAAGATGTTATGTCGAAAAATGAACTTTACAACTTTGGCATGGTGGGGAAGGGAAGGGATGGTAAGGGGAAACAAAGGAGGAGGCAACAATGCTTGATAAGAAATGTACTCATTACCTTGTCCATGTAATTGTAACCCTTCTGTACGGTATTTTCACAATAAAAAAAAAAAGAGTAGGGTACTTGTTGGAAGAAGAACAAGTAGGAGGAGGAGGAGGGGTGGGGGGAGGAGGAAGAGGGGGGAGGAGGAGGAGGGGGGGAGGAGGAGGAGGAGGAGAAGAAGGAGAAGGAGAAGGAGAAGAAGAAGAAGAAGAAGAGCTAAGAAGGAGGAGGAGGAGCAGGAGGAAGAGGAGAAGGAGGAGGAGGAAGAGCAGGAGGAAGAGGAGAAGGAGGAGGAGGAAGAGGAGGAGGAAGTAGTTAATGTTAATGATGGCTACTATCTATTAAGCCCTACTGTGGTCTGGGCACTTGCACAAACCATCACATTTAATGCTCAGTGCAACTGAACCACAGATAATATTTTCCCCATTTGGACAGGGTGGTGTTTTATAAGAGATCACAGACCAAAAAAAGGGAGGCAAGGTTTGATCCCCAAACCTCAGAATAACTCCAGAGACCAAATACTCTCCTTGTAAAAATCCAGGACTGGGGAGGTCAGGATCTGACACAATTATGTTCTATTGGACACTGGACACAATCCTTGTGGAACTTCCCAACTCTTAAGTCTAGATGGACTTCAAAGTCTGACATTAAATACTCTGATTTCTTAGGCTTCACTCTTCTCACAGACATAAGGCCTAGAAAGCCTAGGCTACCTACTCATTCAGGTAAGAAGAGCCTCATAAAACAAATGGTAAACTTGGGAATTCTAGTCTAGACTGTGAAGCTTAAATAAGACTAAGGAGAATAACATGATATTCTAATGCTGTGAAAGAGGATGCAAACTGCACTGCTGAGACATCCTTCACCCTAGCTGCCTTCCTTAGGGATGGATACAGGCTGTGCAGAGATGCTTAGGGTCTGTGCAGCCTCTGTATCTTGGCTGCCTATGTCCTGGACTATCAACAAGTGCTAAGGTTTTAAACAACAGACATCGCACAAAGCTACTGGGAAGCACCCTGACTTTGGACTATTTTAACAGTTCTGAGCCTCAGTTTCCTTTTTTTGGGGGGGGTCAGTTGTGGGGCTTGAACTCAGGACCTGGGCACTGTCCCTGAGTTCTTGTTGCTTAAGGCTAGCACTCTATCACTTTGTGCCACAGCACAGCTTCTGGTTTCTGAGTGGTTAATTTTAGATAAGAATCTCATGGGGTCTTTTTTGAACCTAGATCCTCAGATCTCAGCCTCCTGAGTAGCTAGGATGACAGGTGTGAGCCACTGGTTCCTGGCTTTAGTTTCCTTTTCCATAGGAAAGTGGTGAGGATATGTGCTAAGTGCCTAGCCTCCTAGAGACAAGATAATATTTAATAAATTTAGCCAGGATGGGGCAAGATATCTACTGTGACAAATCCTTCCCTCGTGCCACATGGCAAAAAAGTGGGGTTTGGGTGGAAAAATAGCACGAGAGATACCAAGACGAGTCTAGACCGCTGGCATTAGATCCTGAAGGACCCAAGTCCTGTCTAGTTGTAGAGTGTCGTGAATAAATGATTTCTACCAGTTTTTCTATCATTTCTGTGGTAATGGCAAGGCTGGTCACCGAAGGTGCAAATTCCTGATCTAGGGGTGGTAGGAGCAAATGCTCAAATATTGATTTTAGAAGAAGAAAGGCATCCACTTGATCCAGCAAACGGGAAATGTCTACACAGGGAGGGTCGTGTGGCAGAATGTCCAAAGCCAGGGAGTCATAGTTGGCAAACGAGGGCCAACACCTCCCCCAATTCCATAAAAGCAGGAAATAAAAGGTTACCATGAGCCATTATGGCATCTGAACAAGATCATACCGAAGTAGTCTGGGCCCGCAAATGAAAAGCAAACTTCATAGTGTGTTTGAATATCCTTCTTTAAAAAAAAAAAAAACCTACAGAATATAAAAGCTGTGAATAACTTACTTATTCCCCACAGATGTCGGTATGCTTCAAAAATACTTGATTACTCAATCTGACATTTAGTACAACAAGCAAATAAAGTGTCCTTCCCCAGCACTCCATCCCATCTCCTCTGGATCCCACTGTACTTCAATCAGGGCAGGACACCCTCTGGCCATACACAAATCTGTACAGAAAGGTAAATGTATCACAGGAAGAGAGTCAGACATTCACTAAACTGTGGTTAAGGAGATGAGAAAATTGTTCCCCTCTGCCAAGTCCTCAATGGAAACCCCAAGGAATATGCCAGCTATGTAATATGAAAATATATGTACATATTTCCCCCATAAAACAGAAAGAACATTCTCAGATGGTGATCCCAAAGCAGTATGCCAAAGAAAATGATGGCACGGCCATACGTTCTTCTAGGAATTTAACTGACAGTTGGTAGACTGTCTTTTGGGCTCTCTGCCTTCATTACAAAATAAAACACAGAGCTGCCACTACCAATAAGAACAAAATCAGAACATACACATCCAGGGAGAACCAGGGGTTACAAGCCATCAAGTAGGTCACCAGACTAATCCACAGGCGGTGGGTTACTAGGCTCCTGGGGATATGGATTCAAGTCCACATGCTATTACTCAGGTAATTCTCCTGCCCTGTATATCAGATTTCTTGTTTCTGCTTCTGACCCTGGAAATTCAGAGAAACTGTGTGTTATATAGAAAAATCCAAGGCAGGAATAAATATATAGGTTTGGGCATTAAAAGGTGTATGTGTTTGTGTATTTGGGGAGGAGTGTTCTTGCTCTTGTCTAACCAACTCAGTAGCTCTGCAGAACTGGTAGGAAGGGCGTGGCTGACAGACTGCACAAAGGACCCATTTCTGAGAGTAGAATAATGATGCTCAGGTGAAGACAAGGACTTGGTCTGCCAATGGAAGAGGTGCTGAAGTCTGGCAGCAACACACAGTTGCAGCAGCTCACCATGAGTCACTGATTTGGTTTCTGTGGCTGTTAACATTTATTTGCAAGACTCATGATAAGACATAAAAAAAGTACAGTGGAAATGCCCATCTTCCAGGCCCCCCCCCCCCGCAATAGCTGACCTATATATGCTATCAACACTTGAAAGCTGACACTTTCACAGTACAATGTATCATATCTCAGTCATTACTGGGGTTTCACCAGCTTGGGGAGACATCCATTTACTTTCCTTTGTTGAATATATCTTTGTGCATAAAAATAAGACCTGTCATGTGCACAGATCTGTGTAGCCACCACGTCACTCAATATAAAGAACTGCTCCATCAACAGCAAAAAAAAACCCCCGGAACCACCCATTGGAGAGCAAATGAGCACTTGCCATCTGGAACATTAGAAGCCTTGTATGGTCAAATCCTGCCCTCTACTTTGGCAAAACAGACATATAACCCCTCACCACGTTGGAGCTTGGAATGGCCAACCAAATGTGGTCCAAATTCTTCTGGAAGGATATCAGGATCTTCTGTACAGATCCAAAGGATATGTTTCTGGAAGGAGAAGCTCAAACCTCACTATCATAGGGAAAATATTAAGTCTAGAAACATTCCAAGATGCTTCTCTCAGCATTCCCCCCCTTTCCTGTAATCATGCCAGTACATGGATGTAACATCTCAGGCATAAAGATAAGTATTCATTTTCAAATATGTGTACATTCATTCCTACCCTTCACTTTAACATAGAATCCACACAGGTTGTGTCCGGCACAGAAGACTTTAGGCCACACCTAAGCAGCTCAGATTCCACCTGCTCCTAACACTTGGGCTCAGCCAAGGAGGTCATTCCAAAACCCAGTCTTCTCCCTCCTCTTCCCTGGGATGCAAAGGCACTCACACATGGCACAGGTGAGTGACAACTTCAATACGTTCAGTCTTCTCGGCTTGTTCTTAAATTCTACAGCATGCCGCAAATGAGGGGGAGGACCAAGGCAGGTGGGAATTCTTTTCCACTGTTAGGAGGAATGTAAATTCCTATCACCACCATAGAAATCACCGTGAAGGTTCCTACAACACTACAAGAGAATATACATAATAATTCCTGCTCAAACACTCCAGGGTATGTAACAAAAAGTATCCCAGTCATATACCACAGAGACACCTCTACACCCAGGTTTATTGCTGCACAATTCACAACACCAAGCCATAGAACCAGCAGTTCTATAGAAAATACAGTATGCATGTACAATGGGGATTTATTCAGCCATAAAGGATAATAAAATTATGTTCTTTGCAGGAAAATGGTTGGAACTGGAGATCGTCATGTAATGTGAAATAATCCAGACTCAAAAGACAAATACTGCATGTTTTCTTTCTTAGGTGAAATCTAGATTGAAAAGAAAGAAAATAAGACATGAGAGCAGATAGGAGACTGCTTAGGAAGGCAAAGGGGACCAGGAGGAGATGGGTGACAAGACAAGGTAATGGTGTGTTTATGTAGGGGGAGACAGAAATATAATCAAAGAATATTATATACATGTACGAACATGTCTAAATAAAACCCCTTATTTTGTATAGTTAATATAAATTAACGAGTAAATTAATAAATAAGATCCATCTCAGTGATCTGAGTCTGTACATGCAGAGCCATAGGGTTCCTTGTTGTGTTTACGTGACATTGTATCACTTTATGTGTAATGTATCACTTTATGACTGTAAATTAGCCAAGTGTGACTCTGATGTGAGAATTCCTGAAAGCAAAGGGACCATGGCATGTGGCATGCATGGTATTAAATTGAAAAGATGGGAGGGGTTACCCAGGGCCAGGCTCAGTAGGACCCCAGCACTGGCCAATGGAAGCAATCTCAGGACACTGCCCATTAGTCCACACACTACAGTACCTACAGACTATAGTACCTGGGTATACATCTATAGTACATTATAGTACCTACAGTACACTACAGACCTGTAGGGGCAGTATTTCCATCTACCCATTCTGAGAAGCTGAAGTTCTTAACCTCTTAAACAATTTCACCCAGATCATAAGTAGCAGAGCATCTAACTTATGATTCTCACCCCAAATCTGTGTTCTACAATGCATCTGTCCTACCACCATTCCTCAGTCCCTCAGAACACCCCCCCACCCCCTGCCAACAGCTGCTGAGCACAAGCCCAGGAAAGACTAGCAGATCTGCAACTTCCTCAAAAATAGTAGACACAGACTCCTCTCAGGGTCATCAGTAATAGAAAGCATTCACAAGTGCAAACTCACTCATTCATTCATTCATTCATTTGCATGACCTCTATAGTAAATGCATTTTCAACAAAGTCTGTCTCTTCTATTACTTTTGTAATACATCACAACACATCAGAAGAATAACTTCAAAGGCATATTCTGTTAACCAAACACAAGAGGACAAAAAGTTAGGCAATAGTCCATAAAAATAAGCCTCTAGAAACTTAAATATAAAAACTTCCAGTGAGCAAATCTAGTTTTGTTTTTTTAAAAAATATCTATCATTACCGCAAGTTATCATGGATTATGCTGGGAGCATATGGATGAGTTTCCTCCACTATCCCATTCTTCCATAATGGACCAAAATCCACTGGGCTGAGGACTAAGTTAATGGGCACTGTAGGACATGGTGAGTACAATCGGATGAGCTCACTTCAAATTACTCTCATTAAGCACCTGGTGTTTGCATCACCTACATTGTCTGGACCAAAAGAATCTGTACAGTGTAAGTTGGAGAACTGAGAGCCCCAGAGGTCTAGGTGGGGTCCATGGTGACCAGCTTCCAATTATACCTAGGACATTGTCTTTTCGATATAAGGACTGGTATGCCACTGCAAAGGTAGTACACTAAGTGCTTAATGGGAATTTGAGCCTTAGTGGTCCTGCTTCAAAGATACAATGGATATGCAGTTGGTTGTGATATGTCTACCCCTCCTTAGATCAATGGAGACTGCAATTCTGGATCCCCTGAAGGGAAACCCTCCTCTGCACATGTTCACGGATAATAAAAGCAACAAAGGTGCTGAGTGCCTCGAATATGTGCAGTATTGCTTTGAAGTATAGTTAGTTTCTTCCACCTTACAGATGAGAAAATAAGAGGTCAACGGGATTGAAAGCAATAGAGGTCAGGCTGGGTGCTGGTGGCTCAAGCCTATAATCCAAACTACTCAGGAAACAGATTTGAGGTTCTGGGTTTGCAGCCAGGCTGCAAAGTCTATGAGACTCTTATCTCCAGTTAACCAGCAAAAAGTCAGAAGTAGAGCTGTGGCACCCTGAAGCAAAAGAACGAAGGGACAGTGTCTGGGCCCTGAGTTCAAAGCCCAGTACCAGTACTAATTAACAAACAAACAAACAAACAAATAAAGTAATAAAGTAATAGAGTTTAAAGTAAGACATAGGCATCCAACAAAGATGTGGTTGGTCACAAAGTTCCAATCATCACAAGAAAGTCACTCTGTGACACAGTCCTGTCTTTACATGCTCCAATACATAGATAGCACCAAGACATTACCCAGAAATTAACATCATCGATAAATTCTCATTTGTGTCTACTTTCTATCACATTTATTTCATACACTTAGAATTTATAAGAGAAGCCTTATTGCTGAAAGAAAAAAAAAAGGTAACCAGGACAATAATCTACATTCCCAGTTTATTGCTAATGGCACCCTGCAAAATCTAATCCAAGGGCCTTTAAACACATTATGCATACTCACCATCCTGATGTTACGATCTGAAACCTCAAATAGGAGTTGTCACATTTACAACAGCAAGAGACAATGGTGCCAGACCTATTATTGACATGACATTATTCACTAAACCAAGATAGGGATCTAGCTAAACTGGTTTAATAATTCATCAATATCCTATATAGGACTTCATAATGCTAATTTCTCCAGTATTATTTAAGTGATGTTAATGGTAGCCAAGGATGGCAGCATCTTCGCTGGGAAATGTGAGAGCAAATAGATGCCTGCACTGATTTGTGACTCATGCTGCTCTCAAACAAACCAACAGCAGTCAGCCAGAGACAGGGAGGAGGAAGGGGGGTCGGCCTCGGGCTGCCCAATCTCAAGTGAGCCGAAAGGCTGAAAGCACCGGAGTATAAATGGTAAATGGTGTTTCAGATAGGATGCTGGGGAAAGGGGAAAGCTTAAGAGACTCCTCCCTAGCTGTTCACAATCCTTGAGTTAATAGACCATTTATACCTTTCTCATTTTATTTTATCTTATTTTATTTATTTCTTTTTAGCTTTGTGAGACTGAGTAGTGGGAACTTAGGATCCTCCTGCCTCTGTCTTCTAAGGGCTGGCATTATAATATACCACTATCCCCAGCCCATCATTTAGATTGAATAAGAAAATTATATTACAGATGACTCCACATTTTGCAATCGGGAGTCAAACCAAACTAATTCTTAGACAAGCCTTGGGCATTTTTTTTCAAGTTGGGGTTGAATAAGTCATTTTGAACCTTGATGGCCAGCATCAACCCCCCACCCCACCCTGGGCTCCCTATAAGCATCTTCTTACAGCTTTTCCCGTCAAAGTACACACACCATCCCTAATAAGAATATCATGGCGATGCTTTCTTCATTACACACAGGCCCAAAGGTGTGTTGTATTGCTGGACTTCATGTTATTGTGATAGTTACTGTGAGACTCTTCATGGAGAAATTACACCAGATAACAGCTTATTTAATTCAGTATATGAGTTCCCAGGCATGTAAAGCAAAACTATCAAAAATGCTAAAATAGTAATTGGCAATATTTTGCACTCTAATTTTTTTTAACTGCTAATCTTGCCAGGAACTAAGAAGAGAGTAAAACTTTTCCAAAACCTTCTACATTTTGTCTTTGTGGTATCTTTAAGTTGTAGCTCAAGAAGAGTTTATATGGAAGTGAATGGCACAGTGGGGGGGGGGTGTCAACATGATAATGCATCTATGCTTGCTGTTGAAGAAAGAGCTTCTTTTTTTTCCCCCTCATGGTGAATTTTTCATTCTAATGTACGTGATGATTTACGTTAACTATAGGTAAAACATGGTTACATTTTCCTGAAAGATTGCAGGCAAGCAAGGGGTAGTACTATAAGCTGAAGCGTAAAAGCTTTCTCTGTCATAATATTTATTATAATGGCATATAAAATAGCTGAAATAAATAATAGATGACTAAAGGTAAATTCATATGATAAAGAATCCTTCAGCAGACACCATTACTTTTGACTGCTCTAGTTTTATACACAGTTGAAGACGCTTAATAAACATGCCCTATATCTTAAGGAAGTACTGGAAACATCAAAAGATGTGCTTAAAAGCCCACATACTGGACATCGCTAATTTACTGTATAATTACAGGCTCACCAGGAACAGTCTATATATTGTGCATATTTAATTGCTACTCTCTTAATGAAACTTGTTAAGTGTTGGAATCCCTACTTTGGTCAAGTCGCTGATAGAAGGCAAAATCAGTGCTTCCTACCATCTACATTCAGAAAAAGACTCACGTCTGACCAGAGAGGACTACAGCTGTTGACTTCTATTGGCAGGGCAATAGTAGTTGTGCTGAACAGAAAAAGAAACACAAGATAGATTTTCTCTAGTTCAGAGGACTCTGTATTCTTCTGGAAGAATTTGTGAAGTTCAAAAGATCACCAGACTCAGAGATCACAGGCCTAAAAATGGCAGGCGGGACACGCTGGAATCCCAGAGTGATATCTGCCTCTAGGCATCTCTGTCAGGGGCCAATTGGCACCCCAGGGGACATCTGGCATTGTCTCAGAAGTCCTTATGGTTGTCATAACTTGTCTGAGGGGATACTGGCATCTACTGAGTGAAGGCTAGGAATGGTATAAACATCCCACAGTACCCAGGCCGAGCCCACCACAAAAAAAGTATCTGCCTCCAAAAGTCAGTCTTGGCAAACCACTTAGGTGAGTTTGGAGAGAAGAACTCACCATAAGTAGTTTTCAAGGATGTAAGTTTAGCATCAATGGCAACAACAAAGCAGCCCACTGAAGAAGGCAGAAATAATGCAGAAGTAGATAATGTCTGAGGCAAAACACCCTCAAGGCTCACAGCTCTCACAGCTGAAGGAAATCCATATCCTCTACACATACAAAAGCATGGCGTGACCTCCTCTGATGCAGCACTGTAGTAGGAGTATGTGTTGTAGTAGTTTATATGTTGTTTTTCTGCTTTACCTAAGTTAATAATAATGGAAACTATTTAAATAGATTTTTATACCCATCTCTCCAGCCCATCGCAGGACTGCTCCCTCATTATTAAAACCACCCTGCAGCCTTCCTGGCTTTGCAAATGTTTTTACTGAAATTCTCCAAGCCTTAGCTTCCTTATCTGTAAAGATAAGATTTGGAGCAGAGGCCCCTCTGGCCATTGGTGCTGCTGAGAGGATCCAGTGCACACCCTCCATGGGAACACCTTGGCATCCCACACTCAGCACCTATTATTGTCTTATTCAATAGGACTTTATATCATACCCCATGCTTTGCCAGTAATGGCCACGTGGTGCTACAGAAGCCTTATAAAATACAGGTTTTTCTCCCCCATAGGATAAATTCCTGTAATTAGAATCACTCCTAGGTCAAGGGACAGCCACATTGTAAATTTGGATAATTTTTGTTGGGTGTCCTCCAAAAAGGTGATAGCAATTTCCATTCCGAAGAACACTAAGAGAGATGATGAAAACTGGCACTGTCGGCCAATGAAATGTGTACTTTTTCCCCCCTCTACCTGGGGTATCTGACACACAGGAAAGGCAAAGAGTTGACTTTCAAGATCAGCTTTAGTTGAGAAAATTAATGACTGTCCATACAACATGGCACCCAACATCAGGAAATGCAGAGCAGAAATTAAAGCAGAGTAACGATACTGACAGTATCAATTCTCCATCTCTTCTGCTCTGGGTGCTGGGGGCTGGCAGGGTGGGGCCGAGGGGCTGCCACACTGCACAATGATGGGTGTGAACTCAGTGCACAGAGCGTGCTGTGAACATGCAGTAGTGTCATCACACTGGAATGTGGCTATGACAGGGATTCTAATGAATGAAAGATTCCAAAAAGAGGAATCTTCCAGAGGTTCTTCAGGAGCAAAACAGGATATCTAGCTTTTCTTTTTCCCCCAGGGCTTAGAACCAAACCCAGGGCCTTGCGCGCGCCAGGCAGGCGCCCTTCCACTGAGCTAAACCCCCTAGCCCCAAAGCAGGATATCTAACAGATAAGTAGAAAAGAATTTTTAAAACATGCTTCAGAAAGAGATGAGGTTTCCTGCCTAAAATTACTTCAGCCTAGGCTAGCAGCCTCTTCAAGAATGCTACCAAAACAGGTTGAGAACTGAAAGCAATACACATGCAGAAGCAGTGTGCTCACAGACAAGTTTTTGACAAATTTTGCAGATCTTGTTAATGAAAGAACCAAACAAATTGCAAAGTGAGATGGGGAAAGAAAAAAGTAATTAGAAGTGGGCATTGCTTTATGGGAGGGAGGATCTCACTGAGCCAAGAAAAAAAAAAGAATGACAAGATGTCCAAAAACTTTACACTGTGCAAGAAAAAAAAATGTAGATGACATTTATGCTAAAATGCGATGAATAAATGAAAGGAGAAGGAAAGAATGGCAGAGAAGGAGGGAGGGAGAGAGGAGAGAAGGAAGGCAGGAAGGAAGGCAAGAAGGAAGGAGAGGAGAAAAAATAGAAGGAAGAGAGGAAGACTAGAGAGAGGAAGGCAAGAGGGAGGAAGGAAGCAAGGAAGAAGAGAGAGAGGGAGGAAAAGAGACAAGGAAAAATAGATGGATCTTTACTGTTCTTCTGTACCAATAGCAGGGTAAAGGTGGAAAAAAGGTATGGAGTGCCCAAAGTACAAAAACAGAATCAAAAACAAAAAGAAAACCCACCTTATTTGCTATAAAAAATGTATAATAATATCCACAATAAAGATTTGGTAGAGATGAAACACAAAACAAAAGACCAATTAGGGTTATATCAGAAATAGCAAAAAATAAAAATAGAAATGGATTTAAATTCATATATTAGAGGCAGAAACCAATGGAGCAGCTCTGAAAACTTGGCTCTGTGTTGCATTAAAGACAAAGATATGCTGCAGAGAGAGTAGGCTGACCCTGGGGACAGCCCTTGCTTCCCCAGTCCTCACTCAAGAGGCCACAGGGCCAGCCAGCTCCCCACTGAGTTGGGGCATCTATGATTCCACCCCTGGCTCTTGAGTGACAGAGATGTATGTAACCTGAGCTGCTCCTCATGTGAACTGGGTTCTCCATATTTTCTTCCTCCAGTCGTAAAATAAATGTAAAGGGACTTGGACAAGAGCCACCTGTTGAGCTGAGACCCTCATGGGGACCCAGGAAGTGACAGACAATTGGGGAAACCATTTTCTGCCACCCCTTAAAAGTCAGAGCATGCCCGAAGCTCCAGGGCACAGCTAAAAGGCCAGTGAGGGTTGGCTGCTCGTTGACTTTATCGAGAAATAGCTGTGCTCGGGGAAGAAGAATTGTCCAGTTTGCAAGCCAGAAATGAAAGTTGGGACTTTACGGAGTTGAAAAAGCCAATAGGTTCAGGAGCCGAAGGGGCATAAAATAAACCTGGAAAAGTCTTTCAGAGACAATCACCCATTACGACTTTGGAGTTAATTCAAATAATTCAGCCCAGTAGCATATATCAGATTAATGATGCTGTTTTTCAGTGTGAGCCCATTATTCCAGAAAGCCTCAAGGTGGTTGTTATTGAGTTGAGAGAGAGTGGAGAGAGATGAGTGGGGGGCTGATGACAACAAATTAGGAAAACAAAGCAACTTGAATCTTGCCCTGGGAAGATGGTGGTGTGGTAACTACACATGAACCAACTGCAAACAAACAGATCTGATTCCTACTAAAAATACTAAGGAATTGCATTGTGGGGGGAGGGGGAGAATCATGCTTAACTTGCAAAGTCTCTAATTGCTAAGAACAACAATCTCTGAGTCCTTGGCATGCACAGCAGGGAGCGGATACAGGGGCTTTGATAACACTAGGGGAATGTGATCCTGGAGACCAGTTCAGATTGGGTCCAGGGAGGAAGACAGAGGATACTGTCCTGGTGAGCAGATGTAAGCTGGCCTTACTGCTGCATCCTTCACTTGCCCAGCAGGCTTCCATCTCCATGTCACCAGGAAGCAACGTATTTCCAGTTCTCTTCTGCAAACTGAGGTGTTGATTCTGATAGTTGGCCTCAACTGGGCTTCTTTGGCAGAAGGAAGCGATGTGGATTGAAGTGTGGAAAAGCTGCCTTTGTCATGGTACAACACCATAAGGAACCCTATGTGAGCAGGAAGAAGACCCCAGATGGCATAGAATTAAGTTCCTGAAAGGGAATCTGGGACTCTCAGCCTTTGGGGAAAGCGTGAATGTGCTCTCTGTGCAGGGAAAAAGGAGACACAAAGGTATGTACTGTCCAGATGTGGAGACTGTAACAGACACCAGCTGTTCCCCAAATCCCTGGGCCTTCTTTTCCAGGGCTCTCAACTAGATTCATTGCCCTGTGTCCCTCACAATTAGGCACAGCCATAAGACGTAGTACCCACCAGTGGAATTATAAATATAAGTGAGGTACAGCCCTCCAAGGCCAAGTCCATAAAACCGGAACACATTACCTCCCCCACATCCCAATCCTACCTCCAAATACGGGGAGCCCAGAAACCATGGTTACACTAGCTAGAAATGAATCAGCACTATGTTAAGCTGTTAAAATATTGGGAAGTAGTTGTCTTAGCAGCTAGCTAGTATTGTCTAATGAATTCTTATGAAAAACAAACACAGAAAGGATTGAAAGAAATCTACAAGTGAAAAAGTAATGTAGCAATATTTACATAAAAAATAAAATTTTAGGCAAGAACTAAAATACTGTATGTAAAAATGACAGTGAATAACCATTGAAAGAATTAGGCAAGAAGGTTTAACAAACATGAACTTACATGTGGTAAACAACACAGCCTTAAAGTACAGATGACTCTCAGAGCCTTAAAAGGGTTTAGTCATTTGTATTAGAACTAGAAAGATAAAGTGGGCAAAATACAATGTTTAGACCAATGGCAAATAAACTTGAAGGAAAAGAGGTACAGAACCCTAAAAGGAGAAAATATGCATTCTTTCTATTCATTTTAACATTTACCATGAACCAGATCTCAAAGGCAATTTCAACAGACTTCAAGTATTCTGCAGTAAAGAGATTGCATCTTCTTACCATGATGTAGCTAAAATGAAAACTAAAACTAATAGGTAACTTAATGATGCAAAGGCTATATTCATTTGTTGGGAGTCAAGGCGAGGAAGCTGAGGCAGGAGGAAAGTTTTTAGTGCAAAGGAGCAGCCTTGGCACCTGGGTGGAGCACAGGGGGCCGTCAGAGGACCTGTGGTCTCCAGACCCCCTCAGCTGCAGGACATGGGGCCTAATATATCTTTCCTGCTAATATGAATCTGTACTTCAGGAAAAAACAAAATCAGACCAATATACCAACCACACTGCTTCTCCTTTCTTCAGTGGTGCAAAGAGAATGGCAAAGAAGACACAAAGGCCAGGTGGGAAACCTTCCTGAGACAGGGAAAGAAGTACGCACCAAGGAAAGGAACAAGAACAAGGTGAAACAAGAGGACTGCCAGCAGAAGAGCGACTTCCCAGGCACTTCTTCCATCAACAGGAGAGAAAGCTGACCGACAGGCTAGAACCACTCCATAAAGAGCTAAGAATTACAGCTCACTCCATCCTTCAGGGAATTCCTGGCTTCTGCTGGAGAGAGATGGAAGGAACCTTCCAGAAGGGATTAGAATTGCCTTGCCCAGATTGGTGCCCAGATTCCAGGTACCACACTTGCTGAAAATCATAGGATGCTCTGCAGATTGAGAACCCACCAAACATCTGATTTCTAGGCATATAAATAATCCCAAACAAACAAAATCCTAACCAAAAAAAAAAAAAAAAAAGAAAGAAAGAAAAGAAAGCAAGCTGAACAGCAAGCTTAAGTGTCTGCTGGCTCATGGCACTGGGTTTCTCCAACTAAAGCTTTCCATTTCATGAATGGCACCAATAATACTCACACCAACAATGACCAAAAATAACCCAGCACCCAGCACTTACTTTAGCCTGGTGCTGAGCTGACCTCTCCACATGTACAGAATGCCTTCCTTTATCTAAGAGAACAGGCCCTAGCATGTCCTTTGGTAAAAGAGAGAAACTAAAGAACTTGGGGGTCATAATTTGAAAGAGGATTCATTTAATTATTTATTAGTTTTCTTTATTTGATCAGAATTTAACCCAAGCCAAGATCTATTCCCAAAGCAGGACTGTGATCTTTGCACTCCCTATTATAATAAACATAAATGACCATCAAGGGGAGAAGGAAGGCTGAGAACCAGAAAAATCCTTGCAAAGGACGAAAATCTAGGTACCACGGCAGAAGGGAAGGGCAGAGAAAAATCAGGAGACAGCCCCTGGACTGCCACATGTAGGAAAGGGGGCAGAAATACTGTTTCCCTTGTTCTCCCTGGTCCGTAATCATAGGCTCCGCTGTTCCCTGAAAGTGCAGACATACACAGGGTAGCCCATTAATCCTTCAAACACTAACAGACACTGGCAGGGATTTAGACTGGAATGTATTTACAAAGTGACAAATTATGTTCTGTATTAGAGAGAGAGAAAGAGCACCCACAAACGGGCTGATAAATGTCAGCTGCAGTCACGACAAACGGTTTATTTTTATTATACTGTAACCACAAATGTTTTTTTTTCCTCCTTTCTTTCTTTCTTTTTTTTTTTCTTCAGGAGTCCCAAAGATTTATTTGCTACAGGGAAAAAACAAGATTATATATGACACAAAGTAATAACGGTACAATCAGATATTCTGGGTACTCTGCCCTCCATGAAAGCTTGATCCAGGCTACACCATGCCAGGAAAAATGCAACCTTCTCCCAAGCACAGTAAATAGTTAATAAATCAGAAGTGATACAATACCTTGTAATTAGATACAGCCTTAGTCCACAGACTAGCCAATTGATAGACAATATCCAATTCCCCCTTTAGTGGCTATCAGGAGGGTAGAGTAACTATTAAAATAAATTTAATGGCTGTGACAGGTAAGAAAATATACCAGAAGCTAAAATGTAATCAGTATATCCTACCCAAAATAAAATTATAGTCTTGACTGCAGATGGGGGGGGGGTCCCTGGACAAGGTGGGCTGTGAACAGACAGCGACATCCACAGGCAAACAAGGGCAAGGTCACTACTGCTAACGGCATGCTTGACCTTGAAAACAAGACTAGAAAAGGGAATCTGGCCTGGGGCCAAGAGAAAATGCAAGATTTCATACATTTATGATGAAGGACCTCTCCTGGTCATTGAGTGGATCGCCTTGGTGAGTTGGATGTTGGGGTGGTAGCATATGCTCTTGGGGTAGCAACCCAGCAGGATGGCAGAGAGAGGCTGGAGTTCATATCCCCAATTCTTCTCCAGGCTCTATCCCTACCTCCACAAGGGACCCTGGCCAAGCTCCTGCCCTCCCACCCCCATTCCAGGGCCCTTCCTCCACAGCTGTAAGCTAGAAGGTCAGGCTCTTGTGGGGGCTTGGAAGTCTCCCCCAGAATCTAACTAGAAGGCAAAAAGAGGAATGTAACTAGAAGAAAACAATGGCAGAAGTCAAATATACTCAGGGAACATTCTATCTTCTGAATCTTAGATGCAAATCTCCTATCAATCATTGCAAGCTCCAATTCCTTACCCTTGCAAATACTCTAGAAGGAGATGTTTAGAAGAGATGGACTTGGCAGGAAATCATAAATATATGTAAGACACAGATCATATAGCATAGTAAAGAATGTGTCCCTTTCCCTTCCCCCTTTCCCCTATATGCCTGGGAAGGTATTTCTTTTGCAGAATAATGGATAATAAGAGTTGGGGGTAGAGTACACAGGTGAGGAGGGTTGTCACCAGAGAGCAGGTAGGGAATCCTTTAGTCCTGGGATGAAAGCTTGAGTTCTATTCAGTGCAGGGTCTGGTGAAGAGCAAGCAGGGCCTTTGAACAACCATCAGAACAAGCTGGGATTCAGACTCACTATTTCCATTTTGCATTATGACCTCTCAGAACACTGGGCTGTGACTTTCAAGCCATCATACTAATACATTCCCCACAAGAATATGGAAGATGTACCAGGTAAGTGATCCCCAGCACACGGGGCCCAGCACCCCTGTGTGTGACCACATTGGGAAGTTCCCTGAGAACTGCATCTACAGTTTCTGGGCCTGAGACTGCTTCCTGTAAAGCCCAACCCTGTCCCATCCTACACCAAATGACTGTCTTTCCTAGGAGCCAGGATGGCTGCTCCTCCTATGTCTCGCATCCCATCACCACCCGACAGTCTTCCTTTGCTATTTGTACAGAGAGAGTGGGTAGTCACACATTGTCACCAGCATGGTCCTAATGGCCTCTCCACCAACCCCTGCAAGCCAACGGCTCACAAATATCAGATCTTTCACCTCTCACAAGCAAGCAATCCTCAGCCTATGGCAAGAGGAGATAAATAAAGAAGGAACAAGGTGAGATGGCAAATGTCACTCTAGCTGTGTCAGCAGGTCACCCAGAACCATCAGAGAGGCTCCTACTGGTCAACATGGAACTAAATGAGCAACAGGATAAATCCTGATACAAGTTTGATTACAAGTCAGGATAAATACCTGGGAATGTATACTAAGGTAAATAAAAATAATTGAATCATAAATAAACAGGGAAGAAGAGACAGCTCTTCCTTCAGTTACTATATGCAGAAAGCAGTTGGATATACAAATTCTCCAAGAGCTACAGCATAGGAAAATTACCAGCAGAGGTTAGAAGTCAGGGGGTAAAACTTGAAGGAGAAAGGGAACGTTGGCATAATCCCCAAGTATCTCCCCTCTCATGACCATAAATCACAAAGGAAAAATCAGTCACATGACAGTGGAGAAACTGAGACATCCCTTAAACAAAGACTTGATATTCTCCCTGATGCCACAGCCTAAGAAAAACAAATCAAAGAATTAAAACCAGAAAAGCCCAAAGGAAGAAGGCAGCCAAGGAGACATGGCAACTAAAGGTCCTGTGTGGTTGTGGACAAGCCCCCAGAATAAAGAAGACACTGGGCAGAAAGGGAGCCTCCGAGCCACAGAGCTTTGGTAATGGCCCGTACTATGGTCACTTTCCTGGTTTCCATTATTTGGTAGATTTGTTGAGGGTTTTTGTTGTTGTTTTGATTTTTTTTTTTTTTTTTTTGGCCAGCCATGAGTCCTGAATTCAGGGCCTGGGCACTGTCCCTGAGCTTTTTCACTCAAGGCTAGTGCTCTACCACTTTGAGCTACGGCATCACTTCTGGTTTTCTGGTGGTGAACCGAAGATGAGTCTAACAGACTTTCTTACCTGGGCTGGCTTTGAACCATGATCCTCAGATCTCAGCCTGCTGAGTAGCTAGGATTGCAGGCGTGAGCCTCCAACACCCAGCTGATTTGTTCTTTTTAATCTGCATTCTTAGGGGGGAAAATGTTGGCAAGCCCAAAATGTTGTCCCTATTGTTTTGTTTTGTTTTAAAAATGTTTACGAAATCTCAAGGGCCACTCAGCTCATTTAAAATTCTTTTCTAATCTGTTTCCTTCATAGAACATTAAAAATATGCCAATTCCATTTAGAATCAAATCCTTATGTTGTTTTGTGTCAAAGAAAAAATTAAGCCAACAGACACCTCCTGCAGGAAGTCTTTCCTGACTATCCCAGGACGGGCGTGGTTCCAAGCCATAGCCCCCCACAGTTCTGCAGTCTTTGTTTTTCACTGGTGCTTCTCATACTTGATTTTCTTATATTCAGGGACACACACACACACACACACACACACACACACACCTACCTCTTCCTCTTCTGAGAAACTGTTTAGTTTGTTTAGTGTTTTGTTCTTAGGGCCCTCCTTCTCCCACCAATAAGTATTTAAGTTATTTAAAGTAAACTGTCTTTTTTATTTTAAAAAAGTCTATTATCTTTAAGTGGTTGCACAAAGGAGTTATTCAACAAATCAGTTTAAAAGTACAGTGCAATGAAATTGCAGAGCTTCTGCATGGCAAAGGACATAGCTAGCAAGATCAATAGAAAGCCCACAGATTGGGACAAGATCTTCACTAGCCATACAACTGGACAAGGGTCTCATATCTAAAATATACCTAGAACTCAAAAAATTAAAATCAAAGAAACAACTACCCAATAAATAAGTGGGCTAAAGACTTAAAGAGAAACTTTTCTGAAGAGGAAAGAAGGATGGCCAATAGGCACATGAAAAAATGCTCAACCTCCCTAGCCATAAATGAAATGCAAATCAAAACAACATTGAGATACCACCTCATCCCAGTTAGAATGGCTAGACACTCTAATAACAACAGATGCTGGAGGGGATGTGGGCAGAAGGGAACCTTAATGCATTGTTGGTGGGAGTGTAAGCTTGTTCAACCACTTTGGAAAGCAGTATGCAGGTTCCTCAAAAGACTCCACATAGAGCTCCCCCATGACCCAGCAATCCCACTTTTGGGCATTTACCCAAATGATCACAAACAAGACCATACTAAAGCTACCAGCACAACTATGTTTATTGCAGCATTATTTACCATAACTAAGATATGGAACCAACCCAGATGTCCATCAGTAGATGAATGGATCAAGAAAATGTGGCATATATGTTTGTTAGGAAATGGAAAGACTGGAAAAAATTATATGAAGTGAAGTAAGCCAGGCCCAAGGAAACATAGGTCCCATGCTTTCCCTTATTTGCAATAACTAGTATATGTCTGAGACAAGCAGAAACGGTCAGATAAGTTGATGTTAGGTGAAATGAACCCCAAGATAAGGACTCAAATGGTTTTTCTTTCTTGCGATTATTTCTAACATATTTATAAGATGATTTCTTTGTTGCTTTTTATGTCCCTTCTCCACGGTATAACCCGTTTTCACTGTATCTGATGTTGGTATAATTTGTGGAGGGGAAGGGAAAAAACAAATTGTTTAGATAGGGATACAGGTGAACCCATTGCAACAATGAGATGTATAAGATGTTATGTCGAAAAATGAACTTTACAATTTTGGCAGGGGGTGGGGGGGAGGTGGGAAGGGATGGTAATGGGAAACAGAGGAGGAGGCAACAATGCTTGATAAGAAATGTACTCATTACCTTGTCCATGTAATTGTAACTCTTCTGTATAGTATTTCCACAATAAAAAAAAAAAGACAAGGGGTCGGTGCTTGATAAGAAATGTACTCATTGCCCATGTAAGTGTAACACCTCTGTACAGTATTTTCACAATAAAAAAAGACAAATCAAAAACAAAACAAAAAAATAAGCACAATGCAACTCAATCAATATCATTGTTTTCATCATTCTCTAGAAATCTTGTTGCTTTTAAGAAATTTAATGAGTTAATATATTTTAAAATCCTGTGCCATTCAATACATACACTATGCAATGCTGAGAACTATGCATTTGAACTTAGCTTTTAAAACTTTTTAGCTCCAAGGTAAATTAGAACAAACAACAACAACAATGAAAAACCCTGTTTCATTTATTTCCTAAGTACTAACTATTGATTCCTGATGTTCTCCAAGTGCTCTGCTATAACAACTTTGGAGTCCTAATGATTAGTGTTTTAATAATGATTAAGCACAGAAGAAAAAACTTCATTTGCATGTGGTCCATCACAAATTAGCTGTAAAGGTTCTTATGTGAAACTTATGTTCAAATTCTTGGTCCAACATAATTGAAGATGATAAGCATCAACTTGCCAAATACAACTCTCCCTCACTGTTATAAATGACATGGAAATACAAGCTCAGCCAGCAACTGGTCCAAATCCTTAGCAAACAATATATACACAGTCTGCTGAAGGCCAGGGAAAACTGACTGGCACCCACTCCCAAATAAAGAATAGAATAAAAATAAAATAATATAAAAAAGAAGGCTGGGAAGGAGGCTCAGTGGTAGAGTGCTTGCCTTGCCATACATGAGGCCCTGGGTTCAATTCTTCAGCACCACATAAGCAGAAAAAGCTGAAGTGGCGCTGTGGCTCAAGTGGTAGAGTGCTCGCCTTGAGCTGAAGAGCTGAGGGACAGCGCCCAGGCCCAGAGTTCAGGCCCACAACCAACAATAAATAAATAAGTAAATAAATAGCAGCCATTCTGAAGAACTATCAATTTATATTTAAAATATTCCCAAGTGGATGCATAGACATGATCATGACTGTGAAAATGGAATGGGTGCCAGTAGGCAGGAATTCCTTTACTATGATAAAGGTGTAAGGTAGGATCACTAGGGCCTTGCCACTAAGGAAATTTTAATGACATGGAAAGATGGCCAAAATTAGAAGAAATGTTAGAAAAAAGAACCATAGGAATGTGATGTGATGTCTATCTTAGAAAATGTAAAGAAATATTCTAAGATTTTAAAAAGATTAAAAGATATGCAAAAGCCACATACCACTGTCTCTCATCTGTAATCCTAGCTACTCAGAAGGCTGAGATGTGAAGATCACGGTTCAAAGACAGCCCAGGCAGAAAAGTCCCCTGAGATGCTCATCTCCAATTAACCACTCAAAAACCCAGAAGCAGAATTGTGGCTCAAAGTGGTAGAGCACTCGCCTTGAGCAAAAGAGCTCAGGGACACTGTCCAGGCCCAGAGTTCAAGTCCGAGGACAAACAAACAAACAAATAAATAAAGATAAGCAGGAAAAAAAAAACAGTGACTTTTCTAAGACTCAGGAATTACTTCCTTATTTGTATGTAAATGGTGCCCTCAATGAAAAGAAAACATAAATGTGCTTAAATTAAGTCCCTAAGTGAAAGTTTTAATGTGTCTTCCAAAGGCCATAGTCTTGAGTGGAATGGGAGGGGAAACATAAATCAGGCTTCAGCAGAAAGATCTGAACTCTCTCTGCATTTGAAAAATTGTGGCGGTCTCCTTGGAACCATGATACCAAGGCTCTACAATATGTACATATATGCACACATGCACATACATGTATGGGTACACATATGGGTACACATATGTAGGGAAAACAGCTTCTTTAGTTGAGGCAGAGTGGCTAGCATGCGGAGATTAATTATACCAGCCACTTTATTTTTTTAATATAATGAAATTTTCCATAGTCAAAGAGTTTTCATTTTTAGAATGGAGCATATAGAAAAAAACATGCAAACACACACACACACACAAAAATAAGAACTGTGATATTATCACAGAATGAAGAGGAACCAGATCATTAACAACAAATTAAAAGAGCTTACACAGTTAAAGAACATTGTTACATCAGGTCAAAAACAAAATCCAAGTGTTATTGTTAAGCATATAACAATAAATAGATCAGAAAGATGAAGAATAAAATGCAATCAAAAGCAAAAAAAAAAACAAAACAAAACAGAAAAAAGGCCAAAAAAAAAAAGTAGCTTGCTGAGAATTTCTAAGCAAATGAAAAATAATGGTCTCTTCAAACACGGAAATGTCCTCTAGTTGTAATTGCTGGTTTATACGTTTTTTTTTTTAATACATCATCAAAAACCAGCATCAAAATTAAACCACAGTAATGAGCGGATTAATAGGCTCCACAGCCATTAATGGAAGAAAGTGCCCGGTCCCTCTGGAAACTCATTCGGCAATACATAGAGCCTTTGGGGTTTCAGTTAAATCACTGCATACCTATGCACCTGACCAGGAAAGAAAAAGAAAAAGAAAGAAGCTATCAGCCTGCTTTCCTCCTCTGCCAAGCAAAAAAGGAAAAAAAAAAAAGAGATGACTCCCTTTCTTTTTGGCAGGTGGGGGGAGGGGGGAGGAGAGCATCAGCAAACAGATGTTTACAAACAGAAGGTAACTGATAAAAAGCCAGCACAACCCGTGCTGTCTTCCTGATTCACAAATGAAGCCATTGGAGCCACTGCAAAGAGCTTTTCTGGAAACCGTCCAGGAATTTAAAGGTGCAAACAAGCTGCCTAATACCCTTGCGTCGACTGAATTCTTATGAAGAAAATAAAGTTTATTGTCTGGAAAGAAGGAAAGCGTGAGGGAAGCAGTAAGGCGATGGAGGTGAACCATTAGACAGATGCTCACTAGAGAAGTCGGCACCCAGGCAAGGGCAAGGGAGGAGTGAAGGCATCGGCCTGGGCTGTGCAACTGGGCCCCAAACTGACCTTAGACTTGCCCCCCCCCACCCCGGCCATCCTCCCCCCACCATTCCCTCCTCCTCCCCCACCCCCTGTGGCCCCCAACCCCTTGGGAAGTCCTCACACATAAGCTCCCCACTGGGGACAAAGGGCTGCATCTCTTATCCTTCCCAATAGTCCTCAAAATAAGGGCAGGGGATGGTTGTAAAATATCCCCAAGTGTTTGTGAATATTGGTAAATGTTCTCTCTGTCTTTAAAGCACAGGACTTTCATTAAGCCCGCAGGCTGCATGAACTGGCAGACTGAGGACGAGATGATTTCTTATGGATCGGGCATGGCAAAGTGTCACCAGTGTCAGATGACTTCTAAAAATTGATAGATTCATAAAGTAATCTCTTAGACTGAACCCTTTGAGGGCTTACATGTAAACTCTTCAGCCCAGCTGAAGCACCGTTTACAAACTTTTGTATGTCTGCATGAATGTGATCTCCTCATCTGTCTCTTCTGTTGCTGGCACCAATATAGTGCTGTTATACTCAGGTCTGTCCATCAGCAACTCAGTGATGATGCATGCTGACAGTCCAGGGACTTGGGAGGTTGAGGTAGGAAGACCATGGCTCTGAGGCCAGCTTGGCTACCAGAGGCTGATGAAATGCTCGCTGCTAATATGGACTTGGCACCTATAATGCTCTCTAGAAAAACAAGAAGTAAACACTGGCAAATGGGACCCGTCAGCCCCCGGCTTCACTGGAAAGTCGTCTTCTTTCCCCACATGGAGGCGAGTACACTCCGTAAACAGTGCTCCAAATGCCCTAATAGTCTGGGGAAAGAATGGGAGAAGAAGCAAGAAGGAGAACAAACAAACAGGGTAGTCACTGGTTTGAGTTAGGTCTATGAACAAAATGGGCTTGTGCCTTTATTCCTAGCTACTCAGTAGGCTGAGATCTGAAAATGAGGTTTTAAAGCCAGCCTGGGCAGGAAAGTCCATGAGTGCATGAAGTTGTGCCTCAAGTGATAGGACACCAGCCTCGAGCGAAAAAGCTCTGTACACGGAGACAGAGAGCATTCCAGCAAACTCCGCTCAATTTTATTTCTTCAAACATGTGATCTAGGAACCGACGTTATAAAGAGCTTCATCCTGTAAAATTCATTGTCAGCTTTCCAGGCTGAAGCATACATAGCTCTGTGTGTGTGGTGTGCGCGCAAGTGCCCGCGCACACGCACGCACACACATGCATGCACATGTGAATAACTTTTCTCCCTACAATTTCCCACTTACAATTCCTCCTTGACCTTTCTCAATACTTTTCTTACATGTAGACATGAGTTCAAGCCCCAGTTACCTGGAATCAAGAAAGAAAAAAGACAAAAAAAAAAAAAGAAAAAGAAAAGGTAAGAAATGGACCTAGCCCATAATTTACAAGCAATAATACAAGAAGTTACTAAGAGTGAAGGGAAAGTATCTGTGACAAGAGCTTGAATGCAAAGCTGCAAATTGTGTCGTTATCTTTTCAAATATTGTCCAGGGGCTCATGGTCAATGGCAGCTCTTTCATTCCAGCAAGTTCTAATTCATGTCCCACCATATTCTTCTGGGGTTAGCAAGGATCCCCACCCCAACCCAAACCCTTAAAACCTGGAGCTCTGATACACTGGGGCAAACAGCATTTCAGCAAATTCTGCTCAATTCCATGTATTCAAACGTGTGACCTGGGCTCCCCGCACTTTTCAAAGAGCCTGAGCCTGTAAAATTCAGCACCACCTTTCCAGGCTGAAGTGTGTATAGCTGTGTGTGTGTATAGCTGTGTGTGTGTGTGTGTGTGTGCGCGCGCGTGCACGTGTGTGTGTGTGTGTGACCTTTCCACCTCCAATTCAGCACCCACAATTTTCCTTTGTACTTTCTCAATACTTTGCTTGCAGTAGCAACTCTGAGGCTGCTGCTACTAGCAAGACCACTTAAGATACTCCTAGCTATTTACTTTGGAGTTCAAGGCCACCAGAACTTGTTCCAAGCACTTGATCTCCCCAATGCCCTCAAGAGAACAGTGTGATTGTTTTCTCCATTTTAAGACCACAGAACTAAGACTTGAGAGTATTAAATTGAGGGTATCCAACTCTGAAGTGGTCAGGCTGGGATTTGACCCAAGACAGTGCCTCTCCTGAGCCTCAACCAACATGGGAAGGTGTCCATAAAAGAGCCAAGCCAGACAGACTCTTGGGTAGCACCATGGTCCTGAACTGTGGCTTCACAACTCAGGAATGGAGGGGTGGGGGCCTGAAATCCTGCCTTACTGAACATTGCAATCATCGTTGTTCAGCAGTTAGATGTCTACAGGCTCTAGGATTTTGCCTAGACCACCCCATTGTACTGTATGGAAATGAGGTTGGTCCTCTCATGGGGGAGACCTTACAACAAGAGCACTTATATAAGAGACACACGAAAGAGAAACTCACTACATGGCACAGAGATGTTCATTCCTGAGAATGAACTGAGTCAAAACTGAATCACTGAATTGGGGTGGGGGAGGGGTAGAGGAGGATCAATGGAGCTTAAATATAGGATCCATAGATTCTGATCACTGGACTTGCCATGTTATTTCTGCGTGCATTCGTCACCCCAAGGCCCCCACTTCTCTCCCTACCATTCTCTTCATTGTAGCTGCAGTACAGGAGATCTCTTTGGGACCTAACCAAGAAGAAACACGGTGATGGGCCAGAAGCAAAGGAATTCTTCTACACCCTCTAGACTGTAGAGCCCTCAGCAGTGGTCCCAGCACAGACAGCAACAATAAAAGAACTGTTTGCAAGCCTGAATTAAAATAGACTTGAGCCCTGTGAGATCAGGGATGAAAGCAGAAAGGTATATTTTTTAAGAGAAAGTTTTATGTTCCTTTAAAACTTGGACTTGATTTTTAAGAGAGTCTTATCCTTGTCCTTTCGGGCTGGCTTTCACACCGTTAAACAGGATGAGAACATAATCCATATTGTTTTATGGGGAATCCACTTTTAAGATATGTACAACATTTAAGGAACATTAAGGGAAGCGGAAATTGAATTCCTTCCAGAAAAGCTTTAACTTGAGATAAGAAAAAAAGGCCACAGGTTAGAAGTATTGCCAAAATTATAATCAGAAATTGCCAGGGCAATTGCAGAGTAGCCTCATGAACTGCGGTATGAATTATTTCTTGTGACCTTTAATAAGACAGTAATGCAATTAATTTCTAAAGAAGATAAAAGGGAAGCATATTTTCCAGCAATCTGGAGAATATGAGTTCATTTATTCATTGGATGAGTATTTACCAAGCAGCTTATTGGGGCATGGACTGGGATGGGCACAGAGAGATGTCATCCCCAGGCAGCTCGTGAACATGTGGGGGGCAGGAACAATGAGGGTGTGTGGGGGCCAGAGGAATGGGTTGACAAGCTGGCATTGTTACCTGTGAAATATACCACGTAAAACATGCATGCAGGGACTAACAGACCAGACTGAGAGACTCACAACCGGATATACAATCAGATTAGCATGAATACGATCATTAAAATCTTGGCAATGTGTGGGAGATCCCCAGAGGAGAGAGGATCAGCAAGTGAAGAAATTGGTCAAAAGCAAACTTTGGGGAGTGCTGAACCTTAAATGATGAAAGAAGAAAATGAAGTTAGGTGGAAAGGGGAAATTGCAATGGTTACAATAATTAAAAAGAAGACAAAAAGACAAGTATAAAAGTACCAATGTTTAACTGGACTAATGACCGAATGATTCTGAATATACTAAAAGCCACTGAAAGAGTGAATTAACAAAGCTGAAATCCTCATTCTAAGAAAGAGAGAAAATAAAAGTATGACCCATAAATATATCTTTGTTATTCAACTTCATCAGTTGTCATTCTATACTTACCTTTCAAAATAAAATAAAACCATAATAAAACGCATTACTCTCTTCCTCCGTCTCTCTCCCAGTCCCTATCCCTTCTTCTCTCTTCTCCTCCCACCATGTGTGTGGAGGTAGGTAGGTAGGTAGGCACATGAAGTCCAGGGCTCTGCACATGCTAAGCAATAGCTCTGGCACTAAGCTACCCTTCCAGACCTGGAAATATTCTATTTCTTGATTGTACTACTGACTTTATAGTTAGTATCATTGTTAAAACTCACTGAATGGTATATTTAAGTGCTGTAGTGTATTGTACGTAAATTATACCTCAACAAAGTTGATAAAACCAAGCCAATCCAAGCAAGGAGACAAAGAAAAACATGTTGCAAATTTTTCCTTGAACAAATACTGAAGTGAACATCCAAATTGCCCCCTGTGGAAATGGCAGAAGTGGCCACAGGTGCCTCCACCACACAGAGCCAGGAGGTTTTGGTCGCTATGGTTTGAGTTTCATTTGTTTTCTGCAGTGCTAGAGATCAAACTCCAGACTTCGTGCACAGCTGAGGGCCCCGCTGCTAAGCTATACCCCACCCCAACCAACTGAGTTTATGGCATTTCCCAAGCCTTTTCGAACCATCACACTCAACAAAACTAAACTCCCCTTTTGCAGTCAGGGGGTAAGATGTGCAGAGATGTGCAGCACTTCTGGGGCTCTGAGGGGCAGCCCTCTCTGCGCTGCAGAGCACTGCTGCCCAGCTAGCAGACATGGCAGCTGTTGTCATGGCAACGATAACACTGATAAACCTGACCGCAGGCCAGACAATCTCAGGCCCTCAACTTCCTCCAAGCCATGGACTTCCCAGTCATCCAATGATGTGGAGACTAACAACCTCCCCTCACGAACTCACAACCATCTCCCTGTTCAGTGTTCAGAGAGGCTAAGTGACTTTCCAGAATTCCTGCAGCTAAGGCAGTGACAGAGGCCATCTGAGCCTGAGGCCCACACTCCCCAATCACCTTCCTCAGAGCAGATCTGTAAGGGTGGTCAGGCAGATCAGCAAGAGAGAATGGCTTGCTTTTCCTCAGCACACATAAGGAAAAAGGGAAAGCTCAACTTTAATCAGGTCCAAACAGCAAGAGCATTGGGACACCAGATGTGGCTCCTCCTCACCCGCTTACTGCCCTAACCCGAGTTATGTGTTGAAACACCAGCAGTACGCATTGAAGTGGGCATCCTTCCTCACAGCCAGTGTCTGGTTGTAGCCAGAGCTCTGCCTGCTCAGGGAACAGAGAGAGGAGGGCAGGAAGTGATCCCTACTAAATACAAGGAGGTCATTTGCATATAACATGGGACAGACCCAGCCATCAAGGCAGAAACACAAGTCAGGTTCATTTTGGTAATTGCACCTTCCTTATTGGAAATTATTTGGAAATGATCATTATGATCCAGATTTATATGGCATACTTCTTTAAGTTTCATCGGAGACTACATTAATAAGAGACAAGATGAACATATGCAGAATTTATGGAGAATTGAAGCAGTGGGTCCTATCATTTACCATACCACAAAGAAATGCTCCTCACCCAAAGTCCCCTGGGTCCAACGTTTTATTCATCATCCTGTCAAGACTCTGCCATTCATTCCTAAGTACCAGCCACTCTCCTGCCCTGGCTGGGAATTCTGTTCAGTCTGGTGAAACACACTAATTATACACTGTCACCTTATGCCCTTAGGATGATATACCTGACCATGGTGAGGAAGACTAATGATGGGGTTCTGGAAACATTTTTGATAGTTAGGAATAAAGGACAAAAATGGGAGGATGAGGCAGGCGGAGGGTGGGGAGGCAGAAAGGGAGAGAAAATGCTGGAGGGGGAAAAAGGCAAAGAAAGAACAAGATAGCATGGTTCTAGCACAAAAACTGACACAACCCAGAAATAAGCTCATGTACTTACAACCAGCTGATGTTTGACAAAGGCACTAAAACCACATGTTGGAGAAAAGGTAACTGGTAACTTCTTTGATAAATGGTGCTGGGAAACCTGGATATCCATACATAAAAGACTGAAACTATAACCCTGTCTCTCACTCTGCACTAATATTAATTCAAAGTGGATCAAAAAACTTTAACTACTTCAAGAAAACATAGGGAAAACACTGGGACAGACAGGCACAGGCAACACCAATAAGTCCACAAATCAAAGATGGGCAAATAGAATCGTACCAAACTAAAAAGCTTCTGCAGAGCAAAGAAAACAGTCACTAAACTGAAAAAGACACGGACAGGAATGGGAGAAAATCTTCACCAGACATACATCTACCAAGGGAAATGGTAAGAAAGGGCAAATACAGTTACACTACTTTATATGCATATATGAAAATAGCACAATGAAGCTTGCTGAAGTTTTTTGAAGGAAGAGAAAAATAAGAGAGAATGGCAGAATTTGATCAGGGATCTTTATACACATGTAGGGAAATACCCCCCATGAAGCCCCAGGTGCCATTAATAAGTGTTAACAAATACATACAAAAGAACAGGACAGTCGACCTAGCCTGCTGTGTGCAAGCCAGCACCTCATTATCCTTGTCACTGTCATCACCACCCTCATTCTTGAGGAAGGGAAAGTTTGCAAAGCCAAAGTTGGTGTCAAACCAATCACAACCCTTAATGACAAAGGACACAGAATAATTACTGCCTTCCTCCTAGCAGGTCACACACCATGAATGAAAAGCCATTAAACTGAGCTCTTACAGGCTGCATATCACAACCCAAATACGGTACACAACACTGTCCCTGAAACCAGCCTTGCCCGTCCTTCCCTGTAAAGTGTCAGGGCCTTTCACCACCTGCAGGTGAGAGCCCACGAGGGGCTGCACCCTGCACAAGACCTCTGTGCAAGGCCCTGCCAGACCTAATGAGATGCAGGGAGTCTGAGCACAGGGGGTATACATCTTCAGGCCCCACCAAAAGCCGTGCCTGTTGACAGCAGTCCGTCAGTGATGGATTGAGAATTAATATGGAAATGGAAGGAGGAGAAAAATGAAGACCTGCATACCAGCCGAGTAATGTGCCTGCAAGAAGTGGCCAGAGAACGTGGCGACAGCTCAGAATTGCTTTATTCAATCAGCACAACCTCACGGGTGACAAGCAACTTGATGAAAGGAAAGAAAAGGACATTCGCACGCACAAATGCATGCATGCATGCACACGTATGCATGTACACACTGGCACGCTCCTGAGAGCCAGAGATCACAGAGAAGGCACACAGTCCTAGTGACACTCTCAATCTTGTCACCCCTATATTTCTCATGAATTGATAGTGAAACAAAAGTCAAACAAGATAAAAGGAGATTAGAACTATTTCTTGGCCCAATGGACTATGATTGATCTATGTCCAGAAACATGAATGTGTGCTCCCAAGTTTTGTGCATGGGCCCAAACACCATTCTTATTACCTGCAAGGCCCTAAGCCCTAGATAAACTGACAGCTCCAAAGCAATGTGCAGCTGTGTGAAATGAATTGAGATCCTGGAAGATACAAAGGATGCACTCTTTAATCCTCCTTGTGGCACAACACTTGGGTCACCTGTCACACTTGATATGAATAGTTCTATATGTCATTTAAAAGACTCGGTGAAAGAAATGGTCATTCTCATCAAACCTGGTTGCTGGGTGATCCGATGCAGTATCTTGCAAGGCCTCTTACCAATGAAGACACAGGAGGGTAGAGAGAAAAAGCTCAGCCAGGAATGTACCAGCTGGAGCAGCAATGGGACATCTGAGTAATGTGAGTCCTCCCACCCCTGCCCAGAAACACTCCGTCCTGGGGACTGTGCTAGGGTCACGGGGCACCACTTCAATTGGAATTTCTAGGGCAAGCAGCTGCTGTATCAACCATCAACATAGTACTTATGCATTCAACACACAGAGTGAACTTTAAGGTAAACTGATTAACAACAGTGTATCAGTACTGGTTTGGAAGTGTCACAGTGGCTCAAGTGGTAGAGCACGAGCCTTGAGCTGAAGAGCTGAGGGGCAGCTCCCAGGCCCGCAGTTCAAGCCCCATGACTGACAAAAAAATAAAAGAATTTCAACACTGGTTTATTAATCACTAGTGTGGTATATCACAGTAATATAAAAGGTTAATAGACCCCCTGTGTCAGGAAAGGGCAGGGGTATTCTTCAACATATCCTCTCTAGGATTTATCTCTACTCATTCAATGTAGTTAGTAGTTAAGTCTTGCACAGGCTACCTACCAAAACATGCTTTCTTTGAACAATGTTTAGAGAATCATGACCTGATAGTCATTTAAAATCAGGAAATACTACTTCAAAGAGCAAGCATTATTTGGCTCTTAATCATTAAAAACAATATCAAGAATCATGATAGCAGTGGGTCAATCTTGCTGCATAGAAATAGGTAACTAGCCTGAGGGGCCATTTCCTCGCTAGATAGGAAAAGTGACCAACTGCGCCTCTAACCAGTCCCAGGTCCTAGCCACCCCTATGTCAACCACAAGTCTCCTCCACTCTCTCACTGGCAATTGCAACCTTTTCATGTCATTGGATAGAACAAATGATATGTAGATCACCTGGGTACCTTTTAGAAATGCAGGCTGGGCTGGGTGTTGGTGGCTCACATATAATCCTAGCTATTCAGGAGGCTGAGATCTGGGGATTGTGGTTCAAATGACACAGCACCAGCCTTGAGCATATGAAGCTCCGGAACAAGATCCAAGCCCTGAGTTCACAGAAAATAAAACAAAACAAAATGATACATGCTGGAGCCCAATGTCAGTCTTAGAAGAGTCAGAACAGCAGGGTCTCAAACTTGACCAAGTTTGACTTCACAAAAGCTAACTATCTTGCCCTTGTGACTCTCATAGGACCACAGAAATCTGTAGCCATATGCCACAACTCCACCTGTGGGGCTTCAGCTCCCATCCTCAAGGATCCCACTCAGTAGATTTAGGATGAGGCCAGAGGATTTCTGCTGAGAACAAGCTACAGAGAGACACTGAGGTTGGTGGTCCAACAACCACTTGGAAAACATTTGGCCTCCATGGTTAGGAATCCTGTAATAAATATCCATCTCAACTTCTGCTTCTTTCAAGAACAACAACATAAAAGTTGGCATTTCCTCCATCAATGTAATGTTCTTGATCTCATTCAGCTAGGATTTGGTGAATTAGGGGAGGGAGGTGGTATTTCCCCATTTTCCCAGTGGGTGGTTTGCATTCTCTGAAAGTTTCTCCCACATGGGTTAGCATTTTGTTTAGTTAGCTACTTGAAAACAATGTCTCTTTTTTCTCCTGCAGAAATAGAGCTATTTAAATTAATTCTTGGGTTTATAATACATACAATTAGTTCCAAGCAATATACAACTCTATACTCTGTTGGGGAATATCTTGATTACACAAATGTGAAAATAATCAACCAGAATGATGGCTGGGAAAACGGCATTAAAAATACCCCCTTTCCAATATTTCTGCCATTTGGCTGTGAATGATAGACCGCCCCCACCATAAGCGCTTGCTGTATCTTTAATGGTCCACCCAGAGCTCAGAGTAGAGTCTCAACTATTTGTTCTTTGCTGTTGTTATATTCTGTTCCAAGGTTCATAATTTGAAAATCGACTTCGGGGACTTTTTGCTTGGTCTATTAAAATGATTCATGTTGCATTCAACATAAATTGTGCATTCACAGAGGCGGGTGAGAGCCCGTATTCGCAGCGTAATAACTAAAGTGAATTTTGTACAGGCCGCAGTCTGTGGCAGCGATGTGGTATCATTTGTCTTAATTTTTCTTTGGCATTACATTAGGCAGATGCATTTACATTTCCAGGTATGGCTAACCACTTTAAAAAACTTTGTTTTTACAGCATGAGTAAAGGGGGAATCGAATCTGCATGTTTATGTGATATAACATCAAATCATGCCATTTTACTGTGTGGAGTGTGTAGGGATTTACATTCCATTTACCTGGCTTCACAAAGGGAACTTGGACTCATATGCAAAGTACATGAAATATTTACCGTGGATAGATCCTGCAAGGCTTCTAAAAGAAAAAGATGAGGAGAGGGAAGAGATAAAACCTGCTCTGATGTTGCTGGCAGTACTTTAGCGGAAATCGCTTAAGTGCGTTCATCATTTAAACACAAACACATCTTAAATGAAACCAAACTCCAAATAACTGAAGCCAAAACTTTAGGTGACAGGTGCACAGAGGAGCCATTTGTTACCGATACACAAAAGTACATGATGTTTACACACACACACACACACACGTGCAAGTGCACGTGCATGCAAACACACACACAAAAACACATAAGCACCCTGCTCATGAAATATGGATTCCAGAGGATTGCATCCCAGAGTGCGCCTACATTTCCATTAATGTCATTTAAGATGTATACGTGCCCGTGTTGGTATGCTTAAGTCTTTTAGTGGAACAGTTCTACAAATATGATGTACTGACTTAATTATTTCAGATGGATGGAGAAAGTACAAAGAAGAAATCTTAAGTTCTATCAATGTATTTTTTATCAGTCAGCTCTCAGCTCAGAGTGCATTACCCTCCCCGTACCCCACAACTAGGATGCCAAATGAAAATTAATTGTTGTCATTTAAACATGAAAATGAAGTTTTAAAAACAAAATATCATCACACAAAATAAAAATTTCTTCCCTGCTACTCAGAATAAGGTTCAAATCTTGGTGGGTGGAGAAGAGTCACTGGCTCTATTTGCATAAATGTTCTGAGCAAATCAACATGATTTTGCATATTGTCGTTAAGATCATTAACAATGAAGGCAGATCCTCCTATTTGGCATTCTAACTCCAACCAGGCTCTAGGCCACAGGGCTGAAGTGTCCCAAGCCTCTGCCTCTCCATCTGTAAAATGGGGTCTTGCCATGAGAATTATATGCATGAATTTCTTAGCAGAGCAAAGCAGACCATCCGGGTTAATTAATAACATGATCACTATTAGTTATGAAACTAGAGTGAAGGGAATAATCAAGGCAAATGGAGGTCATTGCATCCAATTGTAATGGTATAAAGGAAAAGCAACAGCTCAGTAGCTTAGGCCACTCAAGAGTGGATGAGTTGCCTGTGACACAGGAATGGGTGAACCTCATTTTCCTTCTCCTGCATGAGTGTACCTGCGCCCTCTATTCCCCACCCTCCACAGTGGGTTGCAGCAGCAAGAGACCCTGGCCAGAAGCCCAGGCGGTGCCACCAAGACTTCTCCGCTTTCAGAGTCAAGAGCCAAAACAAACCTCTTCCTTTACAAATCACTCAGCATCTGTTACTTGGTTGTAACAATGACACCCTGATTTTACACAAAAGCCATACCCATGTGCGTCTAGCCACCACCACGGCGCCACCTCAGGTAAAAAGAATGAGTTTGAATCAGCTACATCGTAAGTATGGTCACCAAGGAATCTCAAAATTAAGAATGTCATGAGGCCTGGTATATTAGCATATAATTGGTTTATTCCACTTACAGTCAGGGGGGACTATAAAATAGAAAAAGTACACAAACAAATATACTAATATTGCTTTCCCTGTAACTATAGTCTTAGCAATGGACACATTATTGAACTCAACATCTTATTTAGTAAATAATGCAAAAAATCCTCAAGCACAAAGAAGAAAATATCCTCAGTAATCATCCCTATAACTGAAAAACATTTTGTTATAATAAAAAAAAGGCTTTCCACATTATGGACCTGAGTCTGAATCACACATATTGAGAGACTGTAGGTGTTAAAAATAATACAGACTAGGGGAGAAAAAAAATCTATATTTTAATCTTTTTGGGGCCGAAACAAATTATCTTATTTACTACATGAATGATTTCCTCAATTTAACGGCAATCCTGAGCGTCACTCCCACCTGTCTGAATAATCAGGCTGGCCCAGAAAAGACTAGATCATTTTTATTAGCAAGAAGTATTCAAAGAGAAGACTTTACCCATATCAAAAATAAGAATAACATGCACATCATCTCAGCTTACAAAAACCTAATTTTATTTTCTTCTGTTTCTGCGAAGAAGTTTGAAGAGGACATGGGAAGGAGCAAATTAAATTCCTCCTTGTGAGGGGGGCGAGAGGGAGCCGTCAAGCTTTGGGGAGCACGGGCACAGCCAGTGCCAGCCTTGCTCCTCCAGCAGAAGGGAGGGAAGGCGTAGCCTTAGGGAAGGGGTCTCGGAACACATCAATACAGGATGCATTCTATAGTTCATTGGCTTAGGAGGTTTTTAATTTGTGAGACAGAGAAATAGACCATAGATAGATCAATGGTGTGTGTATATACATTTACACACATACACCATATGTTTATACATATCATCTGGTGTATATGGTGTATATATATATAATACATGATACATGTGGTATATAAGGTATGTATATGTATTTAAATATGTTATATGTACATATGTATCTCTACATTATATATATACTATATAGTGTACATATACAGGTATTGTATGTATACACACACATATAATGTAAAATTTCCTGTTGACCCTCTTAAGTGTAAGCACATTCACACGATTACTGAAATCCGCCGTTACTAAAACAAACACTTGTTATTCAGGACTCTTGCCCTTTTAGGGAAGCTTGGTGCTGGCAGACCAGTCAGGGGTGTCACTGCTGCTGCTGCCTCTCCATGAAAACGTAGATGGCATCCAGATTGCCCAATACACAGAAGGTACCATGGACTCAGCCTGCTTCCAGTTGAGCTATGGAGGGAGGGGAGAAGGAGGGAGGAAGGAGGGAACAAAGGAGGAAGGAAGGAAGGCAGGAGGGAGGAAGGAGGGAGGGAGGAAGGGAGGGAAGGAAGGCGGCAGAAAAGCAGGGAAGGGTAGGTAGAAGCGGGAGGGGAGGAAACCCGGGCTCATTCAGGTTTGTTGCCTGACTTCCCCTAATATTCAACTCTGTTTAAAGTCACCTCTGGGGGCTCTAGGGGCTTACTGGACACCTTTTACCAGAGACTAAATTAAACAGTGTGCCCTTAGTTAGGGGCTCTGAAGACTTTCTCTTCTTATTCTGAAGAATGCTTCCCCACTGAAAAGACTAAAGCACTCTTTCGGTCGAAAAAGAAGTGGGGGTGGAGGGGCCACGCAGGGAACCTCAAGTCATGCCAAAGGGAGCAAAGGGAGGTTTCCCACTGAAGTCGAGCAAGTACCCCCGCCCCATACACACGCATACCCACTGTGGAAGAGAAGGGCTGTGGTTCACAAGCGCCAGGGCTGCCAGGGCTGCCAGGGCTGCGTGCAGGACTGCCTGTCCCGCAGGCCCAACCCTCAGGCCTGCTCCTGCCTCCCCCCACGGCCAGGACCCCAACACAGAGGTGAGGGGCAGCCTGCAAGGTGCGCTGGCTCAGGAGAGGCTGGGCTCGCCAACACCCACACCGGACTGGTAGGGACACAGGCTGGAACAAATCAAGCCGCCTGTCACATGATGACAGAGTGATTTCTTTCCCGACGTGACATATTCATTTATCATCTTTCCTAAGACAGAGCCGAGCTATAATTTAGTCCCATCGCCGCTGCTTAAATGAACTCCAGGTTTGGATGGGCTCTTCCTGATTCTCGGAGGCGGGGTCACATGGGGGACTGATGTCACCAAGTCAGGGTTTAAAACTTCACAGGGGCGCTTGTGGGCGAGTGGGAGGCTCCTGGAGCCGTGCTGGGGTCCAGCAGGTCAAGGATGGCTGGCAGTTGTTTGGGTTCATGATAATGAGCCTCCAGAGCCACACAGAGAAGCAAGACAAATTTAATTGGAAAAGAACAAATCTTTAGATGTATCAGTCTGTTATCTGCGTGGTGGAATGCCCCATGTTCAATACACATAAAGAACTCAATCTAATATGTCCCAGAAATCGAGCTTGACTGGAGAAACATGTTTCTTAATAAGTGTGCCTTTTCATGGGACGTTCTATCAGCGTTTGAAGTACAGTGTGCCTTTAAAAGTCTGAAACATTTAAGTCCATGTCTGTAACAAGAAAGAATGCCAGGACCTGTGGGATGAAAGATGGAAGGAAAATAAAAATCATGAGTAAAAAAGGTGTTGTGTGCCAGAAAATGTGCTTTATAGGTTTTCTCAGGAACACAACTAGAACAGTTGTGAGCGGAACCAAGAGGTCAGAGAGGTTAATTAATTTGTTCAAAGTCACACAGCAAGTAGTAGGGGGCTAGGATTCCTTCACTAAGCCAAGGTTCCTCTTGGGATGCGAACCCTCTCCGCCGCCTCTTTCTCCCAGGGGATAATTACGGCATAGTGTGTTCACGGAAAAATAATGATGACAGTGGCAGCCTATAAAAAGGAAGATGGAATATGCCAAATTGGCATATTGTGTACACCCCGCCGTATACGTTTCTGCAAGTGAGCATATGAACACTGAGCGGCAAGCCTGAAACGCCAGCGCTGCTGGAGCTCTGCCCTTCTGTGGGCCCATCGCTGAGGCTCCCGGGGTGAGAGCCCCGATCTCAGCGCGGTGGGCAGCTTCTGAGGTCCCAGTTCTGAGCTCAGAGGGACGCGCAAGGTTTAAAGGCCAGTGAGGACCGGAGTCCTCCTTCCCAGGGCCTGGCGGGGGGGGGGGGGGGGAGGGATCCAATGCTGGGCATCTGACTGCGCTTGCGCTCCCTCTTCTGCATGAGAGACTTGGCGTGAGACTTCACGTGCCAGGACCCAAAGGTCTTATCCCCCCCCCGTCCGTGAGTGGTGAGGTCCAGGGGTGGAGGCAGATCCCCTAATTCAGAAGTCTTCCATAATCCAGGCCAGTGGCCTTGCCTCCGAGCCTGAAAGGCTAACCTCGCAGCAGTCACTTCGGTTTCAGCCCCTTGAAAAACACGAGGTGACGAAACCCCCTCGCAGCAATCTCCAAGAAGGAGAAATAAATTAATCAAGCTGCCACACAGAGAAGGCCAGCTTGACCTCCTTCTGATCTCATTACTTCTCTATTACCCTTTTGAAAAACATCCTCGCACAGAGATCACTAATTGAAGATTATGTGGAGGGAATCACACCTCTCCATCACGGCGGGAACTTTTCCCCATTTGTCATTCGAATAATTCACTTCTGTTCTCTTCTGAAGAGACAGAGACACTAATGGACCATCATCAGTTAAAAAGGCAATTTTTCCATTTAATTGCACTCATTAAATACTGCAATAGAACAATTGGAAAAGCAATATTCTCAATATTTAATCATAGTGGAGGAATAATGAAGCATTGCTTCCAAATAAATCTCAGAATATTTATAAAGCCATGAAAGAGCTGTTTTAACAACACCTGTGATCGCGGGCGACATGTTTAAAATTAGACGTGTGATTTTTCATTTCTCCTGATTAGAGCTGGTAAACATTTGTACTGTGGGGGAAGGACGGAAAGGCCCCGTTACCTTGAACAGTTAGTTCAGCCACAGCCCAGAGACTAGAGAATGACTCCCAGCTTGGATGGAGACTCAGATGCTGGCAGACAAGCCAGACCCAAAGTAAGAAACTTGAGGAATGGGTACCTGCACCCAGGTGCAGGCTGTGCCCGGGGTGGCTTTCTGACAGCAAAGAACAATTGTCACTTTCTTGTAGCATCAAATCTAACCACATAAAATGTATAATTTGATAGGGGTGTGTCTGTGCATGTGTGTGTGTGTGTGAGAGAGACAGACAGACAGACAGACAGAGAGTATGCATACTAGAGCTTGAACAAAGGGCTTACCTTCATGCTTAGCTTTTTTGCTCAAGGCTGGTATCCTAACACTTGAGCCACACCAAAAGTATTCTTGCGTCTTGATGAATAACTGAGGTAAGTCTCTGATTTAGCCACCTGGCTGGCTTCAAACAGCAATCCTCAGAAATTAGCCTCCCAGTGTAGCTAGCATTACGGGTGTGAGCCACCAGGAGTGCCCAGCTAATGTGGCAGTTGTCAACTCATTTGTAAGGCATTCTAAATTGTCTTTATCTATTATCCTCCTAGCTCCTTCCCTTATTAATTCATTTCCCTGTGACCACTAACCTACTTTCTGGTTTTGGAAATTCCCATCCAGGACATTTCCCGTGAAAAGGATGATGAAGGTAGGCTCTGGTGATTGGCTCCCTCCACCTGCCATGAGGTATAAGCTTACCCTAATAGTGGCTTACACCACTGCTCACTCTTGTACCTGACTGAGGACTGTTTCACTGCAGGACCTAATTTACACACACACCCATGCACCGACAGGCAGTTGGGTTGTTCCTACCTTCTGGCTATTGTGAATTAACCCGTGAGCATTCTGGTCTGAGTTGCTGTGTATCCTAACACTTTGATTTTGATTTCATTTTGATTCCACATACTGGAGGCGGAGGGGGGGGTCGCTAGTCAGTAGGGTAACCGTAATGTTTAATTACTTGAGGGATGGACAGCCTGGTTTCCAGAGTGCCATGCAATCTTACATTCATTCCCACCATCAATAGGTGAGGACCCCAATTTTTCCACCAAGGCAGAAGCTGTTGTCTGACTTTGTACATCACATTTCAACAGAGGTAGGAGACATCCAGGCCCGGAGGAAACCAAGCCAGACAAACAGGAAAGCAGGGTTCCCTGAGGATGCAATTGGTTTCCACGATGATATTGGAAACATTTGGCTTTGGTAAAATTTGGAGCCAAATGTTCAGTCAAGACATGGGGGTTTTGTTGGTCCACTTAAGCTGCCATCTCCCTGCACTAATTTCAATTTGCATTCGATCTACAACCTGTCTCTGTGGGTCTGTCACTTACAATATGTTTAGCAAACACTCTCAAATGAAATCCATTTGCATCTACTCAGTATGAAGAGTGGATGTCGCAGAAGGGAACTAGAATCATATGCCTGTCATCCACTGCTCACTCCCCAGCCCCGAGTGTCTCAGTTTCCAGCTGAGCCTACTCTCCCAGGCTGCTGCTGTCTATCTCCCCTTCCCAGTGCTCTGGGGGAGCACCCGCGCCAGAGTGGTCAGTAACACCGAAGTCCCCGCCTCACGTCTTTAGTCACAGTCAGGACATCCTAATGATGACTTCAAATTCAAACTACAAAGGAAGATTCTTGTGGCAGGCTACAAATAGGTTTCATGTCTTACCTTATTAAAGCTTCCAATTAGCTTACTCTACTGCAGGCTTAATTTATTTTACAAAATGTAAGACTGAGCTGACAGATGGCCCTAAATAAAAGACTATGGAGGGGGAGGCAGGGGAAAGAGGAAGAATAGGGGCAGGACAGGACAGTGGTGGTATTCCATCTGTAAGACGCTTGATCCAAAATGAAGCAGTTTCAGGCAAGGCTTAGAAATTCCTAATTACAGAAGAAATTGGGAGCAGTTTCCACTTAAAAAGATTCAGGCACCCTGCAGATTTCAGCAGTACTGAACATTCGTATTTGATACCCCACCTGGAAAGCTACTGGTAAGGTGTGAACACATTACAGATAGAATAAAGAAACAATCTTGACTACTGGTAAGTGAGGCAGTAGACCTAAAAACCACTTCAGTCTGGCGCTTACAGAAAGGCCACAGCATCAGACAACAGGAAGCTAGTCAATTAAAGACAGCGCACCCTGTGTTCATTTGTAAAGGACACCACCACACTTTTGTTAATGGATGCTAATTTTCTCTTCTGCTAGACAAGGTATACCATCTTCTGCAAAACAGCTGGATCATTTGTCAGTAAGAGAAAGACCCAGATGGTTAGAAACATCTAGAAGCTGGAAAACATCTGGATCTTTCACTTTTCCTCCAGATGTGTGGCTTCCCCTAGGTACAGCCTACTATCCTTGGTTAAATAATTCTAAAAAAAGAAAAATTTGTCCAAGAGGTAACTAACTTTCTCCAATCAATTATACACACACACACACACACACACACACACACACACACACGGCAAAGATAGCCCAAAATCCTTGGGGAATGATACTGTTATCAGAAATTATTTTGATTTATTTTATACCTATGAACTACCCAAAGCTGCTTCTGGAAAGAGCTAGCAAGCAAGGAACAAGCAAGCAATAGTGCACTAAGCAATAGTGCACTAACCAGAATTGGATTAATTTGACAGCCCAAATGAGAAGTGATAAAGAAACATTTGTTATATGAATGCAGGTATGAATGCATTGTTTGTAATTCTTGTTTAATCATCCACCTAAAAATTCAGGTGCAATTCAGATACTAGTGGCTCACATTTGCAATCCTAGTTATTCAGGAGGCTGAGATTTGTTGGTCACAGTTTGAAACCAGCTGAGCAGGAATGTCTATAAGACTCATCTCCAAAAACCCAGAAATGGAGCTGTGGTTCAAATAGAAGATCACCATCCTTGAGCAACAAAGCTAAGGGACAGTAGAGCTGAAGAGCTGAGGGACAGCGCTCAGGCCCAGAGTTCAAGGCCCACAACTGACCAAAAAAAAAAAGCTAAGGGACAGTACCCAAGTACCCAGGCCTTGAGTTCAAGCCCTCATAATGGCACACACACACACACACACACACACACACACACAAGGCACAACTTTAACTCTAAAATCATTCATTCATTAACTGAATGAACAAAGGTGTATTTGATTTCTACTCTCTGTCAAGTAACATACAAAACTGAGAAATTGACACTGAGCAAAACAGATCAAGTTCCTGTGCTCATGGAGTTTCTAGGCTCACTGGAGAGAGGAGCAGTAAATAAACAGTTTTACCCAATTAAAACCTATCCACACATACTAATAAGCACAAGGAAATGAAGGTAAAATGAATAATCAGAGATAATATTGGGAAGAGGTTCGATTGAGGTTAGCAGGTCAGAGGACATAGATACCCATGTGCACTCACAGACACACAGCACGTACCATGTACACACTCACATGCCCAAGTGCGTATGTGTGTGTGTATACTCTGTTCTCACAGACCTTGGACTCCTATCACTTTGTGTTACCTGCTTCTGATGTGCCAAGGCCTCTCAATTATTGCTCCCCTCCAGGAAGCAGAGATCAAGCACGCCCTCATCCTCTGAACTGCAGGGACGCAATGCCTTCAACTCAAAAAGAAAGTGACTTGCATCCCTTGGTGTTTTCTAAAGGGATATTGTGAGAACCAATTTCTACTGCTAAATCTTTTGTGCTCCAGGGTAGAAGCAGGCAGCGGTCCAAACACTGTGTAACCTTTCCATCAGCCAGAAGGAAAAAGCCACTACCGCTTTGCTTCTTTTTTCCCTGGTTGGAGAAAGAACATGCAATGCTAATGCACGGGGGATTAGCGATGTCTTCGGAAAAAAGAAACATGAGATGTTTATGGGGAGTGAAAATGAATGATAATGGTCTCCTGTCCACTCTCATTGCCTTGAGGTTCAACCAAGTCCCTGGATGTCATAAACACCGAAGGGGGTGGGGGAGGGCGGTAAAAAGCTCCAATAAATCAAGTGAGGATACTGAGCAGAGCCCATGGTGAGAGACACCTGCCAAGTGGCGAGTCAAGAGGCAGAGCGCAGGCTTTCCAGAACCCAGCATGTGGTTTCTCCCACTTCACACAAACACTTGCACGCAATCATGAATGGGTGCGCACATACAAAAATGCACACACAGTCAATTCATCCTGGCTCCTTCCCTAGGCTGGGCCCAGGTTTTCTGAAAGCCGGGAAGGAGGAAGGAAGGAGGGAGGGGACAAGATGGTGTGGTTGTGGTTGTGTGATTGAGTACTATCAGCACTCAGGTTTCTGAGTTGTTCACCCCATCCTTCACTGGCTATCTACTACTTATTCTTCCAGGTTCAACTTCAAAACACCTCTCTCCCGCAAAGCCATCTTGAGCTCCCCCTTTCTTGGAACAGTGGGGTTCTCTTCCTGCAGGACACCCTACTTCCTGGACTGCTAGAGCCTTCGCCTCACTAGCGGCCCACGCACTGCCAAACTTTGCCTCTAGATTCTCACTTCCTTGTGATGTCATTTTTGTCTCCCCAAGGATCAGTAGTGTCTGGGTCATATTAGAGGTGCAATAAATGTTTGTCTGCGAAATGGGTAATGAGAGAAGAGAGGGATGAGAGTCCAGCAGGAGGTGGGTATCTCAGGAGAAGGAACATCATGAAGCAGCGTATGTCACAGAAGGAAAAAAAAACAAAAAAAAAAGCTGTCCCAAAAACCACTACAGCAAAAAGTGTGCTGGCAGTGAAAGAACACAGCATGGAAGGCACAGCGGCAGCGGCTGGAGCTGGCTCTTCAGTTTCCAGACTCACGCAAGCAGCCTTCCTTGCAGCACCCCAAGAGGGAAGGAGTGCGTCGGTGGTAAGGGCTGCCCATGCTAAGGAGACAGCTGGGGAAGAGTTTCAGGAAGGCTGTGAGGAACGTCTGTCAAGTCGCTGATAACTCTGTGACAAGACACACACTTTCTGATGGAAGGAAAGTGGGTAGAACCCTCCTAAAAAGGAATTTGACAGCTCACATCAAAGGACCTAGAGCCTTTGAGCTAGCTCTTCCACTCCAGGGAATTGAATCTAACATGTCCATCTCTGATTTAACAAACACATAAATAACAACAAAGCATTCCATGTACATGCAGACATACTTAAAACCACAACATCAAAACAAAACAAGACAAAGACCCAAGCCCAAACAAAACTAGAAGCTTGCTAAATATTCAACAGGAGATGGTTTTAAGTAAATACAGAACCACTCCATTAAACAGGATATTGCCATTCCAAATGGTGATTTTAAAGGAATATGTTAAATCAGGAAGAAATGTTTGGTTAGAATGTTACATCAACCATATAGGATTCAAGATTGTATAAATGCAAGCCGTAAGTTACATAAATCACAGCACATAGACACAGTGGACTACTCTAAGGCCCGAGAAAACATGGTCTATAAGTACATGTAAAAGAATAAATTGCATAAAGGGGACACAAAGAGAAGGACAGCAGATGCAGAAGGGTGTCTACTGTACTGCTTTCTTAATACAAGCCTCAAACACGCAAAACAAATCCCCACTACCCGAAGTCAGGACAGTGCTCATCTAGCTGGCAGTTGAGTGGCTGAGAGAAGTGGGCATCTGGTTCATGAGATCATTCTGGATTGGGCTACTGGTGGCCTATTGGATGTGCTCAATTTGTTAAGTTTTAAAAAAATGCAGAAGCCAGATATGCTCGTGTAATCCCAGCTAGATGGCAGGCGGAGGTAGTACTATGCATCAAGGCTAGCTGGGGCAGAAACAAGTGCAAGATCCTATCACACACTTTAAACAACCTTAAAAAAAAGTGGAGGGAGGAGGAGGGGGAGGCAGATATAGTAGAACAGCACTTATCTAGTGAGCAGGAGCTTTGCGTTTAATCCCCACTACTGAAATCCATCAATCCAGGAGTAAGCATATGTCACAGGTGTTTTTTTATGCATGTGTTAACATCTCGAGAGCATTTTAAAGTCACAGTCACAATTCCAAGGAAATGAGATTCCACCTCTGAGAGCCAAGAGAACCCTGAACCTGAAGCTGACAGCTGCTAGCTAGATGGCAGGACCATGGCAAACACTTCACCACCTTTTTATTATATATTTTTCAACTACTTCAATAATAAACATTTCAATGGGAGTAGGGGATATAAACAGCACTTAAAACCAACAGAAGACCTGGCAGCATTTCCTGAGTTTATTAGCAATGTTTGAAGACGTGTATATATTTGTGTGTGTGTGTGTGTGTGTGTGTGTGTATGTACAACTGAATTCAATTTTGTTTTGGGTAGTACTGGGGTTTGGATTCAGCACACTTGCTAGGTAAGGCCATGCCTCCGGTCTTTTTGCATTGGTTATTTCCAAGAGAGGGTCTCTCTCGATACCCATCCTCATACTTGTGCCTCTCCACATCACTGGGAATGGCAGGCAGGCACCAGCATGCCAGCTATTGGCAGATGGGAGTCTCATGAACTTCTTTGTGACAGAAGAGTCCTGTATGGCAATTCCTTAGCCTCCCAAGCAGCAAAGGTGACAGGATAGAACAGGAGGATGAAGAAGGCTGACTACTGCCCAAGTCGATTATTTGCAACTTTGAGAATGGAACAAGGAAACCTATTAGGGATCTAATTTCCTAGGTAGATTGACCCAAGGAATGCTATAGAGGGGGGCGAAATTGATTGGAATATAGTGTGAATGTGTGGAGATATAATAATGAAATAACATTCCCCATAACTGATATAAGCCAATAAATTAAAAAGATTACAGGCTTGAGCTATAATCAGCACACAGCTTGCATTCAGAGTCTTAGGAAATGGAGTAACTATGTGAGGTTACATGAATTAAGGATGCAGATGGGACTCAGGTTGCTAACAAGCTGACCTTATAATAAGGTTATCCTTGACCTCTTTCTCACTGTAATCTCAAGAGAGAAAAGCACAGCACCAGCTCCTTCAGACAGGCCAGTGCTGCTGGCCTGAAGGTGGAGGAAGGGGCTGTGAGCCAAGGAATTCAGGCAGCCCTACAGCTATAAGCAGCCAAGGCAATGGATTCTCTCCTGAGCCTCAAGAAGCAGAGAGCTCTGCCTACATATCAGTGAGACTCATGTTAGACTCCTGACCTCCAGAACTATAGCAAAATGCATCTGTGTTGGTTTAATTCATGAAGACTGAGGTAATTCGTTGTGGAAACAACAAAAACTTTTAAAACTAATTGCTATTATCCTAGCCAAAAATTAACATGTTTAAAATAAAGTATTATAACAAGACTACAGATCCTCCTGGCTCTTGTCCTGCTCTTCCACACTTCTAGGCTTCCAGCAGCCTGAGCACTTGGGAGAATGAAGTGGTAACATTCAACGTAGACCCTATAAAACTCAAAAAACTGAAGAGATGAGTGTAGTGGGGAGAGGTGGGGGAGAATGATCAAAGGTGTGATATTGATCTAGTTGCATTAGGCTCAGAAACTGACATGTTGAATGGTAACCCCTTTGTACAACTACTTAAGGATGGTAAAAACAGAATAATAATAGTAAGTAGTAGTAGTACAAAAGAACTGTGATTCAGGTGCTGGTGGCTCACATCTGTCTCCTAGCTACTCAAGAGGCTGAGATCTGAGGATCGAAGTACAAAGACAGCCCAAGCAGGAAAGTTTGTGAAATGCTTATCTCCAATTAACCACCAGAAAACCGGATGTGGGGCTGTGGCTCAAAATGGTAGCATACTAGCCTTGAGTGAAAACAATTCAGGGATGGTGCCCAAGCCCTGAGTTCACCCCCCATGGTGGAGAAGGAGGAAGAGGAGGAGGAGGAGAAGGAGAAGGAGAAGGAGAAGGAGAAGGAGGAGGAGGAGGAGGAGGAGGAGGAGG
>NW_012267234.1:14604524-14631943 GCF_000151885.1 Dipodomys ordii | reverse complement strand
AGGAGGAGGAGGAGGAGGAGGAGGAGGAGAAGGAGGAGGAGCAGCAGCAGCATCTAGGCCTCCTCATTTGTATTTCTCCACATATCTGTGTAAGGAGAACATTGTTCATGGACTCTTTCTGCACTGCCAATCATAAAACAGTTAACAACCACCTCCCCAGGAAGGAAAACAGCTCCAAGCCCCATGGTGTAAAGGAAGGGAGTCTGCTCAGGGCTCCTTGGGGTGAGGGAGGTGAGAGCTGAACATTTTTTCTGCACACCTTCTGTCTCCATGCAGTTATAAATCCTCCATTCCGGAGCTTGTGGTAGGAACTGAATTCTCCAAGCTTTAATCTGTTAAGTATTCATTGCTTAAGAGATCAAGACAGGAATTTGTTTATACACATTGGGTCTTAGACCTGCCCCTACCACACAAGACCAAAAAAAAAAAAAAAAAAAGCCTAAGATACAGGGAAGGGAACTTCATCAAGAGCAAAACAGCCAGTCCAACCATGCTTTGCCACTAAGACATAATAATCCTGAGAAGCTGCCAGAAATGGTTCAGCACCCCATCCCCCCTCTCCTCCAATTGTTTAAGATGTTTGATACTATCACACTTACCCTGTGCCCCCCACATCTTCTGGAGCACTACTGGAAAATCACAAATTAAGTCACACTTAAAAAGTCCCACGTCTCTGAAATCATTCCTAAAACCATGCAGTCAGTTGGCTCATGTGCCCACTCAATGTCTATTTAATTCTCTGTGGCTTTCAGAATGTCCACTCCAATGCCAAGCCTGACCTTCATTATGAGTAGAAGGAAACATGCCAAAGGAAGGCTCTTACAGAGATTTCTATATTACTTTTGGAAATGGGATTACAGAAAAGGCATGTAGATTTACTATGTTTGAAGGAAAGAGAAAGAGAGAGAGAGACTATGAGGCAGGGGCTAGAAGCAGGGAGGAAAAAGAGGAGAAGGTGAAAAAGGAGGACAAGGTGGAGGAAGAGAAAGTATAGGAAGAAAAAGAAGAGGGAAGAAGCAACAATGAAGAAGGAGGAAGGAAGAGGAAGATGACAGAAATACTCAAGGTCATCCCAGAAGTGGCCAAAATGGAAATCTTTATATTACAATGGACAGACTCTGCCCTAAGAACTCATATGTATGGCCTAATTGAATCCCTGTATCAATCCCCATTTGCAGAGGCGGACATTCAGATTGGGAATGAGTGAGCTGCACACCACGGCCTAAGCAGTGGAGCCAGCATTGCAAGCCAGAGCACTGGCCTGGTTCCAGAGCGAGAGTTCAGGGCCCGAAGTGGATGCTATTGGGTGCTCACCACTGATCCTTCTCTCCCTTCTCTTTTTTTGCAGCCGCAGACTTACAGATAGCCACATATCCAGTAAAATCACATTTCCAGAATCCTTTGTAGCTGGGTATGGCCATTACAATATGTTGCTGACCACTGGCTTGTTGGAATTCAAGGTCTGAGCTGTGACTCTTGGCTCTCTACTGCCCCATCTTCCTACCTGGGAAATGTGCATGAGGGTAGACCAGCTACAGGTTAAGGACCAGAGGAAAGACTAAGATAGGTGCAGTCTCTGAGGGCATTGCAGGTATCCTGCAATAAGTTAAAAAAATTAAGTCCTGATTGGGCAATCTAGAGTCTGTGTCAAGTCCTAGCTGATCCAAAGAACATGGGAAGATGAGTTCGAATCTTCCACTGGCTACTGCCATACCACGCCATCTGTGGGATCTGGCTTTGATTCTGAAGCCTGGGGCCCCAATATGGGAGCAAAATCAAAATTGTACTTGTTTAGATGGTGATTTTTTTAAAGTTCAACCTTTACTGCTAAAGATGTTAAGTAAGTATCTTTTCAGTTTAAAAAAAAGGAAAAGAAAAGATGCAATGGGCAGAATTTTCCAGAAAATAAGTTTGAGGGTCTAGAATGTGGGCATCCTTCCTGCCTTTGGTCTTAGCGGCTGAACTTACATTAGTTTGCAATGAGCACTGTAACATATAAACAGAAACTCATGGCTTAAACCAATACAAACTGATTCCACTTATGGTCCACAGTGCAAAAGTAGTCAAACTGGGCTAAAATTAAGGCATCTATAAAGCTGATTCCACACTGGGTACAGGAGCCCGCACCTGTATTCATAGGGACTCAGGAGGCTGAGATGTGAGCATCAAGATTCAAAGCCAGCCTAGGCATACAAATCTGGGAGCATTTCATTGCAGTTAACCAGTCAAGAACCAGAAGTAGAGCTGTGGCAGCCCAGGCGGGTAGAGGAGCGGCTGCTCACATGGTAGAGACCAGCCTGGTGTGAAAAAGCCAAGTGAGAGCACAAGCCCCAGTACCAGCACCAAAAAAATAAAAGGCTGGTTCCTCCTGAATGCTTTAGAGGAATCTTACGTGTCTTGCCTGCTCTAGCTTTTAGAAGCAATCCCATTCTTACCTCACCGCCAAACTGCTTCTTCCCATCCTGCATTACCACTCTTCTATAATCCCTCCCTTCTCCACCCTCTTTTTCTGAGGACAGTCATGACTGCGGTGTGAGCTGTTGGGACTGCCCAGGATTGTCTACCCACCCCAGGATCTTTAGTCACACCTGTAGTGTCTCTCCTGCAAAGCAGCAGGTTCAAGCATACAGGACCTGGACCATTGTTCACTCTACTAGAGTGCGCCATGCATTCGCCCCAAGAGTGTTCACTGAAACCCAGGCATTGTGCTAAGGTCCTTACTGCATTGGGGGTTCCACACACTCTGTTTCAGGTCTTATGGAGGTAGGTCTTGAAATGTACCTATAGCATACAAACCCAAATAGGCAAAAGATGTGGTGCAGTATCAAAACACTGGGGGGTTCCATTGCTGGACACTTACCATTATCTAACAAAGAGAAGATGGAAGATAAACCAGGAAACACGAAGATCATCACTAGGAGGCTGGAAATGGGCCACAAAGGATATAATGCCTGGAATCTAACAGAAAAGTAGAAAGTGGGCTTCTCACCCACATGACAAATAAGCAGGGCTCACCAGGAATTGTGGGAAAGGGGATGGGAGTTCACTGAGGATTTTAGGAAGAAGTGAGGTTCAGTAGGAATGAGGGGGAAGGCATGGGTAGGAATTGTGGGAAGGAGAGGGGCTTTCTGTGACTGTGGGAAGAAGTCAGTCTCATTGGGAATTGTGGGAAGAGGATTTCCAGACTCTGATGTAGAAAACAAATATCCCCTTCTGGCCACAAATGGAAACAAGCCCAACACACTGGAATACTATTATAAATAGAATGAATAGTTGAGGCTTGAGGACAGGGGGAGAGCGTCTTTGGAGAGGGTGCCAGGATGGATCTCATGTAACTCTGGGGACTTTAGTGGATGCCACAAGGAAGGATTCTGAAATAGTACCACATGCCACATGGAAAACAAAATCTTCAGAAAAAAAAAACAAAACAGAAACAAAAATAAAAACAAAACAAAACAAAAAAACCCTGACCTCCTGACCAGTCAACATACAACAACCAAACAATACCACATCTGAATGAACCAGACTCACGCTACCATAAAATGTCCAGGGGCATCATAGGAATTAGGTTATCATCCTATTTTCCCAAATCCTTCTTCCCTCAATTTTTCTGTCATTTCTTCTATTTCTGGGTGATAGAAGGTAAAAGAAGTCTTTCATTGATTATAAATGTTCTTAAGCCACAGAAAACCTATGAACTGCTAGGAGGTAATTCCTTTGGGAGGCTTAGGTGGTGACACACAAATGCTCTCCCCAATTTCTGTGGGCAAATGTCTATATATAAACACAGCTCGAACCAATTGTGTGGTATTCTAGCACAAGCGGGCTTCCCGTGAGAAGGCCATCTGCATGAAGACCTGTTCCCAATCAAAGGAAAGTCATTCTTCTTGGTGGTCCAACCACTTAACTTAAACAAAAAGAAACGAGCCAACTTTCATCAATGAGCTTTTCTTCCAACTGAAAGAAGAAGGAAAAAAAAAAAACAGAAGAGAAAATGGAGAGCTGGCTACCAGTTTATAGCAATGTTGTGCCATAGGGTTAATAATGATGGCTTTCAGGTCACTCACCGGCAATTTCTCATTTCAAACTAACTAGAACCTTCAACCCTCCAGCATGGATTGTTTAATGTGGGTCTCATGGTACCCACAGAGCTACTTGGACACCCAAGTGGTGGGTGGATGCCTTTCTGTCATTATATCATTACCAAAAATAAGAGAGGGGCTTTCCATCCTTTAAACAACAACAACAATCTTGTGCTCAAGCTCCATGGAGGGTTCATAGACTTGTTCAAGTGCATGCTGACTGGAATTCAAAGGTGCCAGTGACTTTGGATCAATTCATGGGAACTAAGCTCTTTCTTCTAAACATAAGGGTTCCATTTAAAAACATCTTTGCAATCATTCAGAAGGCTCTGCAGTATCTCTGTCCCCCCATGCAGGGCTGTGTGTCTGATGTTTACACACTCCCAGTGGCCTCAGGACTCATGCAGGGGCTACACAGCCTCTTCTTCCTGGTTATTACAAGAGAATGATGGAAGGTAAGGAGGATGCCAGGGCCCCCTCTTACTGGCTGCAATACCCTCTCCTTGGCAAGAGAGGCCCATCATAGTAGCAAGAGGGCCCTCCTCTCTAAGAAAGGAGCAAAGAACGGATTGGTGATGTGAATCAGGCTACAAGGTCCTGGTGTAAACAGACTCAGCTCAGCAAGAGAGAACCTATCTTATACAACCAAGAACCTGAGAATCCACAATGGTGTTAGAGACAGAAACTCAGATTGTTGGAGATGGTAAGGCAAGTACATGAATCTTATAACTAACTGCCTATAGCTGCTAAGTTATCATTATGCTTTAATCAGCAAAGAAGGGAGGGAAGAATGGAAAAGGAAAGAATAAAGAGATACACAGGGAAATGCAAGTTAGGCAAAAAAGGATTTTCCAAATTCAAGTGTTAAGCTCCACAGAAGGAAACTTGATAACACCCATCAAAATCACAAATGTCCCCATCTGTGTGTTTTTGTGTATCTGTGGGTATATGTGTGTTTGCACTGGTACTTGGTCTCAGGATCTTTTTCACTCAAGGCTGGCACTCTACCACTCGAGCCACAATTCCACTTCCACTTCCAGTTTTTTTGGTGGTTAATTGGAGATAAGAGTCTCATGGACTTTCCTGCCTGGGCTGGCTTTGAACTATGACCCTCAGATCTCAACTTCCTTAGTAGCTAGGGTTATGGCTTGAGCCTCCAGCATTTGGCTTCCTCATTTTATAATCCCACTTGAAGGATCTTATCAATTGGATCTCATGCCTCCTCAAATAATGATATTCTGTTGACATAAAATGTGTACAAGTTTGCTCTCCTGGCATTTGTAGTAGCAAATTAATAGAAACAACTCATACATCCATCAACAGGGAATACTTAAATTGTGGTATAACTCTGCAACGGATAGGTGAATGGATTCTGTATCTCTGTTCATACTGACAAGTATGACTCACTGTGAGATTGGCATGAGGCCCTACAAGTTATATGCCAGTGTGAAAGACAAATCTGTAAGAGCTGTCTCGAGCAGGGTCAGCTTCTAAAAATGGTTTCCAGTCATTATATTTCAGTGACAGGAGGAAAAACTGTTATCTTGATAGTAAAGGATTTAAATTTATTGCATAGCTGGAAATGGTTACTGAATCGAAATTATAAAGTAATGAATCATTTTCCGAAAAAGTTGAGCCATTAGTAATGCCAAGGCACGAAGAGCTATTTAGAGATGGCAGAAGGAAAAGAGAGAAAGGGGGGAGGGGAAAGAAGCTATAAAGACCATGCAGAAAATTATCCCTAAATGTAGATACTTTCTAGAAGATTAATGTACTTTTTAAGAAGAAGAGAAAATTGAGCCGACTAAAGGATTCCTGTTGGGAAAAAAATACATAAAATGATCTAATTTTTACTCAATCGTTTCAGTGTTAACCACTATCCTCTGTAGGAATCTGTATTTCCCAAAATTTTTCCTCATAGGTAACTGCTGCAGGTCATCCAACACTATGGTAAAGGCTTCTAGGCTTCACCATCCCCTGAATTCAATGAGATGGTTCCTGCCCTACCTTGACCCACAACAGTGTAGATAATTTGACCCAAATCTTAGGCCTTAGATCTCAACTTGGATGACCTGCTTGCTAAGAAAGCAAGTTCTGCTCAATGCTCAATGAAGTAGAAGCAATTAAGGTAACACTGTAAACTAATTCAGTGCATTGATTTGCACTTTCAACCCAACTTCTTGCCATTCTTGGGTGTTTTTATTAATAAAGGTAGGTACTCAGGACTCTAGCAATGCAGAAGATCTTTTCTGGGTAGAAGGGCATAGTCCTTGGATGGCAAAGCAGGGAGGTGCCCTTTACTTTCAATCAAATGCACCACAGGACACAGCCCCTTTGTCGTATGGACTGAGTAAGATAGGGACTACTGGACCAGGTATGGTGGAGGTGGAGGTGGAGGTGGGGGTAGAGCACAAATGATGAAGGCATGGCTCAAGTAGTAGTACTTGCCTAGCAAGCATGAAGTCCAAAGTTGAAACCCCACATCCGGTGCTGCTGGCTCATGCTTGTAATCCTACCTACTCCGGAGACAGAGCTATCAGAATCATGGTTCAAAGCTAGCCCAGGCAGGAAAGATCATGAGACACTTATCTCCAAATAACCACCAAAAAGCCAGAAGTGGATCTGTGGCTCATCTGGTAGAATATAACCTTGAGTACAAAAGCTCAAGGACAGTGTGCAGACCCTGAATTAAGCTGCAGAACTGGCACATGCACACACACACACACATACACACACACACATACACAGTGTGACACCCAAAAATTTTTAATCAAAACAATATAACTCCATCCAGACCATGGGCAGTTATTATTTAGCCTAATGTAAGAATCATCTCTCACACCTCTCCTAGTCACCTGCCAATTAGAATGTTCATCTTTTATAGTCTATACCTTTATCAGACAAAGAAAAAGAAGAGGGAACTGAAAAAGGAGGAGGAAGATGAGGAGAGAAGAAACAAAGCAGGGTTGCAGCACAGCAGTAATAGAGCTAATGCCAACAACTGACCGCGCCCCACAGTGTTAAACAACTTATTAGCCTTGTCTCACTTGAGAGTCACAATCCTGGAGGATCACATTTTAGAGATGAGAAAATGGAGTCTCAAGAGTAAGCCAATTGTACAAATGACACAGGAAGAAGCAGAGGTCTGGCTGGACTTAGAGACTCGAGTCCTAAACCTCATCTACTCTACTGCTCTGCCTAATAGGGCCTTCCTGTCCTCACGTTCCTTCCCCTGAAGGTTCAAGTCTCAACTCTTTACTCCAGTTTCCATCTAGGCATTACAGCCCAGCCACCCATGCTCACCCCAGATGAAAAAGAGGTCTTTGCCCAAACCCCACGTGGTTTCCTGTTCCATGTCTAAAGTTTTCACAACAAGGATCTTTTTCTGTCTATTAGATGGCAGATGGCAGGGCCAGGCCCCTTTCCCATGCTTAGGGGGCTCTACCGACACCCTGTTTGCAGACTGGAAAACTGAGCTACCTTGCATCTGCCCAGCAGTTCTCTCCCACAAGGAAATCTGCCAGGTTTTTTTTTTTTTCCTTTTTGTAAGGCTTGAACTTGTTAGAAGTTAACAACAACAACAACAAAAGATACACTGGATTGGTTCAAAACAAAATATTTATTCAGCCTATAATATGTTCAAGTTGATCAGCCTCCAGCAGTCTTACTTGAGATTGTCAGATTTTTCTCTTAGGAGGAAACTAAATAGTGTGTTTTTTTGGCACCGAATAGAAATCACTCTTTAATATGGTTCTACAAATGATACACTCGGGGCATTTTTTTTTTTCCAAATTCTCCACCCAAAGTCATTGGGATGGGGCGGGGAGGGTTTCTGTTGGCAGGCTCTCTATATGGTGCCATAATTAGCAGAAAATGGAAAATCTAAGAAATATGGGGCCATGGAACAGGGTTCAGGGGCCGGGGGCAACTGTTGATTCATGCAGAGATCAAAGCGGGGAAGAAACCACTGGTAGGTTTACACAGCTGCATGTTCCTGCAGAGCCCTAAAAGACACACAATCTGGACAGGAGGGAGAGGTCTTGTGATTGGGGAAAGGGGGGGTGTCAGCGACTCCCCAAGATATCACATGGCCCCAAGGGCTGGAGGCCATCTCATGGCAGGACTAGAGAAAGAAACTTGTGCTCTTTTCCAATAGAATATTCATTTTTATTGGAGAAAAAATGACTTAATTCAGCCATCTACAACATAATAAAAACAAAAACAAAAAAGAAGGGAATGGGATCATTAGCCAATATGTCCACCTCCCACTCCCACCGGCCCCCCAAAAATCCTGTAAAGTTTCATAAGCAACAGCAACACAAAGGCCAATTGGTCAAATCTTAAAAACCTGGAGAGGAGAACTTCCTGCTCCAGCTCATCTTGTTGCATTGCTGGGTACAGGCTCCGAATGAGACCCAGAGCTCTCAAAACTCCTTCAGGTGCATAAATTCCTAAACTAAATAATAACACAGCCATATGTTACTGCATTTTTAGATATGAATTGCTGTACAATGCACAAACACAACAGCGGCTCCTTGCTATCATTTAGATTCATTAAAAATAAAATCATCTCATAAGCCTGCAAATGTTGATTTTTATTTTTTTTGCAATATGCAACTTTCATATTTCCCCTGTGTACAGAAGTATAATTTCTTTACGTAGTTGTTCTCAATGTCTTGAACTTGATATACATGTAATATTAGGAAATGAAAATTATACATACATCTATACACATACATATATATATGAACTCTTTCTTTCACGTATTAGAAAACAATATGTTTTGCTCATTAAAGGCGCCAATATAAATGCTATAAACCATGAAATTACCTTTGAGCCCTTCCTGAAATAACCAGTTCACAAACAAATGATCCATGCAAAAAGCCAAGAGGAGATTACAATAATAAGACTAAGTTACATTTTCATTTCAGGATTTTTTTTAATGCAAAAAAAGGTATTACCACAAAACCAACAATTGTGGCAGGTACATCTAATTTAGGGAAGAGACATCAAACAACACAGGCTGAAGGAAACAAGTGGAGAGTGGGCTTTACCTGTTTTCCAGATGCAATGCAGAACTCATATGAATGACAACTTATCCTAAGAAACTTAGCTTTTTCACTTCAGAGAGCCAGTTTAAGGAGCAATGATGACAAAAATTTCACTAAAATCTGCTCCATCATTTTCACACTCAGAAAGTGACGCTTCCAGCCGGGTAAACAGCAAGCGCCTCCCCTGGTGGAATCTACAATCCTGCAGAATTACCAAGGCCTAGACCTCAACCCACAGCAGGGACATCATCTGGGACCTTACAGGAAATGGAGAGCTCTGGGGCTCAATCCAGATGGCCTGAAATTAAAACTCTGAGATGGCCTTCCATGGGACACTGGTGGACACTTGAAAACCAGTCTTATTCCAACAAGACAGTCTCGCACGCACTAGAAAGCATGACGCTCTTCCATCTAAGACCTTACACAATCTCCAGGGGTTCCTCCCTGCTACTCCAAAGTCACCCACACCCAACCTCGCTGTCTCAAAAATAACACTGGGTCAGTCAATATACATACCCCTGCCCTGATGAATTTTTGCCACTCTCCTCTGTAACTTATCTGCAAAGATGTTGAAGATGTCCTCAGCAAATCAAGAGTATGAGCTACTGGTCATGACAGAAGAGAAGAGAACAGAAGCCTCTCAGCTTTACTCCAGGTTTTAATCAGCACACCTATAAGGGATCTTAAAAATCTACAAAACAGGCCAGGCTGGGTCCATCCTGGGCAGGGACCAGCCCAGACTCTGACCAAGGCCTGCTGGAGATCTCAGAGCTTCCTGTGAGAGCCCTAACTAGAATACCATGGGTCTCCTTTGGGCCAGATCTAGCTCTTGACCAACTCAATTCACTTGTTTATGCATTACTTCATTCAGTGACTCATTCATGCAATTAGTCAACAATCACTGATTGACCTCTTTCCTTGCCTCTTTTCTTTCCTTTTTCATTCCTTTCTTATTCTCTTCCCTCTTCTTCTTCTTCCTCCTTCTCCTTCTCCTTCTTCTTCTTCTTCTTTTCCTCCTCCTCCTCCTCCTTCTTCTCCTCTTCCCCCTCCCCCTCCTCCTCCTCCTCTTTCCCCTTTTCCCCCTCCCCCTGTTCCCCCTCCTCCTCCTCCCCCTGTTCCTCCTCTTCTTCCTCCTCCTCTTCCTCTTCTTCCTCCTCCTCCTCTTCCACCTTTCCCTCCCTCTCACTTCCCATCATGAAAACACAGCTGCTCTGGGCTGTTCCTTCACACATGGCTGCTACAGATTATTTCTTCACAGAGGGATGGGGGTATTATCAGCTGTCTATCAGAACTACAGTACACTGTCTTTTCATGGAGTTCACCCAGTACTGTGACATACATGCACAAAGAGATTATAATTCATGGAAGTAGGTATAAAGTGGAAATATATATTAAGAGCATGGATGTTCTATTTGTTGGTTGGTTTGTATGAGTACTTAGGACCACTGACTGTCTGGGCAAAACACTTTTCCACTTGAGCCAAACCTCCAGTGTCAAAACCAAATCTTAGAGAACAAGTGAGATTGAGAAAGGTAGAGAAGCAGGTTCCAGGCAGGGACGAACCAGGAGCAGCGTTCTTCTGAGTGAACTGCCACATCAACTGCACGCTCTTCAAGGCAAGAGGTGGTACTTCTTAGTGTGTCTGAGTCCTACTCTCTGGACTCAGCTCCAAGATGCTGAGTCAGGTCCAACAAAGAGTAAGCTGGACATACGGTGACTCACTGAGGAAGGTCAGATCTTGAGGCAAGAGAATACTTAAACCTCCATTTGAGCCATCCAACCAAGAAAAAAATAGGCTTCTTCCCTCTGTCCTTGGGATTAGCAGCTGAGGAGGAGGCTCAGGGAAGTAATGGCTCTAACTATAAGGACATCCCCCAAAAGGCTGTGAATGCAGTCAGTCCCCACATAAAACTCATGCTGGAATTCGGTCTCCACTGTGAGGGATGAAGAGGGCTGAAACTAAATACAACTAAGCAGTTAGAGGTGGGGCTTCTGAAGGTGCCTAGGATTAGAGAAGGTCAGCAGGGTAGAGCCCCTATGGCTGAATACTGGTGACTGTTTGAAAGGCAGGCAGAACACATGTGCATGCATGCACACCTGCCCATGTGCACGTGCACACACACACACATACATACATACACACACACCAGGGAATATTCATATGCACTGCGGGTCATGTGACGCCCAATACCCCCTTGGGACTGTGCCAGCAAGGATGCCATCGCCTGATGTAGTGCCTCAGCTCTGAACCACACTGGGAGCCAAAATAAACCTCCTTCCTTTACAATTTACTCACTCTGTGGCATTGTGTAATTAGCAAAAGAAAACAGACTAATACAGAAGGTCTTGAATGAAAACAGCTTGCATGAGATCTTGCCAGAATGGATCAGAGTAGGTTGGAGGACAGAGCACCAAAGATCCCTCCTCTGCTGAAATGATCGTTCCCTTCTAAAAGGTCTCCACTAGCACAGAAGGGCAGAGAACACCCACTCTCCCCACTAGTGCTTAGAGAATGCCTCTCAGCTATGCATCTTAGAACCCCTGGAAGGAAGGAGGAAGAGATAAAGAAGGAAGAGAGGCCAAGAAATCCAGCGAAGTGGAGCCAGGCTCTCACAGGGGTGCACTCAAGACTGCTAGGTCTAAAATGTTTGGACTAGGTTACAAAAAGTGGCAGGGGATACAGCAAAGATAATTAGCCCTACTGCCTGCTTCCCATGCACCATTTAGCTCCCTGGGAAGTTTACACAACTGTCCTCCTTAATTCTGACAACAACATTAAGAGATAGTAGGATTGGACTTACTAGGTGCTCACAGAGATGAAGCTACTTGCAGGGAGTTCTACAGCCAGAATGGGGACAGGATGGCGAGCGTGTGTCCCTAGTCTGACCCCAATGCCAGGAAGGACACGGCCTGAGCACTCAGATTCCTTGAGGACTACAGTGGCTGGTAGGATTTAACAACAGGGCAGCCCACCAAAGGGTTCTTCAGGAGTCTCTGAAACTTCCTAACATCCCAGCAAGGTACCCTTAGCCAATTCACTGCTCTGAAATGTCAGCATTGGAATCCCCAGCTATTCTACCCCATTCTTGGATTACAATGTATTTTAAGGATATGCACATTTAGCTGTGCAACTCAAATGTCTCTGAGTCCATTCAGCTTTTTAAACTGCATGGAATTTCCTGCCTTCCTGAGCAGTGCCAGAATTGCTCCACCATATAAATAAATTTGGGAAGACTTCTCTTTTTCTTCCTTTGAAAAAACTAATATAGAACATAATCTTTCAAGTAAATCCTAATTTAAAACATCTAGGTCCAAAAGATAATTCTTTGGACCATATAAATACTGTGTGGGTTTGCATGCACAGCTATAAAAAAAAAATACTTGGCTCTGTTATTTCCTTAAAACTGCTGCGTTGTTACCATTTTTATTGAGTTAATTAAAAGACCATAAAAATCAATTCAAACACGTTTGCAAACAGATTTTCAAATTTCATATAAAATGTGTCCAGTTGTTAAGCCAAAGATAAGGAAATGCCAGACAACTCAACATTTACATAACTTAATGTAGCCATTCATCCATTCACCTACCCAGGCCACCAATATTCCCGAATAGGGCCCAAGTATTGGGCCAGGGTGAGCCCTCAACCTCATGACACCCTCGGGGTGGTAAGTGACAGAAAGTGAAGGCCATCTCACAGATCAGCGGGCAGAAAACCTGTTCTAGATGGTACTAGATAGTAAATATTCTCAGCTTGGAGGACGGCAATGCCTCTGTTCCTACAACTCAATTAGCTATTACCGCATGAAAGCATAAACGTATGGCTGTGTCCCAATTTATTAGACACAGGACAATCTGAATCTCACAGATGTTCATGTAACACAAAATGCTATTTTCTTGTTTATGTTTTGCAATCTTTATTATTTTTTTTGTGCTGGTGCTATGCTTGAACTGAGGACCTGGGCTCTGTCCCTGAGCTTTTTCACTTATGATTGGTGCTCTACCATTTGAGCCATACTTCCACTTGTGGCTTTTTGGACTCTTATTTGAAGAGTCTCATAGACTTTCCTGCCCAGGCTAGGTTCAAACCAACATCCTCAGATCTCAGCCTCTTGAATAGCTTGGGTTTCAGGCATGAGCCACCAGTGCCTAGCTTTTCATACCATTTAAAAAAATAAATAAACATTTTGTGAGCCATACAAAGAACATGTGGTTTCCGTAGTCAGCTTAAAGGCGCCATCTTATGGTTGACCCCATATCTAGAAAGGAACATACTGGATTCTGTGCTTAGACAAGGCTTCCATCCTAATCTCTCAAGGAGAAACACTAAGGGGGGCTCCCTCAGACCTCTCTGATCAACTCAAGGATGGCTTCCTGCCAGCTCCAAGCAGTGGCCTTTGCTAAATTTCTCAGCTCCCTAGTAGCCTTAGAAATTTCTTTCAGTCTTGATCAAGGATTCATTTTGGGTTTTGGTGGGGTATTTTTTTCTTTCTTTATTTTGTAACTATCTATATAACTTATAAAAAACAAATCCTACTCTGTTTGAAAATCTGAAGAAACGTTCACCCACAGATTTAAACCTGGGAATCCAACTGGGGACCAGAAGGCAAATTCTATGGCCAACTTCTAAGACTATCCAAACAGCAGGCTGAGGCGGAAATGAGAAGACGCCCAGTATCACCCCCATGTTCCTTGTCCTCCTTCTATTATTCAATGTCACCCACCAGCCAGCTCAGTTCTAATGACAGAAACATAACTCAGTTCATGAGAGGGGCCTTCAGTGGGCAAATGTTCAAGCACATTAAGGTTTTAATATAATTATAATTATAGAACATGTTCAACCAATTAACCACAAATATGCTGTTTATCTGAAAGACTGCCAACAACATGAAATGCAGTCAAACTAACATTCGACTGTGGTCCTTAAGCAAAGGATATACACTGAATCAAAAGGAAGATCAGAAGCAAAAAGCCAAAGTAAATATTATAGTTGATTTTTTTACAAATATTTCTGTGAATGCCAGCTTAAAATATGTCATCTCTACTTCACACACATTTACTTCATGAAATCAGATTAAGTGAATGCATGATACTGTCAAAAAAAAACTCCACTATAAACTGAAGAGTTAGAGAATAAGAGAAGGAAATCATATATCATAAATCATGGTCCTCAAATCACTAGCCTAAGTATAATTGTTGAAAAAATGGCAGTTAGAACAAGTCTCACTTTAAATGATTTAGAAACGTTCCATTGTATCTCTCTTAGCTATGAGTTCAAACAGAATTAAACTTTGCCTTCCCAGCTAAATATAATCCTTCTCAGAACTTTTTCCCCAACTCAAGAATTTAAAAAAAGAACCTAGTCATACAATTTGTATAAATACCATTTGTATATACACAATTTGTACTGCTGTAAAAGCATATTTTGAAAAGTGCTCCCTAAATAATTAAGCTGTGCCTTTTACCATACTTCCTATATTACAGAAGTCATTTTCCCACCAAGAATCAATAAGTCATTGTCCACGTCAGTCATTTTTCTCCATTTAACGGAACGGACTGAAGTCCGACACGGCAAGTTACATTACCTTTGAATTATGTGTGTAATTTAAAATTCAAAGTACTGCGCTAAGGAGCTTTTTAGACTGACCACTCTACATTCTCTTCATAAATATGGGCCTTCACAGACCCTTTTGACAGATTTACGGAACAACAGAAGTTTACTAAAGGAAAGCTGCCCAGGGCAACAATGGCCCAAGAACAATTCTCTCTCAGAGGCAGCACAAAGCAAACTGTCATACATCATTCACCAGGAAACCACGCTACCTTGCGAGATTAATGGCAAAGCCATTCTCCAGCATCTTAGCTTTAATTACAAATAAACACGTGGGCAGATATTGACATGACTGTCGGGAGAGTGCTCTGGAGTCCACACGGCCAAATAGGTGTTTGGTGTGACCCTCTCTGAAAAGATTTCAAAGGTAAATGCCCCAAAGAGGCATGGACCAAAGAGGCTAACATGAGTTAGTTACATAAAAGGGACAAAAAAAAAATACAAAGCACAAGAGAAATAAAAGTCCTCAAGTATGTGACTGGAGCTATTTCATGTTAAAAAGTTTAATAGAGTGGTTTCATTGGGCTTTAAGTGAATTCCATGAATTGATGAATGTCCCCTATTGGAAACATCAGTGGGTATTCTTAAATTTGTAATGAGCTAACTCACATTGTAGGCTAGTCCAACTTTCAAAAAACACCTGTCAAGGTGACACTGACCAAGTTGCAGTGTACACACAAGTTGACATGTTGAATTGAAACGCCTCTGTACGATTTCAACATAATAAATATTATTTTTAAAAAACCTTTGTCAAGTACATACTGCTTTGCTCTGCAGCCTGTAATATTTTACTTAGGATGTCCACAGAAGAACCATCCTACCTTACAAAATAAATAAGTTAATTAATTAAAACTCATCAGTGGTGTCTTTTCAAATATTGGTTATTTAAGGAATACAACAATAGTAGGCTTGACTTTAGAACTGAGATTTGCAAAACAGAGTTGGATCTCCTAGTCTCCCTGCGGTCAGGAAGTGAGTTACTAACTTGTACAAAATTCAGGGTCTTTTTTCCTGTGCACCCCATCAGAGCGGGTCGGTGGACTCCTTCTTCGAGAAACCACTACCATGAATCCAAGTGGAAAGCTTCTCAGAGCACTTCACTCCATGAGTTGCCACCCCGTGTCTTCCCATTGCCCCCAGCCTAATAATCTTTCTCCTTTTTTTTCATTAGTAAGTAACTCTGATAATTGCACAGATGATGTGTGTGCAATCAAAACAACCTTAGACTATTTCACTTTACAAATCACTCTAGGATGTATATTCTTTGGGTCATCCAAACTCTACTCTCCTTACCTAGATTTTATTCTTGCTAACTTAGCGTTCTGAAAACAAATCATTACAAAAAGCAAAAGAGAATGTCATTAGCTCTCCTTTATTCAACTTTCACATCAGCATCGCCTGAAGTGCAGAAGCAGCAGCCTGGCGGAGCTCCTGCCAGGGCTGGGTGCGGCTCCACTCCCGGTGCTCCAGGTTCACGGCAGGATGCCCAGCCAGAGCTGCCTGCCCCGCCTCCTCCTAAGCCAGCGCCTCAATCGCCCCTTCCAGCTGCAGGCACTTCCTGTGTTCACTGAGAATTTGTCAGAAAAGCAGAACGTTCCTGCTGGGTGTTACTTTTGCATGGCAACACTCGGTCTCAAATTGGAAGACGCTAAGGATCTTTTTTTTTCCTACTCCTAAGATGATTTTTTTTTTGGTCCTCCATTAACTACTTTGGGTTTTTCTCCTCTTGAAAAACAAACTAGCCCCAGCCCTCCCGAGCTGACAGATCCTCGCCTGGACTTCAGTTGTATTGATGATAAATACTCTGCATCGTAATCCAATGGGGTCACTTCCAGTACAGCCAAGTTGCAGAAAAAAGAAAGGATATTCGGGGAATTTTTGTCTCCAAAACGATTACATCTAAGCATGTAGGCCCTATAAGTATGAGGGCGACGTTGCGAATGCAGGCTCCTTGAGGATGTGAAGATGGCTAATGGGAGACAGACAAAAAACACACACTTCTCTGCAGAGAAAACCCAACAAGGTGGTGGCCCAACTTGCTGTTCTCAAACAAACTGCATGAAAAAGATGAGCACCACCAGTACCACAAAAATCAGAACAACTCTGATGAAATCACTAGATCAAATATTACTTTTATTTGCTGTAAGTGCTGACCCTCTCTCATCCAAGTCCCTGCAATATTTGTTCTACAACTGATAATAAATTTCATGTATGTTATTTAAAAAAAGTAAAACTCATAAATAATTCAAAACACCGTCTCCTGCCAACTGATCATACATTGTTCATATTTCATCTACCACATTAAATAAAAATTATAAAGCTGTTCTTTTTATTAAAAATCCAGGCTGTAATTATAGGTGAACGCACAAAGTATCTAGTATGTGTTTTTTTTAATTGCTTCAATTGTGGTGTTGGCAATGGCTAAGCTAAAGTGCAGTTAAATTTTAGAGAAGTGTTTATCTTAAGTAATGTGGGCACAGGTGAGCACTGGTGGCTCACATCTGTAATCCTAGCTATTCAACAGGCTGAGAACTGAGACTCTTGGTTCAAAGCCAGCCTGGGCAGGAAAGTACAAGAGACCCTTACTGCCAGTTAACCACCAAAAAGCCAGAAGAAGGAGTGTGGCTCAAGTGGTAGAACTATAGCCATGAGCGAAAAAGCTGAGCAAAAAATACAAATCCCTCAGTTTAAGCCGCAGTACTCACACACACATCCCCACCCTTCACACACACACACCCTTCATACACACACATACACACACACACACACACACACACACACACACACACAAATACAGACCACCACTGAAAACAATCCCCTTCATGTTTTCTGTAGTAATTATTACTTAACTAATTTTAGTTTTAAAAACTTAGGAAAGAAGCTTAGAAGTCTAGTCCAATGAAATTATCAGAAACAATCTAAATGTTCTGCTTGAAGATGTGAATTTTTCAAAGTCAAATTAGAAGAGACAGTTTCTTTGCTTGGTCTCTATCCTATACTTCTGTATTGCTATTGATCTGCCCCTATGTGAAGCCCTGGAAACAGGGAAGCCAGGGAAAGACAGGTTGCACTGGAGCCCTTTGCTACAGAATAACTGAGCAAGCCACATTGGTAGGAAACCTAGACAATAGCATCCAGCACTATTTTGTTCATGGTAGTAATGTAATGCATAACTAACTCTCTTTAGAGCACTAGAGTCAGGCTAATAGGTCAAAGTTACTACAATAAATTTCATGACTCCAGAAAAGAGGATTTTGTTTGCAAGACTGGCAGGATTCAAATCTAGGTTGACTCCTGCTTAAAAGATCATGCCCCAAACACCTGGACTAATAGTACATTTCAACAGACATTACAATTTAAGGAAAGTCAGGCCATCAGAAGACAGCTAGAAATCAACAGCTTCAAAAGAAAAGAAAAATGGGAGAACAAACCCCTTGAAGGCCTCTCCCTACCAGGAGAGACCTATTTGCTTTCATTTTCTTTATGGAGTCCCTGTCACCACCCACACTGACTCAAAGTTTCTTGTTGTTTTCTTTGGTTGCTATTTTTCTTAGCTGTTTTTTTTAGTGCTGAGGTCAGATCTAACAAATCTTGTTATATCTATTACAAATATTACCACATGGCTGATTGTCTCCCTGTTCTGAGAGATAAAACTCAAGAGAATAAAAGGATGACACTCGTTGTGAAAAAGAACGGTTACACAAAGAACACTTCTTCGATTTTTTTTGTTTATTTAAAAAAGTAGCAAAGAAACTAATAAAAACATTTAAAACTGGAGTAAATTTTTTAAAGGATAAATTAAGAATATACTGAGTGGTTATGAAATATATACCTTAGGATAGCAGGGTAGAGACAGGTTAAGCTTTTATATGATACAAACCTAGGTTCTATATAAAATGACTACTCCTTAATTTTTTTAAGAAAATTCATATTCCCTTTACCTTTAAAAGTCTTCCCAAATATACTGCTTATAAGTCATGAACATTGGCATAATTGCAGCTAGTTATAGCTCCCCTTTTGAGATGGGAGAGAAACTCAAATTCTAGAATCCAACAATCATGTCTTATTTAATTACAAACAAAGACATCACATTTTACTTTTCTGTATCCACCAGAGACAGGACGACTGTAATTTTTTTTATCACGTTAAATTCTCACTGAATCACAATATTATTAAGCTTTAAGTCAGAGGATTGGTTCCTTCAGCTAAGCCTAACAATACTGGAAAGTAAAATGGGGGGAAAACACCTCATCTGGGGCTGTAATATTTGCTGAAAAAAATCTACTTCAAAACATTAATCAAATTTTTCGCCTACTGGGCAACCATATGGTAGAGCAGCATGTGAATCTTACAAACTTGCTGATCTCCTGTAACTGGGTGCAATTAATTACGCTGGCTGCATCCATCTCTTGGATTTTCGCCTTGTGAAAAAAAAAAAGTATTTATTGCAACAGCTTTTACAAAACAAGGGAATGAAAACCACAATTGATTAATGAGCTGAATGGAAATATTTCCGTTAGCAGATTTTTTTTTAGAATGAATAAGGATTAATACTATGGATAGAGATGAACCCACATTATATGTTTGTGACACACACACACACACACACACACACTCCCCCAAAAAAGGGTAGAGAAAGACAAGTAGAGGTTGTGCAGGGAGCTCTGCATGTATTATTCACTAGCAGGCTTTAGATCGCAAGTAATAAAGCCTTAAACTGGTGAAGTAATAAAGAGGTTGGCTTTACAAGATACTGTCCTGGGAGAAGAGAAGCTTGTTCTTTGATTTGAAAACACAGATATTAAATACTCAGTGGGTAAGGAACATTACAGGTCTGACAAAGAAGGAAGGGATAGGACTCCTAAGTAAGCAATCTACTTTGTCCTTAGCTATTTAGGCCTACAGATTGCTGTATATATGACTTGTTTAGCTTTCAGAACCCTCCATAAAACAGAGGGTCTTGAGCTAACGTAAAATATTGCCTAACTGAAGAAACTCCTCCCCTCTGGAGTTCGGCCACTGTGCCTTTGACAAGTAGATGGCACACAGGTCTTCCCAGGGGGGCATCAACCTCCCTCCCTTGTGGGGAAGTAGCAGAGCAGAATTTGAAACATCTATACTGCGGAATGGCTGTAGCATGCCCCTTTCCAAATTGTTCCCGTGGGCTTAAAACCACCCAACTTGACATGCATCAGTGATATCACCTGCACAGCGCCCTTATTTTTGAGACCAATGGCACCTTCTCTAAAGAAGTGACAGAGAAGACTGGCCCTGACATTCTATCAATTACTTACCTTGGAGAAACCAAATAGTATTATAAGTGCAAGAAATATATGAGTTTGGAAGACAGAGTATTAGATTCCTTTGCAACTGGTAAAGGACGAAGCTGTTGGAACCAAGCTTAGAAACTCAACTCTTGGCCCACTCTTCTCTCCATGGTGGCTGCTGTATGTAAACTTTTACAGGAAACTCTGCAGAGGGCAGCCGTAATGAAAACTCACTATTATTTCATGCTGCCTCCATGGTGTGGGTGGCCAATAGGATGGCCTCTTCGACGGTCTTTGTTTGTTGATTTTTCCCAGAAAATATTTTTTTATAGAAAAGATTTTTTTTATAGAATCACCTAATGCCTGAAAGTGCCAAGTTCAGTAGGGGCATTATATAAAGTAAGGATGAGCAAGCAATATCTTAAATCCTGATATTTCATCTTAAATGAAGTCTATGTTTATGTTTACATGTAAGCTTAGAAGTTTTAAGATAAATGACAAAAATAATTTGGCAAGCATATCTAGGTGAGCAAGAGGTATGGGCATTACTTTAAAAAAAACTTGTTAATATCATTTCAGCAAGTATCACAGCCATTTTATATCAAAAAAGTACCAACCAGGTCCAAGTACTAGGAGGCTACCTTGAAAGGGTGGGTGACTCCTGAAAGTGGGGTGTAAAGCCAGTTTATTCTTGAAGTGGGTTGTTTCCACTCTTGAAACCAGTGACCCCACATCAAATTCTACCACTCACTACCTCTCAGATGATCCCCAAGCCCCTCCTACATACAAGGGTTGTTGGCTTAAAAGTTTAAAGAGCTAACAAAATGTTTTAACGAGATACAAATCTCAGAGATCATTAATCAATATGTTCAATGTTATTTGTGATAATTCATCATGACATGATATTAATGGGTTACTGTACCCTTCAGAGGTGAGATTAATGCAAATGAGCCACCACAATTAACTTTACTGCTCCCAACTCACAGGAATGGACAGATGATTATAAATGACAACTATATGTCAATTACAATATCCAATAAAGTGAAGCTTAGAGAACAATCCATCTCCTTTTATTGCTCTTCCTTGACGCAGCTGAATTTAGCTCAACCCTCTGTTGTCACTGTGTACCCACGGCATGGGGGAGGGGAAAGGCCTTGTCTTTGTAAATTTTTCAGTATCTTAGAAAGTCTTTCAAAAATGTCCATGAAAATACGTTTACTAAAGGAGGAGGAGAGCCACAGGACACCACGGCTAAATGCCACATTCATTCTGTGTGTGTTACAGAAATCCGTATTCATTTTCAAACTCTAGCAGCCAGGCCAGCAAGGAAACAATATACCCAGCTGTGTATATTTACTCAATTAAAAAGGGACAGCATCGGCACAGTATCCTGGAAAGCCTTGAGTTTCACTAAACAACAGTTGCTTGTGGATCACGGGGTGGAAGTAAATATGTCAAAAGAGTGGAAAGTAAGAAGGTTGGCACTGGGGGTGTCAGCAAATAGTCAAGTTTCCATGTCAGCCTCATCCTTCCTTGCAGGGATGAAGTGCTTTTTGAGAGTAGATTCGGGTAGGGACACATGTCAGTCAGGTAGTGACACCTCCAAACCAGAGTCCTTCTCTGAACAAATTCATCTGGTGAGTGTCTGGGAATGATATCTGGCAATCCCACCCAGTGGTGTTCCCATAATAGCCAATCACTAACTGCCATTAGCCAGACCCCACCCAGTTGTGTTCCCCAAATACCCAATCACTGACTACCATCGGCCAGGCCCCACCCAGTGGTCTTGGGCAAGCCCAGTTCTGCAGCACAATTCATACTCCAAAGGCTCCTCGTGGGATCAGGCTAAAGCCTTCTTCAGCAAAGGCCAAGTCCTTACTGGTCATTTTCTCTACTCTATCCCCGGTCCTTAGTCCTCCTCTACCTAGTCAGTGGGAACAGACAGCCCACCTGGAGCACTGTTACTGGGGAACAAAACTAAGTATAGGTCTCAAAAACATGGAAACCAGCTGAGCACAAGTGGCTCATGCTGTAATCCTAGCTACTCAGGAGGCTGAGATCTGAGGATTACTGTTTGAAGTAAGTCCAGGCAGGAAAGTCCATGAGACATTTCTCTTCAATAAACTAGCAAAGTACTGGACCAGAGGCATGGCTCAAGTGGTAAAACATCAACTAAGAGTGAAAAAGCCAAGTGAGAGCACAAGCCCCAATAACAAAGAAAGGAAGGAAGGGAGGAAGGAAGGAAGGAAGGAAGGAAGGAAGGCAGGCAGGCAGGCAGGCAGGCAGGCAGGCAGGCAGGCAGGCAGGCAGAGGGACCTGGTTCTTGCTGGTCCTTGATTACAGCCCATTCAACATGGTCCAGTTTAAAACTACATTGAGAAAGGATAGCTTCCTGATGAATTCAGAAACAGCTAGAAATAGAATTCCACTGTAAAATCATAAAATAAAAAGCAGAGTGGGCTGTGAAGACTACTATAGGTTGTCTATTCGGGATGTTTCTCTCTCTGGAAAAACTGAACCTCCATTTTCACTAGGGAACGGATACTCCCTACCAGTTATGGAGGTGTTTAGACCAGGAATGCCTGCATCATTAGTCTAGACTGCAACACAGCCTAGACTAACAACTCCGTCCTCAGGCCCATGGCTGATTCAGCAGTAGGTCTGTGCCACAGAGCAGGCTAACCTTGCTCCTGTAACCCCAGTAACATCTGTATCAGGAAAGGAGCCATAACAAAGTGTACTTACTGGGGTTGCTGTCAGCCATCTCTTGTCACTAAGTTGAAACAGCTGATAAACAACACTGGGGAGGAAGGACTTAATGACAAGTTGTGGTTTCAATCTGTGGTCACATGGCTGGTGCAAACTGTCATGGTGGATTCCTGTACACCAATGTGGCTCACCCCATGGTGGACAAGAAGCAGAGAGCAACAGAAAGAAGGGGTTAGGGACAGGGTATACCTTCAAAGGTAGTGGCCTATATCTTCCAACCAATAGCAGAGAGCAACAGAAAGAAGGGGTTAGGGACAGGGTATACCTTCAAAGGTAGTGGCCTATATCTTCCAACCAATAGCAGAGAGCAACAGAAAGAAGGGGTTAGGGACAGGGTATACCTTCAAAGGTAGTGGCCTATATCTTCCAACCAATAGCCTATTTAGCTAATTATCATTGGATTCTTCCTCATGAGCTAGTCACCTCTCAATAGTACCCCCTGCCCAGTGGGAACCTAGCCTTTCACACGTGAGTTTTGGGGAAATATTTTATATCCCAACCTTAACAGGTTCCAGGGCGGGAAATGCTGGTGTTAGCAGTCATCCTGATGCCCACTGATAGAATGTTCTCTGAAAAAGACAGCATCTAAGGAAAAGGACTGTGGTAGGCTGCTTATCGACCAGCAGGCAGAAGGCCCTGAGTTCATCCACAGTGCCTCCAAAAACAAACAAACAAACAAACACAACACCAGACAAATTAAAAAAAAAAATAAAGACAGAACCTAGATGATATACCTAAAGGCTGGAAGTTTCTAATCCTGGAATCCACATCTGGATCATGGTGTCTCTTCTTGTCTGGACTGTGGGATTAGAAGATGTACATTTTGTAATTGTTGGGAAGGAAAATAATATTTTATGACACACGATAGGATACATAAAATTCAAATTCCGAGATCCAGAAATAAAGTGTTGCTGGCACACGGCCGCGCCCCGTCCTCTGCTTCTGTCAGCAGCTGCTTTCACACGACACGGAGATCCTGCCACGAGATGGCACGGTTCAGACAGCCATCAGCGTTCATCCCGCGCCTCATACCAGAAAGGGAGCCAGCCAAGACCTTGTGCACCTCCCCTGCCTGTGGGACCTTGTCATGTTCAAGAGCAAAATCCTGAGGAACGGAGATGACTACACCTCATCCTTCACCCGCTACACCTTTACCCTCCCAGCCTGTTGCTACCCCCCATAGGTGAAAAACTGACATTCAGATCAAAATATCCATCCGTGCAACTGGTACGCTGTTCTAGGCCCACGAGTGAAAGATAAAGTACATGAAAAGTAGGGGAGGAAATTTTTCATTAAAAAAGAAAATGGTGCCTAGTGCCTGAAGAACATAGTTAATTTGAGGGCAAATCCCACTCCTGCCAAACTGCTCTCCCAGTTGGGTAGAGCCTGCCATGATTAGCTGTAACGGACCGGAACATTCTTGTCTCGGCTCAGGAATCTCCAGGGCCTGGGGAGGACAGAGTGTGATTTTGATGACTTTCGCAGAGGATTGGAAACAAGGGAAACAGATTCTCTCGCTTCACTTTTGGCTTCCTGTTTTCCATCAGGAGATAGCTGCAGGTTTAAGGTTCTCTCCCGCTGGCCCCCACACTCACCTGGACCCCAGGAGAACAGAAGCAGCAGTCATCGTCAAAACAGCTCCCTTGGCTTTTGCTGACACACCAGCTCCGGCCAGTGGGGAAAGGAGCCAAGTTATTTTCTTTCCTCAAGACTCAAGGGTGTCTGGCTTTTATTTTAATAATACGAAGACAACTGTTGTGCTTTACCGTAACTAAATGACTACACAACACTGAAATGGATCCATTATACTTTTCCATATGTTCTCTAGGTGTGGGGCAGAGACTGGCAAAACTACACTGGATAAATCACAGCGTTTCACCCGCCGTCTTTTTTTTGGAAATACCCAGGCACAAATGAGTCTCACAAACTGATGAAATTGAAATTGATTTCTGAGAGTAACAGTTAACCTCAGAAAATAACTCTGAAATGTTGCTTATTAATTATTTTTTGTAATATACTTTGGGGATATTTCTTTTTATCATGAAAGATAGAGACAAAAGCAGACACGTTTTATGATCATATAAAACATTATTGGATTCATATTTTATAGGAGAATGAAACTCACTTAATTTGCAAAATGCTCAATATGAGACATGGGGTGCCTACCCTCCCCCCACAGCCACACTGCATTTATAAGAAAAAAAAAGTCCTCTTTAAAACAATCCCATCTCTCTGTGCTTTATTTCTTTGCACATACCTGTTTGAAGGCTTTTAATACATTGTTGCTATTTCAGTCCCGTCTGGTTTTTGATTTTTGTATTTATTCTGATTTTTGTATTTATTCGAAAAAGGAAGTATCTTTCATCTCAATAGCAGTGTAATGAACTTTGGCTATATCCACCTTGTTTCTAGAGATTGAAAGGAGGAATTGTTACCAATTACTAATCCAAGGAGTGAAAAGACAGAAAACGGGAGCAGTGCTCAGATGATACTACAGGGATGGACTGGTCATTTTGAAATTTGAGAACTATTGTACCCCCCCACCCACACACACACAGAATACACGGGCATGAAATCCAAGATCAGGAAGATTGAGATTCAAAGCCAGCCCAGGCCCAAAAAGTTCATGAAACTCCATCTCCACCAATAAAAAGCTGGGTGTGGTACCTCACATCCATAATCACAGTTAATAGGGATATGTAAATAGAGGCTGAGGGTCCAGGCCAGCCCAGGCCAAAAAACAAAAAAACAGAAAAAACCCACTTTTTGAAAAATAAAGAAAACAACAAGGGCTAAGGATGTACCTCACATGGCAGAGTGCCTGTCTGGCAAGCACAAAACCCTAAGATCAAATCCCAGAGCCATCTGAACAAGAAAGGGTGACAAGTTGTCCCTCGTCACCTGAGCAGTTCGTTAGCATAACCATAACCTAATCAAGATTCAAGTTGAAAGTTCAAGTTATATCATGTGACAAATGTTGTGCCAAACACTCAGTACCAAAGTAGAAATCCAAACTGTAGAAATCAAGCTAGGAAACACCCTCCCCAAAGAAGATAAAGTCATTCTTGGTGGAGTTTTTTTCCCTTCCCTTAGAGGCTGAAAACCCTTCCTCCACACAAGATTTTACTGTGCAATTTATTCTGCACACACACCAAAAAAAAAAAAATCTCATTCTGTGTGCATTTTTTTCTGCACAATTATTTCTATGTCATCTATTCTGTGAGAAATATATACCAAGTTTTATTCTATTTTAGTGGAGAGTAGTGTCTTGTTCTGTTAGGAGACAAACAAATAAACAACAACAAAAGAAAAAAAAACACTCGTGTAAAAACACCATTCTAAACACAACACGGAACTGTTTCATGGTGCATTCCAAATAGAAGTTTTTGCTAATTAATTAACAAATTCAAGCTGGTTAAATAAAACCTTCTTCCAACACCTCCTATTTAATTGCAGTTTGGCACCAACAAATATATATCAAAATTATAGTATTTCCCCTGACAGGAAGCGCCTTTCTTGCACGCACTGTTATGGCTCTCTGCAGAGTATGCCAGAATTGCTGACAACCTTGAACACTGCTACAATATTACTATACTTGGCAGAGAAGCACCCTTGCGGCGAGAGAAAAGCTGTAATTTTGACTGTCACTTCACATTACACTAGATATTATTTCACTGTATACACATGCACACACTCACAAACTCTTAATAGACTACAGTTTGCGCACTGCCTGCCTTCCTAATATAAATGGCAATATAATGCAAGCGGCCTGCCAATGGGATCCTGGAGAGACACAAATGTTTTGCATTATGGGAGCTTCCTTGGAGGATGCCTTTGAAGGGCTAGCTCATTCCTTTGTCCCCCACTCACCCTATGCAAGTCGCCAGCCTCAACTTCACAGGGACTGCAAAGAATCACATTTTTTTTTTAAATCTCCTCAGAAGGAGAAGTGATCACAAGTTCTCTGCTGGATTATCAGGATCTGTCATAGTTGGGGATATTCCTCCAGTCTGGTGTCTGGTATGCAGGATTTTTAGATTTTTAAAAGAGAAACTTTTCCTTTTGTTTCTTCTTTATCACACGGGGACAGTTTGTTAAACTGCCCTGAGCACTACCTAATGCCACTGCCAAGTCAAACCGGGGAAAAACCAGGACCAGCCTTACAAACCCTGTGAAACACATGGGGTCCCTGCCAGAGAGCAGCACGGGCCTTTGCAGAGAACAGCATACAACATATGCTTCCTTCCGCCCGAGCTCACACGGCAGCAGATTGGGCCAGGCTCCCTGCTGCGCCTTCTCGCCCGCAGCCTGGACTTACAAGATGGTGCCTTAACATTCCCTGTGTTTGTCCCAGGCATGGAGTTCTGTGAGATCTGTAGAAGCTCCAAATGGGGAACTCCTGGGAACCAGGAAAACGGGTCAGAGAAACACATAAATAGGTGGGCAAAACTGCAACTTCCTGTAGAAGAGTGTTAGAAAGAGCAGCAGCTCAGGGAAGAGCACGTGCCTAGCATGGTCAGGTCCTGGGTTCCATCCTAGCACTTCTCCCTGGAAATGACAAATCCTGACCATCTTCTGCCCTTTCTCGTCTTTAAAATTAAACATATATATATATATATATATATATATATATATATATATA
>NW_012267234.1:14487192-14604155 GCF_000151885.1 Dipodomys ordii | reverse complement strand
TATATATATATACACACACAGATATACATGTGTATACACATATATACACATATATTTACATATATACATATGTACACATATATACATATATATGCTGGTTAAATGGAGATGGGTCTCATAGATGTGGCTTCAAACCACAGTCCTCTGTATCTCAGTCTATTGCATAGTTAAAGATTGTAGGTGTGAAGTTTCTCTTTAAGTCTTTAGCCCACTTATTTATTGGGCAGTTGTTTCTTTGAGGATTTGTTGTTAGGGGATTTAATGTTTTTGAGTTCCAAGTATATTTTAGATATGAGACCCTTGTCCGTTGTATGGCTAGTGAAGATCTTCTCCCAATCCGTGGGCTTTCTATTGATCTTGCTAGCTATGTCCTTTGCCATGCAGAAGCTCTGCAATTTCATGCAATCCCATTTGTCCAACCTTTCTTTGATTTGTTGTGTTTCCGAGTCTCTATTAAGAAAGTTTCGGCCTGTGCCAAGGAGACCTAGGGTTTCTCCTATTCCATCCTGTAATGTTTTCAGAGTGTCTGCTTTGAGTTCAAGGTCTTTGATCCATTTGGAGTTGATTCTGGTGCAGGGTGTATATAAGGATCTAGCTTTCGTTTTCTACAAGTAGTTAACCAATTTTGCCAGCACCATTTACTGAAGAGGCTGTCTTTCTTCCATTCTATTGTTTTAGCTCCCTTATTAAAGATTAAGATGGCTATAGGTCTGTAGGTTCATTTCTGGGTTTTCAATTCTATTCCATTGGTCCTGAGGTCTGTTCTTGTGCCAGTACCAAGCTGTTTTGATTACTATGGCTTTATAGTAGAGTTTGAAATTTGGTATTGATATTCCTCCAGCAGTGTTCTTTCTGTTGAAAATCGTTTTTGCTATTCGGTGTCTTTTCTTGTTCCATATAAATTTTTGGATTGCCTCTTCTATTTCCTGGAAGAATGAGGTTGGAATTTTGATAGGTATCGCGTTGAATTTGTAGATAGCCTTGGGAAGTATTGCCATTTTCATGATGTTGATCTTTCCAATCCAGGAGCATGGGAGTTTTTGCCACTTTCTAAGTTTTGTTTTGATTTCCTTTTTCAACTTTTTAAAGTTTTCATCATAGAGGTCCTTCACTTCTTTGGTTAAGTTAATTCCTAGGTATTTTATTTTTTGTGGGGCTATTACGAATGGAGTTGCTTTCCTAATTTCAGCCACACTTTTCTCATTGTTGGCATAAAGAAAAGCCATTGATTTTGGGGGGTTAATTTTATACCCTGCTACTTTGCCAAAGTTTTCAATCAGCTTGAGTAATTTGGGAGTGGAGTCTATGGGATTCTTTAAATACAAGATCATGTCATCTGCAAAGAGGGAGAGTTTTACTTCTTCTTTCCCTATTTGGATCCCCTTTATGTCTGCATCTTGTCTTATTGCTGTAGCTAAGCATTCTAATAATAGATTGAAGAGAAGTAGAGAGAGTGGACATCCTTGTCTTGTTCCTGAGTTAAGAGTAAATGGCTTTAGTTTTTCACCATTAAGTTTAATGCTGGCTGTAGGTCTGTCATATACGGCCTTTATTGTATTGAGGAATGTTCCATGGATTCCTAATTTTTCCAAAACCTTCATCATAAAGGGGTGTTGGATCTTGTCAAATGCTCTTTCTACATCTATTGAGATAACCATGTAGTTCTTATCCTTGCTCCTGTTGATGTGATGCATTATATTAATTGATTTGCATATATTGAACCAGCTTTGCATCCCTGAAATGAATCCTGTTTGATCGTGGTGTTTGATTTTTTCAATGAATTGTTGAAGTCGATTGGCCAAAATTTTGTTGAGAAGTTTTGGATCAATGTCCATCAAAGAAATGGGTCTATAGTTCTCTTTCTTAATACAACAATGAGATGTACAAGTTGTTATGTCGAAAACGAACTTTACAACTTTCGTGCGGGGGGGAGGGGGTGAGGGAGGGGAGACGGGGAGGATTGGGGGGGAGGATGGGAAGGGATGGGAAGGAGAAACAAAGGAGGAGGCTACAATGCTTGATAAGAAATGTACTCATTATCTTGTCCATGTAATTGTAACTCCTCTGTACAGTATTTTCAAAAAAAAAATATTGAAGGTGTGAGCCACCAGCATCTGGCTTTATTGCTCTTTTTTCTTTCTTTCTTTCTTTTTTTTGTAGTGCTGGGGACTGAACATGGGGCCTCACACTTGCTAGGCAGATCAAAAGATGTTAATAAGATTTGAACTTGTTTTACTGAATCAAAGGAGAGCAACAGCAAACTCCTCACCCTCCATTAAGACAATGTATCTGAGACTTTGCCGTGTCTGCTGACCACACCAAATTTAACAAGGTTTGCAAATGAACTGGAGTAAGTTTCCCACAGTGACACATTAATAATAAGTTCCTTATCCCATCTATCCCAAGCCATGAATATGTAATGTTATAAAATGAGTCCTTTTCACACAACAGAACCTCAGACGTGAATAAATAAAAACTATCCATCACAAGCCTGTGAAAAATTAATGAGAGTTCAGAGAAGGGAGGAAAAATGGGGACGGAGGAGAGATGGGCCAGTTCATAAAAGCCTCTGTAACTTTTGGATAGTAAATATCCTCTTCCACGCCCCTTGCTAGTGTGCTAAAATCTACTCATCGTTTTAAAGTGGCAATTCAACCGGACCTGCATTCCAGCAGTGTGCTAAATAGGATCCCAACTTGGGCAGCAGAGCCCAAGTTCATTTTGTATTTGTAATTCATAACTAGCCTACTTCCAGAAGGATTTGAGGTCGCTCATAGTATTTCGGAGGAAAGGAAGAAGAAAAGTTGGGCTGCAGTAATATTAACTCAAGGGACACCAGAAAAGTCTGCTTTGCCCTTCGTGACGTCACTGGAGACACAGCGTGTGACTAAACCATACATATCACTTCTACTATAATTAACAGCATGATCAATACCATTTTCTGCTCTGCTCAGGGCTACCCAAGTACTGCATAACAATCAGTACTAATTCTCTAATTCTCATCTGTGCAGGTGAGTCATTACCATTCCTGGGAAAGGTGGGAGCAAACCCAGACTTACTGTCCAGTTTACAGGGTGAACCAAGAATCCGGGTTGTAAATGACCATCATCTCCTTCAAAGGAAAAAATGGATACAAATAAAACACACCTGGCCAAGTGCCCAGGGCTCATGCCTGTAATCCTAGCTACTCAGGAGGCTGAGATCTGAAGGTCACAGTTACAAGCCAGCCTAGGCAGGAAAGTCTATCAGATTCTTATATCAAATTAACAATCAAAAAGCCAAAAGTTCAAGGAGACCTTCCAGGCTCAGAGTTCAAGCCCTAGGATGAACAAAACAAAAACAAAAACAGCTACTAGATTCATGTCTGTTTTAGATCTTACATAGTTTTCTGTTTATACTAGAAGCTTCACAAGAACAAGATCCTGAACACAACAAACAGTCTGCCTAGCAAGCATGGACCCCTGAGTTCAATCCCCAGTACCACTAAAAGTGGAGAGGGATAGGAATGAGGGGACATTAGCCAATAAGCCAAGTCTCCATGAGCACTTCACAGCGCACTCCTCAGGAAAAATCCGATTGTGGAACTGAACCAATTCACACCATGACCTGGGAGCTATGCACCAGATGCACAGGAAATTAATCAAACCCAAAACAGGCAGAAAGGGAGGCAAAGATCCTCATATCATACCTTTTTTCATCCTGTGGGCAGTGGACATTCAGCATACTTTATGAAGGACCACCTAGGACATCACCAGAAGCATTAAAAGACACAAAAGCTTTTCGTATTTTTGTTTTTCTAAAGCAAATACCAAGATGGGACAGAGTCTATGGTAGTCCCCAGGGAATGAAAGCAGCAATGCTTCCAGGAAGCACAGACACAGAGCCAGATACTAACTCCGAGGGCAAGGTTAGAATATCATCTATCACTGGACTATGAGGCAGAAGGACTCAGAGCTTGTTCCCTGACAAGCAGTACTGACTACTCTACATGTCAAACTCTGACAGTCCACATCTGCCCATGACACACTGGCAGCCAGACTCAGGAAAGAATGGTCCAGAAATGGGTATTCATATGCTGGAGGTTCCCAAGCTCTGGTCTGCTATCCTATCAGTAAGTCTTTTCTGACTTTAAATAACTAGCATATAGTCTGCTGAGGAGGAAATGGCACTAAATTATTATTGTTGTTATTGCTGTTGTTGTTGTTAGCATTCACGTTAGCTATAGAGAGCTACTGTCATTATGAACTTCTGTGTTCTGGAGAGTTCCCAGCAACTGCGCAAGGTGCTCAGTGTTGTATAGGAGCATCTCAATGGGCAGAAAGACCAGATTTACTCTGTAGGTTGACTATTACTATCTAGATGACAGATAGCTGCAAATTCTTTGACCATTCTCTCAATCAGAAAATAGAATGCTCCACACCTGCTCTCCTGAAATCTGAGGGGGCTTTGTTACTGTTTTTACTATATAGAAATAATGCTGTGCCAGTTCCTCAGTCAGGCTTTTTTTTTTTTTTTGCCAGTCCTGGGGCTTGAACTCAGGGCCTGGGCACTGTCCCTGAGCTTCTTTTGCTCAAGGCTAGCACTCTACCACTTGAGCTACAGTGCCACTTCCAGCTCTTTCTGTATATGTGGTACTGAGGAGTCGAACCCAGGGTTTCATGCATGCTAGGCAAGCACTCTACCACTGAGCCACATTCTCAGCCTTCTACTTTTATAACACTTTGTCCACCCTGCTGGAAAGGCCATGGGGCAGCATCCCAGTCACCCTTGTGAAGATGCCAGACCTTGTGAGTGATCATACTGGATGAGCTGAGGACCAGGAAAGTGTATCTAACAATAGAAAACCACAGGGAGTGAGACCTGTCTCAACTCCCAACTCACAGCGATCACAAGGTTAGTGACACAGTTACTGTTTTAAGCATCTAAGTGTGGAGGCCAGTTACTACTATGCAACAATAAGTTGACATATCCATGGGTAGCAAATCCATAAGGTAGGCTGGCTTACATACAGTCTCCTAGCTGGTTAAGTAGGCAGTCTGAATTGTAACCTTGGGCAGCCTGAACTGGCTGTACACAATGCTTATTAAGTAATCCCTGGAAAAATACTAACAGCCAGGAATGCTGGGTGCTGGTGGCTCACACCTGTAATCCTAGCTACCCAAGAGGCTGAAATCTGAGAATCATGGTTCGAAGCCAGCTAGAGCAGGAAAATCTTTAAGACTCTTATCTCCAACTAACCACCAGAAAAGTAGAAGTAGAGCCATGGCTCATAGTGGTAGAGCGCTAGCCGTGGCACAAAAAAAGCTCAAAACAGCTGTCCAGCACCCAGGCTCTGAGTTCAAGCCTCAGGACAAACCAAATAAAAACCAGCCAGGACTATACCTCCTAACTGACTTTACCATGCTCTTTGGAGTGTGTGAGTACTGTGAAAAGTCTCGTCTCGCCTCACACAACTGTCCTGTTAGGTACTAAGTCTAGGTGTTGCTAAGACTGTTGCCCTACTGCCCCTCTCTGCTTCCTTCTGGTAGGTGCTCATATGACTATTGTCATTACTAGGAAGGGTAATCTGCAGAGCAACCTAAAGCAACAGGAAAATCCAAGGGCTAGTGATAGCCTCCTTTCCCAAAGTTCTCTTCACACAAACACTGATCGCTGACAAGATAAACAAGAAAGAGAATCCTAGTAGGATTATTAGAAGGGCTCCTTATCCACATCTAGATTTTGAAGAACTCAGAGCTGTGATATTCTCTTGCTTGGTTCTCTGGATCTCGAGACTTCCCAACATTCTAAGAAGCTGGGAAGGTGAAAGATGCAGGCATACCTGCAGGATGTAACAACCTGAAACTTCAGCACTTGGTTATGTCTTGATGAATGAGATGCTGGAAGCAAGAGAGAGTTTACACGGGCTTCTGATTTCTGTTGACAAGATACATGCAAGAGATCCTTCAGCCTAAACAAAATTCCCAGGACTCAAACAGATTTGAAAGTCAGGTGGACACAAACACCATCTGTGGATGGGAAAGTGTAGGAAGTCATCAAAAACAATCACTTAAAAACTGCAAGTCAGGATAACACAGACCATCAGTAGACCTGTACTGTTGATTAGTTATGTCAAGATGATACCAAAGAAGGTAGCTGGAGATGGACTTCATTCCAAATCTCTATTAAATATTTTTTTAACAAACCTTAATACTAGATTACCTCCAAAGTAGACAAAATATTTCAAACCACTAAATGTTGATAGATTTGTGATATAATGAGGCCTTTTCTGTGTTGCTATTTTGCTCATTTGTTTTGTTCATTGATAAGTTTTTTGGTTGTTTTTTTGCTTGCTTAAAAATGATATTTTAAAAAATTGGATGCAACCTGAATTTAGCATATGGGCCACAATCTGTGCTTTCCTAGCTTGTTCCAATCCCAGTTATTGATCAGGTGATGTTTAAACTGTACACAAATCTACTATTCCACCCCTTCCTTATTGGCTTACAATGGCTGTCACAGATGGCAGGAGGCACCAGGGGCAGGCATGAAGGATTCTATTGTATGGGGTAGAGCAATCAGCATAAGCTTCATTTTTACCTCAGTCCCCTTGGCCTGGCCCCCAATCTTTTGGGGGAGGTTGTAGCCCAGCCCTGATAGAGGCTGTGTCCACAGGGGACTTGAACCCTGACTGAGGAGCAGGCACTTAGGAACCCAAACCTTTATCCAGCAAAATTGCCTATGTTTTGTCCTAGAGTGGGCAGTGACCCATGTCTACAAAAATAAGGGACAACAAGTAACCCTGCCCTTGCTCCCATGGGAGTCTCTGTCTGTCTGTCTGTCTGTCTGTCTGTCTGTCTGTCTTTCTCTCCTTCTGCCCTCCCCCCAAACATACCTAGAAAACACAGCCTGGACTTCGGTTCCCAGAAGTACACAAATTCAAGAAGCCCCAAGCAACACAGTCTCCCAGGAATGGTGAATATAAGAAGGCCCAGGCTGGTAGTACTGCTTTAAGTGGAGGGTTTTCTAGGAACTAATCAAGTAGATTTATATATATTTTTTAATGCTCATAAAAAAGATGACAATTTCAAGACTTAAAAATCAAATGCCGTGGAGATTAAAAGTTAGATGTATGACATCATACGGATCATTTCTGCTGAAGAAGTACCTTCAGTTCAAAAACAGAAACCAATTTGTAAATGTGAATTAAATGCATACTCCACAGGAAAAAAAAAATCTGGTGAAAGCAGGAAAAAAATATCCTTACGTGTAGACATAAATGTTTCCTGACAGATGTAAATGAAAACTAATACAGTGACATTTTTCAAATTAGCCACTGGGAGACATTACGTGTATGTGTGAGCGTGCGTGCGTGTGTGTATGTGCGTGTGTGTTTTAAACAGCCTAAGCATTTTTCAGTTATGTTGGCCTAGGAAAGTATTTATGAAAAGGATAATAAAAAATTAATTTGACTGGCTAGAAGCTGCAACTAACTCTGTTCTGCTTCGACAATATACATTGAAACGCTGTTTAAATTATAAGAGCAAATTGATTCAAAAGGTTCCCATTAGCGAGCTGGCAAACAGGTTTGAAGTTGGCTAATAAATTTTAGATAAAGATACAGCCTTGGATGAGGACGGCTATGCTGGGTCTGCAAGTCACCAGCTTGTTAAATCTGTGGCTAAAGTCTGGGTTTTTCCCCGGCTCATAACTCACTGTGTTAAATAATATGCCACAGGACAGCACTCACTGGCTGAGTGGAATTGGAAGGCCCACCATAGCAGCCATCAACAGGAGGGTGTGGGGCTGCTCACAGGGCCAGCAACAATGCAGTACCCAGGATGACGTTCCTGTCCCTTTCTGAACCTCTCTGCCACTAGGGTTTACTGTACATGAGTCAAAGATAATTAGGCCCACCTGTGATGTCAAAATTTCTATATAGTACATGCCTTGCAGCATAACAACATGTGGGAGATGCCTATTAAGGAAAGATCTTTAATCAAAATCAAGACATTACACATGACGCTCCTACCCCCACAGAAATGCACAGGCAATGCACACAACCCATTGCTCTTCCTTACGGAATACTATGCAGCTATTTAAAAGAATAACTGAGTCACTCTTATTGGTCTTAGAACATGCTCCCACTTAGTTTAGAAAGAGAACAACGCTTTATGTATATTGTGTATATGCATATGACCATGAAGGAAGATGTATGTGAAACATAAATGATTAGCCATGGTTGCATCAGTAGGTATACCTGGAGGGAGGAGGGGAAAGGGGAATTGTTAATGCCTCCTTTATACAGAGCTGTATATAGCTTTAGAAAATTATTCCAATATATACCCGCATTTCTTCTCTAATGGAAAAACTCTAGGCCAAGCATGATGATGCAGGACTGTGTTACAAGCTACTCAGAAGATAGAGGGGGAAACACCAGTGGGGTTCAAGGCCAGCCTGAGAAAAGTTGACATGAGAAACTCCCTGGGCAGAAAAAGTGAAAAACAAAAACAAACAAACCAAACCAAAAACAAAAACAAAAACAAACCCTAGAGCAGAAGAGGGTGTGGGCTGGGGGCGAGGATTAAGGAAAGCCTCCGTCCAACTCGACCACAGACCACTAAAGTGGCCTCCCTCCCCATGCTGCTGACCCCTGCCTGAGGGGAGGACCACTCTCCGCAGGGATATACAGGAAAGCCATGGGCACCCTCAACACTCACTTTCAAATTCTAATGAGCTACAAAACAAAATATCCAAATTGTGCAAATGGAGAAAGTGAAATGCAAAGTGAGAGTTGTTCACTTTAATTAAGTTCTTAATTATATAACAACAAAACATGCAATTAATTTCTGCATGGCTACATTAAGCACTCCACAATTAAATGAGGCAGAAAAAAATAACTAAAAAGTATTTTCTGCCCTTTGTATCTAAGATGCAAAACTATATGTGTATGTGTATATGACTGGGGGGAGGGGAGGGAGGAAGAAGAGGTAGAAGGAGAAAGAGAAGAGAGAGAGGGAGAAAGAGGCAGAAGAAGAGGAGGAAGAGAGGGAGCTCTCAGTCCAAGGGCTAAGGCAGCTGCAGAAGAGCAGTGAGCCCTCATGCCCTACCATGCAATGAGTGTCTCTCATTTCTTCTAGCTGACCAATGAGGAATCTTAGTACAAGCAAAGCTCAGATGCTCTCCTGTGTCCTACTCCATCAGCACAGAGCCCAGGTTGAACTCATGCTCTTGACCCAGAGTCTTGTCTGTGGTCACCACTTTGTCTCCTGCTTTCAGGGGGAAAAAAAAAAGAAACAAAGGCAGAATTAGGAGCCCCCACTTCCTATAAGGGGTGGGAAGTAAATAATTTAGGCTTTGGGGGAAAATGGTCCCAACTACTTGATATATCAGTTATAAAGCAAGAGAAGCCATAAAAGGAAGGAGAATGGGACAGGGTTCCAATAAAATGTGACTCACAGACACTGGAATTTGATTTTCACATAATCTTCACAACCTCCAAACGTTATTTTCTCTTTGCTACTTTTCAAAGACCATTTGTGGCTAAGAGGCTACACAAAAACTCACAGCAGGCAGATCTGATCTTTGAACCACAGTTTGTAGGCCCTTCTGTTAGACGTAATGTTTATAGGCTACAGTCAGATAGGACTGTTTTGAGCCCACATTCTGCCCCATTGAAAGACCTGAAACCTTCAGCAAATTCTTATGCCTAAGTATGCCTCTGTTGCCACATCTGTAAAGTGGGAATAGAAACATATACTACACACAGAATTATTTTGAGAATTAAAGGGAATATACATATACATATATATGTATATACACATACATATATATGTGTATATATATATACACATAAATATATATATATTACTGCGCACAGGACACACAATCCGTTCGCAAGTCGCTAGTACTGAGTCCCTATTCCACGCTAGGAACGATTTGGGAAGAGCCAGGGATACAGCTGTGAAAACAAACAGGCAGCAGTCTTGCCCAAAGTGCTGATATTCCAGCACCAAGGATTCTACAAGGTGAAAGCAACCCAACTTCCAACAATGCTGTCCTCATCCATGCGAGCTGCTGTAGCAAAACATTTATACTTGAAGTATAAATCCAAGAAACCCAAGATGAAGGTCCCAGCAGACTCTGTCTGGTAAGGGCTAGGTCTCTCTCCACCCACTGTCCCTCCCCACATGCTGGAAGGGCACAGAAGCTCTCCCAGGCCTTCTCTAGAAGGGCCAGAATCCCATTCATGAGGATGAGGCCTTGGGCCCCACTTACTCCCTCAAGGCCCCACCTTGCAGCACTGTCTCACTGATGACTAGATGTCACCTGGGGGAGGCACACACAAGCCCCAGGACCTCAACAGCCATCTGGGCCCCGCCCGCTGTAGTAAGTTGAGAAACTGGGTGGTGCAGATAAAGTCTCCATACTGCCCATTTGTGGTGAAGCAAGAGGAGTCTCACCTGGGTACCAACACTGACAGACACCAGGCAGATGCCAAACAACTCAGAGTCTCTTGCAGAGTGTATCAACAGGTACACAAGGCTCAGCTGTGGTCCTGAATATGACAGACTTCAAGACAGACCAGCAGAGGTAACACCGCCTGGGTGAAGGAAACAGCACCAGGCCTGAGGCCTGTGCTTTCAGCTTGAGTTGCCTCGGCGAGCCTTCCAATACCCCCGCCAATCTCAGGATCACCACGAATTAAGAAAAAAAAAAAAGAGAGATTGGGGAAGTATAACAAAATAGGCTGCCGTCCCCTGAGCATAACCCACTTTTGCTCAAGTGCATCCCTGGGGCATCTGTGGTGACCAGCAAATGAATGCTAAATGTCACTTCCTAATGATGGACCCTGGAGAAGAGATGGCAGTTACAGCATTCATGGACCTGCTTAGAGCAGGTGGCCAGAAACAAAGCGTGCAAAGGAAATGCATAGCCCACATGCCACGGCAAAGAGGCTCACCTACCCCAGAGCCCCTGTCGCATCAAGGAGGCGCCATGACAGGTGAGCATGCCAGGTATCTGAAAGACGGAATGCAGCCAGACTGTTCCCACAAAGGCCAGTGTGTCCCTGAGGAGGGACCTCCAGAGCCTGTCAGCTGGCTTCCCTGGAGGCGGGTGAAGAGGGATGATGGCATCTACCACTCCAGGTAAGTGGCCCACAAATCTCTAGGGAATTCTAGCTCAGCCATTCCTCTCATCATAATTACAAAGCTAACAGCTATGAGTGGAACCAAATGGACTAGAGAACCCTCATTCATTCATTCTCTCTCTCTCTCTCTCTATCTCTCGCTACACACACACACACATACACACATACACACACACATAATATTTATATATATATATATATATATATATATCCCCTTACATATACAACACACCATGTCTCCACAAAACTATGAATAACCTCACTTTATGTAGTCACTAAGAGGCTTTTAATGTTATTGGCCATAATGGACATCTGTTATTTTTACCTGTCCTCTGTTTGCGCCCCCTTCGGTCAAGGAAAGCATCCCTAGTCCCCTACTCCAAGTCCCCATCCCCAATCAAGAGATGAACATGTGATCCTGGCTCTACCAATTAGAAGCAAACACCAAGTCTGAACACTATGGCTCCTATCTGTCATCTCAGCTTCTCAGGAGGCAGAAACCAGAAGGATCACGGTTCAAAGCCAGGCCAGGCGGAAAGTTCTTAACACCACTTCTCAACCAACTGTTGGCTGCAATGCTGTATATCTGTTTCTAGCTACTGGTAAGAATGGCATCAGGAAGATGATGGTTCCAGGTCAGCCCAGGCAAAAGTAAGACTCTATCTCAAAAATAACCCAAGCAAAAAAAGGCTGGGGACATGGCCCAAGAGGTAACGCACCTGTCTAGCTTGCAAGAAGCCTGAGTTGAAACCCCAGCACACTGAAGTGGCCAAATCAGAGTGAAGCCCTGAGCACTAAACAGCACTCTAGGGAGAAAAGACTCTTCTGTGGGGCCTGTGCAGAGGAAGGAACCTACCTGAGTTCCTTTCCCCTCTGCCTGGCCCCTTCCTCCAGTTTTTGTTGCCTTGCTATGGTAGGTTCAAAGGAATTCAAGCCTTAACTGAACAACGTCTTAAGCCGTATCCAATACATCAAACTGCAAATTTTACCATCATTGCCATCTCCGAATCCTCAACATAGAGCCCAAGGCTTGCCATAGAGTTGGCCATGAAAGGAAGGAAGGGAGGGACGGAGGGAAGAAGAGAAAAAAGGAAGGAGGAAAAAGAGAAAGGAGAAACAAAGGAAGAAAGGGAGGGAGGGACAATGGAGGGAGAGAAGAAAGAAGGGAAGAGGAGAGATTTAAAATAAAAGGAAGGAGGGAGGGAAGGAAGAAAGGGAGAAGGTGAGGAGGGACTTCCCAAATAGAATATAGGTGCCTTGAGAGCAAAGGTGATCTCCCAGCTCTGACTCCTACCACAGACCTTGAGGAATGTCTATACATAACAGGTGTCCAAAATAGATTTTCTAAGATTAGACCAAAAAGATAAATGCCCCACCACCAGAAAAAAAGACTTCCAAATTCATTTAAAACCAGTGGCACTGTTTATAATTTATGGAGGGGGGGGGCTGTATTTCCTATTCCTCGATTTTTTTAAAGGCCTACTCAGATATAATGAGGCCTTGGCCTCTGCTGGATCTTCCAATTTGCATTATTGATCTAAAATATAACTTACACAGGCAAATTCTGCATGCAAATTATCTGAGTTGGTGGAGAAAAAAAGTACGTAAAGAATTACAACTGTAATTCTACTGGACCCTGCATTAGATGTAAATGCCACTGTAACACTGGAAACATCCCTACCTCTGTGATTTTGAAATTGTGGCATGGCACCTGTGGTTTGAAGCTAAGAAGTGGGGCTCACCACACCTCCGTGTTCTCCATCATACAGTGTCAGACTCTGATCCTGTGGAATAGAAAGGACCTACAACTGAAATTCTGTATGTAAAAATATATACACAGTTGGTCACAGATGAGAGAAAAACCTGAGAAAAGTTATCTGCATAAGGAGAATGGAATTTGAACTGAGTTCTTGTTATTCTTTGTTGTGTAGCAGGACAAACAAGAAAATGCAAGAAAAATTTTAAAAAGTGTCCTCCAGATCTCTTGTAAGCCTGGAAACACTTTACAAAACTTTGTACTCATGGTTAGTTTAATATTTTATTCAACACTACTACATAATGTTAAAAATCCTCCTTTTCCAAATGACAACTCCTAACCTAAAAAGAAAAAGCCGGTGCTGGTGGCTCATGCATGTCATCCTAGCTACTCAGGAGATTGAGATCTGAGGGTCATGGTTTGAAGCTGGCCCAGGCAAGAGTCTTAACTCTAACTAACCATCAAAAAGCTGGAAGTGGGAAAGACAGACCCCTGGCCCCCTGGCCCAGGCTCTTCCCTTTGGGAAACACCAGACATCAAAGCCCAACAACACCAGTTCACTGGAAACCCCACGCACCCGTCCATCTCTGCTCAGCATAAGCACAGAGTGACATGACATCCCTAGTGTCCACTCTCACAGCTGATACAGTTCAGACCCCACAAATGGTTATTCCGCATCTTTGACCCCCTGACTTGCATATGTGCACCTGGCAGGCTCGAGGGGGCTGCTCCTAACCAATGAAGTAACCCCACATGCCTCCAGCTGCCATGATGGGAGTCTTCCAAGCTTCTGAACAATAAAAAACACACATTAACCATCACACCTTCCTCTCAGCCCAAGTCCAGGAAAGTCCTGTGTGATAAAGCATCGTGTCACAGTATTCAGGTCTACTGTTCTGTGTGCCGCTTCTTCATGGAAGAGGGGTTTAGAAGTTGGCAGGCGTCCATAACATTGCAAGTGACAGCTACTGTGGAGACTTTGGTTCCACCCCTCTATTTCCAGACACGCAGGAACAGTAAAAAAGCACACGGAAAAGACACTGGACCCCCCTGGCCAGATGGTCACACTGCAATCACAGAGCATTTCGTTTGTGTTACATTATTAATGTGTTTGCTCAATTATTTATGACATTGATTTAATTACTAATTAAATTATTGTTTAATTATTTTGTTTTAATTATTTTAATTAAATGTCCCAAGAATTAAACTTCAAACATCGATGGTTTTATTTCATTTTTATACCGCTATTAGATTAAAGCCAAATATTTATGAATTAATTAAAATTTCATATTCTTTCATTATTACTTGAGGTTTTCATTTAAATATTAACAAATAACTGAATTATATATATATATATGTGAGTGTGTACTTGTGTGTGTGTATATATGATTTTTTTCAGTCTAGCATATTATAAACTTTGAGATACCCATCATTTTCAATAGCTATATTTGAGGAGAAACATGAAAGTAAGTTAAAATGCTTATTGTGAATACCTGATAAAATTATATTACATGTTGGGAAACTGCATAGGATCTTACTTTGGATCACCGTAGCTTAATTTAGTTTTTAAGTGTTTAAGTTAATCTATTCTATTTAGAATATTTTCCTAGATATAACAATTCAAAGGGGAAAATACCAGTGCTGCAATCCCAGCACTAGGGAGGCTGAGGTAGGAGAACTCCCAGCCCCAGCCCAGCAAGGGCTACACAGGGATCAGGGGTCTCTCTGTCTGTCTCTCTGTCTCTGTCTCTCTCTGTCTGTGTGTGTGTGTCTCTCTTTCTCTGTGTGTGTGTGTGTGTGTGTGTGTGTGTGTGAAATCAGGGATCTCTCTGTCTCTGTGTGTATGTGTGTGTGATCAGGTATCTCTCTGTCTCTGTGTGTGTGTGTGTGTGTGTGTGTATGTGATCAGGGAATCTCTGTGTGTGTGTGTGTGAGAGAGAGATCAGAGGTGTGTGTGTGTGTGTGTGTGTGTGTGTGATCAGAGGTTTGTGTGTGTGTGTGATCAGGGGTGTGTGTGTGTGTGTGTGTGAGATCAGGGGTGTGTGTGTGTGATCAGGGATGTGTGTGTGTGTGTATGATCAGGGGTGTGTGTGTGTGTGTGTGTGATCAGAGGTGTGTGTGTGTGTGATCAGGTGTGTGTGTGTGTGTGTGTGTGAGATCAGGGGTGTGTGTGTGTGATCAGGGATGTGTGTGTGTGTGTGATCAGGTGTGTGTGTGTGTATGTGTGTGAGATCAGGGGTGTGTGTGTGTGATCAGGGATGTGTGTGTGTGTGTGTGTATGATCAGGGGTGTGTGTGTGTGATCAGGTGTGTGTGTGTGTGTGACTGGCCTGGCTCTCTCACTGGCTCTTATTAGCACACATTAATTCTATGGGGAGGTTTCATTGTCATGATTCCGCTGATGTGCACAGTATATTCCGAACAAGTTCACACCCTCTAATATATTCCTCACCCTCTTTCTCTTCGCCCCCTTATTCCATCAGTTTGGTAGATTTCATCCGCTGTCTTCCTATATATGTAACATACTTTGATCCTCTCCATGTGGTACTAGGGTTCAGAAATGGGAGCCGTAGAGTTGCCAAGGTGGTGCTACATCACCAGAACCACTCCCTTCACTTTGCTTTATTTTTTCAAATAGGGACTCGCATGTATGTCTTGGTCAGCCTGGGCCACTATTCTATTTGTAATTTTCACGTAGCTGGGATGACGGATGGGAGTCACCACATCCAGCTTTTCTCTTATTGGTTGAGATGAGGCCCCCTAAACTTTCTGCCCAGGCTTGCTTAAACTGTGATCCTCCAGCTCACAACCTCCTAAGTAACTGGCATTACAGGTATGAACCACAACATGCAGCAAAATAAAGCTTCTGATGCATCTCTGCATCCCACCTCAGCACTGGAGCACCACCCTGTTCTCCTCACCCACAATGCTTGAGGATGCTTAGGTCACAAGGCGTGACCCTTGCTTAACTGTACAAAGGCTTTTAGTCTTTGTTACTCTCCTGTCTATCAAAGTGCAGTGAAAGACCTATTCTAAATTGCTTCTTCTCTTGCTAACAAACCTGAGTCTTTTCCAAATACTTCTTTTTCTTTGGTTTAATGTTTTTCAGCATTTTGTCAGGAGTCTTTAAAAAAAAAACTAGTATTTTAACTTGTTGATCTGCAGTGGCTGTTTATTTATGAAGCAGATTAAATATCAGAACACATAGCTAAAGCAATTTTATTGCTAACTCAAACACATACTTACAGATGTCATCCCAAACACTGTGCTTCTGTTATTAATGCGGTGCTAAATCATTTTATGAGTTCTTAAAAGATTCTTATTTTTGGCACGTTTGAGGTAAGGAATGAGAAATTTCCCGCGTTCCCACAGGTGAGCACGGGTGACTACACACACCAAGTGTATCACCAGGGCAGGCTGGGCCATGAACTCTGTGGAGGGGAGATTTGTGGGGTGTGATAATGAGGCGAGGCGTCAGGTTCTAACTGGTCTTAACTGTTCCATAAATGTTTCTCTTACCCTGTAAACTTCAAGGTCGAGGTAATATGAGGGGCAATCCAGGAAAGAAAGGCAATGTGGGCCTTTCCTGGGAGGAGAAGGGAGTGGGTCTGGAGTGGGTGGAATTGTTGAATGAATACTAAAAGTAAATTTCATTTCAATTCAAACTTTAAACTATAGGAGACTGGCAGCCCCTGAGAAAGTTTTCTTTTCTTTTTTTTTTTGTCTTCCAAATCTCAACCTTGGCAAATGCACCAAGAACCCAGAGGCCAAACTAGGGAGGTAATCATTTCCCAAAAAGCAAGATCGTCCTGTGGCTTTCACAGGGTCCATGATATGTTAATACCAAATAAAAGAGCTTGTCGTCAAGTCTTCCTGTGGAACTATATTCAGATTATCCTGCCCATGTTTTAATCCTCTTTTAATCCCAGAAAATGAAGAGCTAACAATACAGGGTAGAATTTACTGGCACATTCAATTAACAGTGGAGTTATCCCAGAGCTGTTATTAATGCTGCGATATGAATAGGGCTTTTCTTTTTCCTACAAGTGGCTAATATAATTTTTAAAACTTCCTTCCAACATCCTCAGCAAATGTGAAATCAATGGATTATTGGCCGGTCTGTGAAACATTTTAAATACCATAATCCAGGCCACTAAAATAAAATATTTTAACTATATGGAGGATATTTTATAAATGGGCAATTCAAAATTCACCAGCAGTACATAACAGTCTTTCCTACCACAAACCTGTATTTCAATAACCAGAATTGACATAGAGTTCATTTTCTAAGAAGCCGAGTTTACAAAATTGCATAATCATCGATTCTGAATTTGTAGGAAAAAAAATTTTTTTTAATCAGTGGAGATATATTTAAATCTTGTTTCAAGAATGAAAAAAAAAAAAAACCATGGTGGCCCAGAAGGCTCATCTGTCCCATGTCACACTGCAAGAGAGGGGTAGAATGGACACCAGAAATTGATCTGAGCACCATCAGTTCCCATACTTGGCGCGATCACCCTTGGATTCAAAGCAGGTGAGCATGTGTGATGATGGCTCCAAATCCTTCCAGAAGAATCCAGTTTCTGTGATCTGATTACACCACCTCCTAGTGATCAAGAACTGCTCAGTGCTGACTTCAGATTCCACTCCTGGATTTTAATTGTGAAAGCCAACGCCTCCCACTGAGCAATCCACAGGATCAGGGACAAGAGGGGCATTCTGCTGATTTGTATTGTTGGAGACAGATCCAAAGAGTCTGTGGCATTCCCTCCTGCCTTCCATGGCTGGCTAGCTCAGGGAGCCTGTTACCTGTCAAATGGCATTCCCCAAATCCATCAATACTGTCTGCTCTGCAGGTTGCAAACGTCCCATAGCAGCATCTGAGCAAAAGTGGAAGAGAGCTCGTGATGGCTTTATTTACCCTCCAGTGTAAGAGAAAAACATACCTCCCCTTTCTACTGTTTACTGGGAGATTAGAAAAACAACAGTGACAGCCAGTGTGTCAGCCTAAAAGAATCGCAAAAATCCTTCTTTAAACAAGCTAAAGGCCAGATGAAGACCCCAGGCCAGGAGCCTGTGTGTGTTTAAGAAGTTCCTGGGGCTGGCATTCTTTTGGATAACAGAGAAAAATAAGACACAGCTTCAAGTCCAAAGTCAAAATTGTCACCAAGGGGTAACTGCTTTAGCTTCATCCAGAAACAAAACCAAGTCGATTTATCTCCTCTTTTATATTCGTGTAGGAGCCAGGATGGTCCTGTATGGTTCTTCAGGTTGAACAGTGAACAGCTCAATGGGTCAAATCATTTACAGACTACGAAGCAATAGAGCTGTCTGTGGGTATGTAATCACAGATGACAGCCTCCACAATTCCAAAGAGGGGGCGTCTGGACCACTCTCCAATGCCCAGCTCTCTCCTCTGCTCATATTTATGTATGAACTCATCAATCATTCATTCATTCAACAAATATTCACAGAATGTAAATGAAGTACGGATCTCATCCTGCAGCCACCTCAGTGGCTAGACATTGTTCTTCCCATGTAGCAAATCACGAATGAAGACAAGGCCAAAAAGGGGAGGGCTTTCAGTCCAGTGCCTTTATCTGCTAGCCTGAGGGAAGTGACCAGTTCTTCAAGCAAGAAAATTCTTTTGAAGGAAATGGAGGCCAGCAATGAGCTCTGCAATGGCAGGCTCTGGAGAGCAGGATGAGGAAGGACACAGGGAGGCAAAGAGGGCCCACAGGGTGAGAGGCCACAGCTGGAGTTTTGTGAGATGATGGGTCTCAGGTTAGGGGAGGTGTGGAGTCATGTGGTATGGAGGACAGGCCATAGCACTGGAGGTCAGAAGCTCTGTGCATATATCCTGCCAGTAAGGATAATTCGTAATAAATCAATTAATTTATTTAACTAAGTGAAGCTTCGTGTCTGTGAAGTGCAGAACCTTTTCTCTGGTTCTTAGACAATCAGAGGAAGGCTACTTAGAAGTAGTCCTAGAGCAGACAAAATGTAGTGGGAGATGAGGAGATGCTTTACTTCCAAAGCCACAGCATCTGTCCTCCTGGCACAATATCGGGACACAGTGGTACCTGTATAATCTAGCTCACCTCCTCAGCCTCACAGACCTTGGGCAAAGTAATCCACTCGCTTGTGCCTCAGTTGTCCTCGCCAAAAACTGGACATAATAGTATCTATTCACAGACTTCCTGTAAACGTTACACATTGAAAACACATGCAAAGCAATTGGAACAGGGTCTGGTCAACAAGAGTATGATGATTATGACTCTGATTACTATCATCATTGCCCTGACTGATGAATTAAGGTTTGAACATGAAAGAGTGTCAGGGAACAAAAAAAGTGTGTGTGACCCTACTGATGTCTTAATGATGTGCAAGCTACTGAACCACCTGAACCCCAATTTTCCATCAATGTGATGGAGGAAAGACAGCAAAGCTTGCAATCATTACACGGCACCTGGAAGTAGTTGCCAAGTTCATCTTTATTCTTTCCAAAGAGGGCTGAAAGATTTGAACAATTATTCTGATCAAAACAGAGGGTACAGCCCAACATTTACGCAGGGCCTGCGTAAATAGATGATGTTGCTGCCACTATTTGCGTTTCTATCAGCTCTGTGCTGAATAATCAATAATAAATGCTGTTTAAACAAATGGTGTAATTTTCCAATCTGTGTTGTTCTAAACCGACCTTTCCTGCTCATTGCCATTTGTAATACATGCATAATTCACCCGCCAAGCAGGAGGAGAAATAAGCATGTTGGTCTAAGTGGCCCTTTTTGGGTTGTTTTTGATAATTTGTTATAATCCCATAAATAAAATAAAGCTTGTCATTGTAAATATGTATTGTGTTATCTAGGGGTATATTTAGTGACTAAACTAATAACAGCTAGCCTACCTCTCCTGGCAATTTCAGGCATAATTAATAGCTGGCAAGACATATTCTAGAACTAGAGCGCTCTCAGTAGAAGGAAAATAAGGGCCATTGTCAATACAAATGCTAAAGGAAACGCCTGCAGGGCAGTCCTTGCCATTTGGAGGAAGTGTTCTTGTTACACAGGCTCCAGGGAGGATTCCGGAGGTAGAGATGTACATGGCTCTGTGTGTACATACACACCTGCTTTTTTATAAATCAGAAATCAAGGCATTTGCAGAGCTAATGTCTATCTATTTCAACTCCTGATTGCTATTTGAACTCAGTCTCACAAATACTGCTCTCCACCTGACAAAAAATATACACACAAGAATGTAAATACATGCACACATAGATGCACCGGTATCATTTTCTTTTTTTAATACACAAAGCAAGAGGTTCCCAGTACCAGCTCTGTCACCTCATAACTCCCAACTGCTGTCTGTTCATGGGCACTCGCTCTTGTGCAATAAACCCTTCCAATAAGAGGGACAAGATGAGATGGCGCTCGATCCCCAAAGGGTAGCTCCAGTGCTCCGGCGGCTCAGAGCTGATGACATGTCAATGAAGCGATGCTTGCTCTCCTCCTGGAGATCAAAATGAGGGCTTAACCTGCAATTTATACTACAAGTCCCGTGACACTCTCCAGATCTGAAGACTCCATTGAAATCTTCCCTGCCGAAGAAATAATCAAATACTGCAGCGAAGATGTATTGACAACTCTTAATTAACCATGCTAATGAGGGAGAAGAGAGCAAGGACAAACACTATCCATGCACAAACCAAAACCTGCAGTCAGCCATTCATTTCCAACTTTTCCTTCACTAAACCTGAGAAAGAGAGAAAAAGGAGGAGGAGGAAAAGGAAGAGGAGGAGGAAGAAGAGGAAGGGAGGAAGGGATGGAGGGGGAAAGGGAGAGAGAGAAGTTTCTGATGTTTACAACCATACCACACCTATCTGCGGGACAAGCTAATAAGCAAAGTCAGCATACCATGTGTTCCAAGGTAGAGGGGTTCAGTGGTAATGTTTTGGGGTCTGTGTGGGAATGGAATGGGAGAATTTGAAGGGAGAAAGGGTGATTCAGTGGAGACGTTCTGGCTCCTCACCTGTTCATCACTGCCATTCTATTCACTTGGAAGAAGAAGTGAGGAGACAGGGACCCAGCATTTGCATAGAGCAAAGAGGCTTCAGTACAATGAGTAGCTGACTGTGGCAGGACAGGCTACAGCCAGGGACAAGCTAACTAATGCCTATGAGTCTACATAAGCCCAGGAAAGATGACTGACACCACGGGCCTTGCGGCATTTATTGAGGACCTCCTGTTTGTCGGGGCCCATAGGACATTCTGTGATGAGGTACAAGGAAATAAGACCTTGTCATGGAAGCAGGACAACAACTAAAGTAGGCTTTGTCTTTAAACCATCTGGCACAAGCCGGGCGCTGGGGGCTCACGCCTGTCATCCTAGCTACGCAGGAGGCTGAGATCTGAGCATCACGGTTTAAAGCCAGCCTGGGCAGGAAAGTCCATGAGACTCATCAATAAACCACCAGAAAACCAAAGTGGCGCTGTGGCTCAAGTGGTAGAGCGCTAGCCTTGAGCTGAAGAGTGCAGGGACAGCGCCCAGGCCCAGAGTTCAAGCCCCACGACCGGGAAAAAAAAAAATCTGGCATAGGCCTAACAGAACGTAGAGCCAAAACTACGCAACCCTGGGCAAGTTGCTCCACACCAGACCTGCTCTGCCTCAGTGATAGGCTCTGCACCTGCACCCTGCCTGGCACAGTGTGACACCTGAGCATAACCCCTGTTGTACCAACAGCTTGTCTAACAGTGCCACCCATGTGCTGTCTCTGCTAACAGAGGATGGGACAAAGGCAGGCGTGGAGAGTTAATCATTAAACCCAGATCCTCAAACTTCAGAACTAAGCTCATGACGTTGACATTGGTGAATCTGAGACTCCCTTTAACGAGCCATGCAGATACTGCACTGCTCTCTCATGGAATCATTAGAGCTCACCACCGTTTGACAGAGGAGGAAAGCAATCTTAGAGCCGACAGTGGGCTGCCAAGGTCACAGTGCTAGCGACCAGGATTATGCCTGAAGGCCGAGTCTGCCTCTCCAGGATAAGGTCATTTTTGAAGAGCACAGGTCTGGAGTGGGTTTTAGTCCCTCTACACAGCTGCCCCCCAGAGACCAGGCCTCGCCCCTGATGACTGCAAGGCTTTATTACTTCCTGAACGCCCTGCATGCAGCACACTGGCCCCTTCCTCCCATACCCGATTCTGGTGCCTGTGCCCCACCGTGCCCACAGGCCTCTCTGCAGCGAAATGTTTGTGCAATGTTTGCCATTTCCAAAGCTTGTTCTACATGGCAGTTTTCAATTCTGGGGAAGAAAGCAGGGCAGATAAAGACCAATGATTAAGTAACAAAACACTTTGAAATGATCATTCTTAGTGATGATTCGGAAGGTAAGAGTTCCATTAGTGCCTCTTGGCCTCCATCTGAAGCAGCTGTGACTGACACCCAGTTTAAAAACTCAAACTGAATACATTCCTGACCCCTGGAAAAGTTTAAGGAATTGAGGGGGCCCAGAGTTACACTGAAAATACAAGGGGCAAATCACTCGAGGCCATGCACCCAGCATTGAGATACCACAGCAGGCTCCAGCATGGTGGCTCTCACCAGCAATCCCAACTACTGGGGGTGGGGAAGCAGAAGGACCACAGCTCAAAAAGGATCGAAGTTCAAGGTCGCCAGGGCAAAAGCACAAGACCCCATCTCAAAACAGGCCGTGAGTAGTAGTAGTAGTAGTAGTAGTAGAGGCCTGGGATCTAAGACAGAATACATTAGAGAAAAGGGGGCCTGGGAAACCGTGGACAGGAACTCCAAGATGAAGACTTCATTAAGGAGGCACCATTTTCTCAGCTTTAAGCCTCACACTCCCTCAATAAGCTGCCACATTAGCAAAAAGGGGAAAAAGAACAGCACCCTCCCTCTGACCTTGTAATTAGTGTGCTCCAAGAACTTGGCAGAGCTGTCTTCAACAAAAACACTTGTCCTGGGGAAAAGTATGTGAGACTCTTCTGGGCACAAATAGTGTACATGAAAGAAAATATTTCCCTGGGGATCAATATCTGCCTTGAAAAAGCATCTGGCAAAACCCATCTTCTGTTTAGAGGGATACTCCAACATCTATGTGCAGACCAGCCTTGAACTCTGGAACCAGCCACAAAGCAGTGAAACAGCAAGGAAGATAAGCCAGGGGTGGGATCAAAGAGGAGTACTTAGCCTGGGGTGAACTTGAGCCAAACCCCAACCTGCTCTGTCACCATAAAAACCCATGATGTCAGAGCACTCACAGCAACTGTTACCAAATGTGCTGCACCCAAGTATGGGTTGTGTATTAGTTTCCCTTTGCTTTGCTTTATGAAAAAGCAAATTCTGTTCTATGACACTATCATTATCTTGGTACCCAAGGGCCAGGTAGAGGCCTCCTTGCCTTTGCAGACCTCACTGATAGAGCATCAATAGTTCTGGTGACAGTTCCAGCTGCCTGGGACAGAGGAAGATAACAAGTAGTCCAAGGCTGGCTGGGCAAAAGTATGAAACTCACTAAAAGCAAAAGGGCTGGTGATGAGGCTCTAGTGATGTTGAGGTTGCCTAGCAATAATACGGCCCTGAGTTCATATCTCAGTAACACACACACACACACACACACACACACACACACACACACAAAATACACAGCCTAGGCATCATCGTATAGCACCAGACAGAATACATGATGAAACTCTGAAGAAACTGGAGCCACACAGATGGCAGGGTAAGTTGTGACTGTACCTAAAGCTCTGGAGATGAGTCTAGGATACCTGTACCTCTACCACCATTACTCATCAATGAACTTGGGAAACATTCTCAACCGATCTCCATGCAAAATGAGCACAAGAGGGCCACCTCCAGCCAAGTGTTAGTAGCTCACACCTGTAATCCTAGCTACCCAGCAAGCTGAGTGAGATCTGAGGATTGCAGTTAAAAGCCAGCCCAGTCAGGAAAGTCCCAGAGACTCTTATTTCCACTTAACTGCCAAAAAGCCAGAAATGGAAGTGTAGCTCAGCCTTAAGTTAAAAAAAAAAAAAAACCCTGAGTGACAGCACACAGGCTCTGAGTTCAAACCTCAGTACAGGTCACATAATAATAACAACAACAATAAGCACCTCGCCACCTCTGAGCACTGTCTACAGGGCAGGGAACAGTTACAGGCCCACCTGCACTTGGGTTTCTGCACTGACAGTGTCCCGTTGCCCTCCACCTTCAGTGTATACCAGCCCTGCCCCAGTGCCTGTGCAGGGGGGAGGGGAGACAAGTGGTAGGGAGACAAGGAAAGGGCACAACCCCACATCCGGGTGGGCACAAAGCAGGCCAAAACTGCATCCCTGGGTGACCCAGGAATTAGGCTGAGACCGCAGGAGGTAAAAGCCAGGGGGGCCATGGGCTTTTGAGGGTTCAAGGGAGCCTTTAAATAAGCATCTGACTGACACCTGGCCAGCGTGGGTGGCACGGACGTTATCCACATTCCTGCATCTCCTCTGACTTGTGGCGGGGCTCTCTGCAGCCTTACCAGCACCACACCCACCAGTCCCAGTAGAATGTCCTGCCTGAAGGCACACAGAGAGCACGTGGGCACTGGAACCAAGGCCCACGCAGGGTGCACGCAATCTGCAAGCTTGGTCCTCCAAGCATTTCAAAGCCGTAATAAACTGTGCAGCATTGCCAGGCATGGTGGAACATCCCTGTAATCTCAGGTGGTCAGGAGGATGGGAACTGAGGCTGACCCCAGGTAAAAGCTGGAGACCCGATCTGAAAAATAAACTCAAGCTGAAAGAGGCTGGGAATATGGCTCACTGAGAGAGCACTAGCCTAGCAAGCATGGGGCCCTGAGTTCAAACTTCACTACCACCAAAACAAGAAACAGCTTTGTATCTTCACTGTGTTTGGCATTTCAAACATGCTCCACTCGCTGGAACTGCCCACACTCCTCAGACCCTCCCCCCCCCACACACACACATCAAGCACCTCAGTCCCCCGCTTGGCAATCACAAGGTTTTCCATACCGCAGTCACTCACAAGGACTGTCAGAACTGAACCTGATAAAAGAGCCAGGGCAGAAATCCTGTTGATTTCTGAGCGGCAAACATGTAAACACACTGACACTGAAATATACAAAATCCATCTTTCAAGAAAAGCCACGCCGTTCTGTCTTGGGAGAAATGATAGCACGTCCCCATGCAGGACTCCACTCCACAGACCCATGCTGTCACCAGCTAACTGGCAAAGGGGCATCTCGCGCTCCTGTGGCTATGCGGATCACTCTGGGGTCCGAGGATTTATCTCCCTTTCCCAGGAGCTGGGGACAGATAATGAATACCTCCCATCAGCTGATCAATTGCTCGCACTTACAGCCTGGCACCAGCCCTCCCCCTAAACAAGGTGAAAAGAACAGGAGGATGAGTGATGGTCAGAGAAGAGCGGGCTTCGGAAGAGGAAGTTGAAAATATTAAGAAATCAACCTGGGCATTTAAAAGCAAAGCCCTCTGCACGCTGCCCAAGACGTTCTGCTATTCATCTTGCTCTCTGACTCCGCTTCGCCAGCTTGATGGAGGATGGTTTTACTGACATAAAAAGCGGCTCTACATGAGCAGCAGTGATTGATGGAGCTACTGGAAACATCAGGCAAAAATGGCACTAAAAGATGCCTTGGGCTTCCTGTTAACTGTTTTATGAGGGGACCGATACCCCCCCCCCTTACCCCATCTTGTTGAAAGAATAAATTAGGAGAACTGGTACTTTAGAAAACAGGGTCATCTTAGACTGTGAGAGAGAGAATGACAGTGGAGGCCGCTGGGGTGGGAGCCGGCAGAGGAGGACACTAAAGAGCGTGAACACTGCATTGTAGCAGGCTTCCCCCACATGCAGCTGTTTGGTTTCAGGGTGCACGATTTAACTGAGTTTTATTTAATTCCATCTAATAACGAAGTGTGCCGTGAAGGAGATGTACCATCCAAATGCAATGTCTCGATGGAAGCGGAAAGAAAGCAATCTAGCCTTGGATGGGAATCTTCAAAAGAACGAAAGAACGCACAGATGTTCCAAATGAGCCATGAGAAAGAAGGGGTGTGGGGGGGTTCATTAGCATGGGCAGCTTTGCATGGCTTATGCTGAGGGGCACGCGCTTTCCATTTGGAGGGGAAAGACATGCTGGAAGGGTAGCGTGGTATTTATTCCTGAAACGCTTCTTAATATGGGAAGGAAAAGAGAAAGGGTTTCTAAGAGTGTTAGCATTTCCTCCCTTTTTGTTCTCCCTTCTGGAGTCAAGAAGATATTCCCCTGCCTTTCTTCTCTCTTATTCTGAAGAAGGTTAATTGTGACTTGAAGCACCTGAAAGCCTCGTGGCACTTGAGGCCCAGCCATTGTGGAAGAGGAGCAGTGTTCGAGCTGCATGGCAGGAACTAAGTTAGGAAGTATCCAAATTTGGAACGCCTTTCAGCAGCGGGACTTGTTCCGTGACGTGCATTTCCATGGAATGACAAATGCCCACTCATCTGGGAAGACTGCAGACTGCGGTGTGGCACGGAATTCCACTTGGCTTTTAAAATACGCATCTACAATACATCCCTGTCTCACCATTCCCAACCAGAAGACCTCGTATTCCTCTCCTCTAGCTGACTCTCCTGCGAGGCTCAAGGCACTCTCAATCACGTGGCAGATTCTGGCCCAAGTTAATATGGATCAGGAGTTTTCAAGCTTCCCCATACCTTTGACCTGGAAATTCCACTTCTGGCAAGCTTGTCCCTAAGTGAGAGAGTGCTTCTGGAAACAGAGTATTTCAGGGCTGATTACTGATGGCTGAACAAACTGAGTAATCATGCAAGGAGAAGGCCGGGCTAGCCCACGGTCCATCCCTGGGCTTTCCATTGCTGGGGGCAGGGGGAGGGCATTAAAACCACAGCCGAGGACCATGAAAACAGCTTGGAGAGGTGGTAAAATGTGAAGCACAAAAGAAATTCTTCCCTGTAGGGCACAGGCACCATGAGTTACAAACATGTATCTCTGGAGTACTGGGGCTGTGAGAACAGAATAAATGTAGTGAAACAAGGGAACTTGTCTCATGTGTGTAGGCCACAAGGACCACAGAACACAAGGAAACATATCAGCCTGTGGTTCCAGCCCACAGAAGGACAGGGGCCAAGCGCTAACAGTCCATCGCACCCTCTCCTGCTTTGTTTTCATTTTTAAATGAGCATATTCTTATTAAACCAGTGCTGTTGGGCTGGGAAGGTGGCTCAGTGGTAGAGTGCTTGCCTTGCATGCCTGAAACCCTGGGTTCGATTCCTTAGCACCACATAAACAGAAAAAGCTGGAAATGGCTCTGTGGCTCAAGTGGTAGAGCCCTAACCTTGAGCTGAAGAAGCTGGAAATGGCTCTGTGGCTCAAGTGGTAGAGCCCTAACCTTGAGCTGAAGAGCTGAGGGACAGTGCCCACGGCCAGAATTCAGGCCCTATGACCTCAAAAAAAAAAAAAAAACATGGGAAATTACTTCATTTCAATTTACTCCATTTCATAAGCATGTATGAAACTAGAATGACACCTGCTGAAAAGGGAGTGCAATAGGAAAGGGCTAGAGAAAGGATGGATCTGATCTAAGTACACTGCATGCATGCACCAAAATATCACAATATGCTAATAAAGAGTAGGGAAAAAACCTCACAAGAAGAAATGGAATGGTCCTATGATGGTTCACCTGCTACATAAATGCTGGTGGAGAGCAGCCATGTCACTCTATGCGAATCTGGGACAACAAGCGGAGGTGCCCTTGTGCCCTCAAAGTGCCCAGAGAGGCTGAGGTACGGCAGTGGGCTGCTGCGAGTTTTCCTTGGCACTTCTTCACTCCCAAATCCTCTGCAGAGATGGGTATTCAAAAGGATGGAGAATAATGATTGAGCTGATTTAAAGGGGACCATGATAATCACAGTGTGAGGGGCTGTAGGTGGCAGGAAGACAGGGGTTTGCAACTAAAGCTGGGGTTGGGGGCGGAACCATGGCTTAGACACCTGAAAGGTCAAAGGTGGCCCCAAGCTTCCTTGTATGTCAACTGCCTCCTCCTCATGAGAGCAGACTGCAAGGAGACTTGGGTGACATGAGCCAGGAACAGCAGCATCTCGGACCCCTAGGCACCAAGGGGCCACTTCCTCACAGCCGGCCGGGCCCTAGGCGAAGCAAGTGACATGCACTGCCTCCTAGAATCCTGCTTAGATTTTCCTTCATTCCAGCAAGAAGATACAGTTAGTGCCCTCGAAGACACAGGTGTTTCCAGGGGCTAAGTGGCACAGGTGGAAACAGAGCTCTCAGCCCAAAGCCCCGGGCTGGAGCTGCCCCCAAACACCTTACTGAGCAGCCTTCCATACAGAAATCCAAATGTAGGGTGCAGACTTGACCCCTATGTGGGACCCCAAATTTAGGCATGCACCATGGTCACACGGAAAGAAGACAGAGCAGAACCGCTATGGTTACGGAAACCAACAGCAAACAGAAATCAAGGGTAAGGACGACACAGGGAAAGGAACGGTTACACATCGATGGTGGGAATGTAAACTAGGACAAACACTACAAAAACCAGAATGGAGGTCTGGGCACCCATCAGCAGAAAAATGGATAAAGAAAATGTGGCACAAATACTTGGTGGAATATTATTCAGCCATGAAGAAGAATGAAATTACACTATTGGCAGGAAAGGATGGAAACTGTGATCATGTTAAGTGAAATAAACCAGGCTTGGGGAGACAAATATCACCTTTTTTCTTTATATACAGAATCTAGATCCAAAAACAAACAAACAGGACTAGCAGGAGAAGAGAGGGGACAACAGAATGTGACTGAGGGAATGTGATCAAAGTGAATTATACACATGTATGAAAATACCATAGAATGAAACCCATTGTTTTATACAATAAAAAATAGAAAGAAGAGCTTTGTGGGCAGGAGGGGTAAGGCTGGGAAGAAGGTATGAGGCCTTCCTCTCTCCTGCCGCTCTGAGCATGTGTCTCTGTTTTGCTGTCTTGTCACCCAACAACAATGGGTCTCAGAGATGGGACAAGTGACAAGAATGTCACCATGCCTGCCCCCACCTCTGCAACCACCTCCTGAACCCAGGCTCTGCCTCCCTCCCTCAGGAATTATGCCTCATTTTTAATGGAATGCTACATTTGGTCAGACCACAAAGAAAAACTCCTCATTATAAACTAGGAAATGTGTAGAAAGAGAATTATTTACCCCAAGCTGCACTCCATTGGCTGCCCGAATATTTATTTCGCCCACACACAGAGAAGTTGTGTTAATGTTTGCCGGAGAATGTAGCTTTATAAAGTAACTGGGTCAAAAGAGACAGCGTATCATTTGACAAATAACTTTAAAATTGCTGAAGTTAAATGGCTGGGCTCTCTCAGGTTTGTCTTTTCAAAAAAAAAAAAAATCACTGCAGAAATAATATCCAGCATTATGTCTCATAAAATACAGGTATTACCAAGTGGTTGTTTAGCCTGTTAAAGAAAATGGAGAGTGAAATGTAAATTATTTCTACCCCAGGCAGAAGCAGACGGAGTTACCAAAATTATGTTAGACCAGCGCGGCAATTCTTTAAGTCTGTAGGGCAGCGAGGCTATGAGCTCTGGCACCAAAACCCTGTTAGGAGGGTCACATCTGTCAGCCAACAATGACAGGAATTCCACACCGCAGCCCCAAATCTAGTGTAGAGAGTTTACCCAAAACATTTGCTTCTGGTTTATGAGCAGCCCTAGCCTGCCTGGAAGAATCCTGAGGGGCGGAGGGCTACTGAATGCCGCCAATAGAAAATACTGCATTGGGTTTTTTTGGTGGGGGGGTAAGGGGAAGCTTATTGAATGGGTAAGAGGGTGAATGAGACGCCTGGGCCTCAGTCTGAGGGCCTCCATCAGGGGAGTGAGGCATAGCCACGATGTCAATGCCCACTGTCAGTAACAGAAATCAAAGGCTGTTATCTTCCAGCGTGCAGTGGGGAGGAGGGGCAGGAGGCCCTGACCATAATGAAGGGAGCACAACAGAGGGAGCATGGAGGAGATGCCATCGCAGCAGCCCCCAACATTCACTGAGCACTTTCAGTTGGCTTGGGAACTGTGCTCAGTACTTAGTGCCCAGCAACTAATTGGCTGAATGCTGGATAAACATCAAGGGTGCTTCCTTTAAATGCCTGCGGGTCAAGATAACTTCATCTGCACAATGGGGATGATTACTGGCCACCCAAAGCCCATGCTGACAGAATGTGGTGAGCTGGGGTGAAACATGGCGAGCATGGGCTATGGGCTGCACCAGTATACAGGCAGGGGGGGGGACAGCTAACCAGGCTACCAAGACACCGGTGGAGATGAGGTCATGGGGCTGTGGTTCCTAAATTACCAGGATAGGATAGGATGAGGAGGCGTGGCCGGGCACTCGCTCATTACCAAGGTCTCCCAGCCCTTGGCTCCTCACTTCAAGTTCTGAAGAGGGTGACAGTGTGGACCCATTTCCTCCTGCTCCAGCAGGAGCCTCCCCCTCATCTACCTACAACCCCAGTCCGCCCAGCCTGCTCCACAGTGGAACCCTGAGTATGCTCGCTAGAAAGCAATCATCTCTGGTCACCCAAGGTCAAGTGTCACCATCAAGTAAGTTTGCTGTACATTTATGGGGAAAAAAAAGAGATAAGGAAAGAGAATTGTGTTGCTATTATGTATCAAAGCTCCTGGGATTTGTGAACAGCAACGGAGTAGCTATAGATGGGTGGCGTTCTCATCTCAGGAAGAGAAGGGATAGAAGGAGCCTGGGTTGGGCCCAGCCTGACACAGGCCAGCTCTTCCTCTGCCCCCAGCTCTCGCATTTATCTGTTTTGGAAGCCAAACTTCCCCCAAAGGATCTGGCTTAATGAAAGAATTGGGGAGCTACAGGAAAGCCTGAAAATCACTGCCTCATGTCAGGAGTTGGCAGGCCTAAATAATTTAGGCTTTCTGGACCAAGGGCAGAGGAGGTCATTAGGAAGGCGCTTATATAACCAAACAAGAAAACAGGCCCCTATAAACTTTTTACTGTTAAAGCCCAAAAGTTTATGTATAGACAGTAGAATGTAAATTTAATATAATGTTCATGTGTCACGAGACATGTTTCTCCTCTTGATGTCAAACCTATGATTCTTACTGAGCTCACAGCTTACAGCTCACAGGCTGTACCCAGGCTGCACTGGACTCATGAGCAATCTTTTGCTACCCCTTGGTCTGACTCATTCCAAGTCAAGAAAGGCCCAATCTTATAAGTAGTGCTACTGGTCATTCCCCCAAGGATACGGTGAGAGAGCCCTCCTGGGGGTCAGAGGGACACAGACCTGGCTACTCCTGAAATAGGAAGCAATGATTCAACCGTTCCCAAACCTGAATACCAACTGTGGTAGGAGCCATCCCTTAGCAAAATCATTTTCCTGAAACAAACACTGCCTTTCAAAAAGTGACATTAACAAAAATACACCTTTTTACCTGTTAAATTGGAATCTTAGTAGGACAGGTAAACTACAAAATTCTCATTTGCATTACTTGTTTTCAGGGGTGCCACCATTCATCTGAATCACATTAACAAAATCCTGCACACATAAATCATCAGACTTCAAGGTGCCCTCACAGGCTCTGAACACCTACCATGGAACTACCTACCATGGCAGGAGTCTGGAGAAAAGGCATCATGCCCCGATCCCAGTACCCTCTCTGGCATCCTACCCTGGTAATTGCCAGAGCTCTTTGAAATATAGATTTTATGGTACACTAATGTCTTCTCCTGTCTGAACCAAGAATATGCCACAAGCAGTTTGACAAACTTCAAAACGAAACGTGTCATCTCCCTGCCCCCTCTCCAAAAGGGCTGGAAATGATTTTAGAGGTACTTAGATGAGCAAACCACTTAATGGTAAACTCCATGTTGAAAATAGTGTTGAAGGAGTCCCCACTGCAGAAAAGGAAAACCAGAGAGTAACTTTTAAAGTCTTCGAGGTGGCCTTGCTGTAGAACTTTATCCACAAGGCACAAGGTAGACACACTGAGCCCATTGTGAGCCCACTGTGCCCTTTGAGAGAAGTAATAGCAGGAAGAGAAGCCACGATGGCAGAATGAGGGAAGAAAATGGGGCCACATTGTGAAACAGAGGGCTGGAGACCAGGCCTGGGCTGGGGGCTTTACCTAGCTGGAGCCAGGGTGGGCCAAGTTCTACTTTCCTTCTCTATCCTCACACCCAGTACAAGCACACCCACGGTGCACTTCCACTCTCTGCCACCAGGGGCCTCGTAGGTCAGTCTCCCTAGGACAGTCAGCAAACTGGACCAAGGATGCAGAGCCATGCATCTGCTCCAAGAAAAATGCAAAACAAACCAAGAAACACAAACCATGACCAAGAAAGGGCAGCTACAATCAATACTTTTAAAGTACTGATCTGTTTGAAGAAAGAAGGCACAGCAAGGCCCCCACTACTTCCCGCAGACAACAATAACAAATATATTATAATAATTTGAAGCACATTCTTAATCATTTATGACATCCACCCCAGTATTATCCTTGACATAATTACACATGTGTGTATTCTTCTCATCTTAAAACCAGAAAGTAAGAAGCCTTTTTATAAAAAATAACAAAAAACAAAAAGACTCATTCTTGTAAATCAGACCTTGTTAGACCACCCAGCAGGAAATTGGAAGTTGGGTTTTTATCTGAATTGCCTAGTTGAAAGAAAGAAAAAAGAAAGAAAAAAGAAAATCTATATCCAAGAAAGATCTTTCTATATCAACTTAATCGGGTTTTTTTAGTTAAATTTGATTTTCAAATCCCTTAGGTGAGGAGACTTGTGGGTTTTTATCATTTTACTTCTATTTTTAAAATACAGACTTGTGGTTCTCTGTCCAAAATCAATCCAACAGAAAGTGAATTATGGCCAATGCATAATAAAATGAGAGTTACCTCTGGACTTGGGAGAATTATTAGCATTGTGATTCAATGGACTCTTAGTTCTTCAAATTCAAATATACTTTATTAAGTCCAGGACTTCTCAAAATACCGGAGTTTTAAAGATTGCTCTTTTTCAATGTCTTTAAAACTGAAAGGGCACAATGGAATACGAATCTGGCTGTTGAGCAAACTACAGAGAGATGAACAGAGATACCTCCCCTAGAGCCACTACTACATGGAGAATGTGGGGCCCGCCCAGCACAGACATGACCTCTGCATGACCCTCGGGTACATTCAAATGATATATCACAAGCACCATAAAGCAGCCTTGTAATCACAGGGAAAAAATGGATTGTAAAAGGTCTACATCAAAATTAATAGTCATAAAAATATAATGACCAAGGCCAGAGAATTTAGGGATTTTTGAACATTACACCTCAAATTTATAAAGGCTCTGCATTTGGGTAGCATTCACCAAGGTTTTAAAAAAATGTAATAGCTATGCACATTAGGAATTTATTATAGAATATGGATAATTTAAAAAATTAGTATCAACACCAATACCCCCCATTTCAGGACTAAAATCATTAAGTTGACCTGACATAATTAAATAATGGTCCCGCCCACGGCCCATCTCTTGAGCCCTGGGTTGGGACTCTTAGAGAACCCTGTATCTGCCTCAAAACCAAGAGGGAAGGCTAGCTCTGTGAAGCCTGGGGACCCAGAACCAGGAAAATCTCCCCAACGGAAGAACCATCCCCGAGCCCCAAGGAGAAGAAACACAAAACACAGCACATTTGGTGAAATCAAAGTATATCTTGGGGTGAAAGCCGAATCATCAAAGGCAAATTTTTATTAGAGTATATTAACTGCACAAAGGGGTTTCATTGTGAAATGCTCATGCTTGCATATAATGTGCTTTGATCAAACTCATCGCCTCTATTGCTCTCCTGTCCCCCCCCCCACCCCTGCACCTTTTTGTCAAACAATTTTAATGGGCTTCACTCTATTTTCAGGTGTATAGAGAGCACTTCAATTAATACGCATCCCATATCACTCCTGCCTTTCCCCCTTCCCACTTGTTCTGCACTGCACCCCCCCACCCCGTTCCTGCCTCAAACCGTCCCTTTTTATATAGTCATGTCACTTGGGAGGGGGGACAGTGAGCTATGAACTCACAGCCTCTTGCTTGTGTAGCAGATGCTATACCACTCGAGCAGCACTCTAGCTCCTTAGTTTTTTTGAAGGTCTAAACTCTGCAGTTAAGAGGAAATATGAAATATTTGTCTACACCAGTCTGGCTTATTTCACCTAACACAATCATCTCCAGTTCCATTTAACTTCCTGCACATGGTCCAGTTCCATTCTTCTTTATTAGTGAATAATATTCCACAGTGTATATAAACTTCATTGTCTTCACCTATCTAGTGTGATGGACTCCTGGGCTAACTGTGTAAATCGGCTATTATGAACAGTGCTGCTTGATAAACACAGGTGCCCAGGTATTTAAAAGTGAATGCTGACTTAAATTCTTTTGCACATATGCCCAGGAGTGACATAGTAGGATCACAGGCAAATGTTCTAAATTCTTGTTTGTGCTGAAAGGATATGTGCACACAACAGAATGAAATGATGGATTCTGTGTAGTCTGACAGCACACTGAAAAGGTCCTCTTACAGTCAACAAAAACGTAGCATATCACCAAAAATTCATTAAAAGCGTACATTCAAGTTAAGTGTTTTCACCACAATGAAAGAAAAATATTTTATATCCTCTATATGGCTAAAGTGATTGGGAAAGACATTATCTTGAAGAGAGATGAATAAATCCATACCACTGTGAAATGTGGGTTACACAAGCTGGCCATTAGCAATGGGTCTCAGTACATTCCAGATATGTAGTAAAAGCAAGAAATCACAACTCCAATGTTCGACTCAGAAGCTGAAATGCTTCCAGCTGAATTGACTACTTTCAGCCAAAATAATAAGAATTTGTTTCTTGGCTTTACTCCCACAATCTCTGAAGGATAGTAAAATGAATGAAGATAAGTCATTCTGAAACAAACACATATTTCCACTGCTTTTGAATTTCTTCTTTTTTTACAATGATAAAAAGTATGAATCTTTTAGACACAGTTCACATTTTCCAATGATTTTGACAGGGCTCATGTGATCTTCAAAAGACATTTCAGTAGGAAAAAGTTGATTGAACTTAAAACAATGTTTCAGTCCCATTTAAAAAAAACAAAAAAACACCGTTTAGCTCCCGGAGATAATCTCCAAGTTTGATAGATTTCAAAAGTTAAATTTTCTTTCCTTAAAGCAAAATCTACCAGAATTCACTTCTGCAGACCTTGGCAAAGCCCTGGTTCTCAGGTGCTGATGGGAGCAGCAGAGACAGCTCTCAGCAGCTGGGGTGAGTGGGGGGGAGGGAACATCTGGCCAGCTGTCACCAAGACAGGATGGAAAGGGGTGTTAACCACATGACAACGTGTGCATTCACAGACTTAAGAAGAGCAGAGGGTGACTGCCACCACTTCTACAAAGAACAAAATTTCTTCATTTGTAACTGTTCCTACTCTGATGATATATTACATGACTCTCTAGACTATGAATGAACTGTAGTGTTTACTTTTTAAAGCACACTTATTTTCACCTTCTCACATTTAGTTTACACTATCTGTGTAAATTCTGCAACCTCTAACAGAATAGAAACTCAATGAAGTAAAGGCTTGTTTACTCAGTTATATCCTGGGATCTTAGCACCAAGGTCTAACTCATAAATAGCAGATTTCAAAATATATTGAATGACTGATTGAATACATAGATTCTACAATTGGTGGGGGGGTGAAGGTTTAGACCTCCTTAGAAGATGACAGGTTCAGCAGGACTCACTATGAAGGCAAAGTGGAAGATAAATCAGTGGGAAGCCATCCTACACAATGGTGCTACTATCAGGGCAGGCCCAATTCCAGCCCTGCATTTCTCTGAATCAGCTACTCTTCAAGTTCATATATTGTTCCATTCAGCCAGTGGCAATTCTTGGAGAGAGGCAATTGATAATAATTATGTTTCCTGCCTTCTCTTAGATTATGAATTTATCATGATGCAAAAGTTGAGCTACTCCAGTGCCACACTAACAATGATAAACACCATAAAGATAAATTAAAAAAAGAAAAGAAACTAAGTTCAAGCATTTAGATTCTACAGGGGAGTTTATTAACCAGATTGACTAAGAAAAGGCAAAGCTACACAATTATGCAAGACAGGCATCCTAGCATGGGGCTGGCTATTCTTGAGGGCCACCTGAGAATGAATTTCAAATACCCTCATTTCTGCAGGTACCCTATCCTGGGTTTTATTGTTATTCACCAGCTGTGAGTTGATTAATTTGCATTCAGAAATTCTAAGTGGCAAATGTGCAAGGCATGGTAATAAACACTTTTAATGGACATCAGGAAAATACCAAAGACACGAAGTCTCACTTGTAATTCTTGTTCAAACAGTAAGCAAACGCCACACAAGAGTTTGAAAGAGGTTTTGGAAAGGAAATATGTAAGAGGGAGCCCCTCTCTTCCACCCCAGCCCTAAAAAAATAAAAATAGAAACATAAATAAAAGAAAATAAAATAGAAACACTAAGTCTGAGACAAAAACAACCACCACAAAAAGCAAACAAAGAGATCAGCTTGGGAACGCTGAGGAACCCCCATAGCCGTCAGTCTCCCTCTGTCTTTCTGCCACGTGAGTATTTCCAAAGAAACCCAAACACCAAGTCACTGTCCAAATGAAGTTTTCAGAGGTCTGGTTTGCTTTTGCTTTTGGTGGTACTCTGGGGTTTGAACTCAGGCCTTCACATGTTCTAGGCAAGTAATCATTTGAGTAATGCTCTCAGCCTGGCCCGGCTTTAAATTGTGGTCCTAAACCTAAACCTCCCACATAGCTGGGATTATAGGTACCTACCACCACACCTGGCTTATTGATGGAGCCTTTCTAAGTATTAAGTATTCTAAGCCTTTAACTTCATTTCTGCAATGGAGAATTAGCATTTGTTCCTGTTGGTCTATGAAAATCAAGCAACAGAGATGGTTAAGGAGATACAGGATCATATATAGGAAGAAGCTACAGACAGCTATGTACATATGAAACAGGCTGGTACTATTGTGTCAAATGACAAGTATGTTCCTTATTAAACCACTTTGAAATAACTCTCAATAACAAATGATCTAAGAAACAAGAATAAAGCTGAGTGCATGTCAAGTGATCCAAGAGATGGCTTCTAGATTTGACTCTCTTCCTTTCCTTGTCCTTCCCCTGCCCCCCTTCTTCATTTGAAATCAACTCTTGAAAGATAACTCAGGCTGACTCAGAATGATGGGGCTATAGATTGGAACATCCCAAGCCAGCACATATTTGACTTTCCCCATGAATACCACAAATAATCTTAAACACCTTCAGTGGAAGTTTAGAGACTCCAGGGACAAAAGTCACACCCAACAGCCACACTCTCAGAGAGTAATTCCCATAATTCCAGAAGGAAGAAGAGAATGGTAAATAAGAGACCTGCCAAATGATGCTGAAACAATGACAGATGAACCGTCTGCTGTGACATTTGTCAAAGAATGACATTCCCCCAACAGCTCCAATTTTAAAAGTGCTAACATGTAAATTTTTAAGTCGCCCCCAGTCCTGATTCATGTAAGTGGACATGATTCCCATTGACTCATGCAAATGTCGACTGATAGCTTCTCCCGAGTACCTGCTTTCTTGCCTTGGGCTCTGGGAAGACCTTTGGTGTCTTGCCACCTGCCCTCTTGCCATGCAAAGGCTGTGTGTGTGCAATGATGTTCACCGTGTCCCTCCACCAGGATTTCCCCATGGCCCTGGGCAGGTGCTATCTCCTGACCATAAGTCTCTTTGCCAGAGAGATGCTCTACAGGTCAAGTTGATGTGGTGTCCTGGTGACATCTTGTGGTGAAACAGAATATAGAGAAGCCTAAAATTCTACCCCGGGCTGAATCAAATCTGATCTAACCAGGTATATTCCTATCCAAGCAACAACTCATTTGTTCATCATTCTCTGACAAATGGGGGGTTTTGAGATCCAAAATGAAGGGGGCATACTTAGGGTTTCAACTGAGGCCCACATCTAACCACAAATCAAAGTGAACACTGCAAATAGCCAACACACAGGAATGCAGCAATGGTGATTTAAAAAAAACAAAACAATAGTCGCATTCATGCAATGGCAGGAGCTATCCTTCCATGGGTCACATGCACTCTAACCAGGGATGAATGAAAAGGTAGGAGGAAGGAAACACACAGAGGTGTGAATATCAGGTAACATCAGGTTCTTATTCAGCTCTGAATTCTTTAATACTAAAATACACCAATCACTAAAGACAAACTCAGCTGCTTACCTACTTCAGGTTAAAGGAATATAATAGGCAGGAAAGTGATGTTAACAAATGATTCCATAATGATAGTAAGAGTTGCTGGACAATGATTACAAACTGAAGTGATCACAGAGGTATAGCCAATAACAAAGTGACGCTGTTAGCATTGTGAGCTACAGGAATGCAACTGAAATGGCGACTATGCTCAGGTAAGCAGTTCACTGTTTCTAAAATAATCCCCCCTCCCCAATCTTTAGAAAGCAAGAGGTACACAGGCAGGAATGAATATGAAGTTGTTATCATGAAACCCTATACCATGGGGAGGCTCTCCACAGATCTCACTGGCCAGTGGAAACGTTATTTCCAGTGAGTAACACACTGAGCATGTGCTCGGGGTATGGGAGCCATTAGCCAGAAGCACCGAAGAGCCAGGCTTGGCCCTCCAAAGCTCTGGGGTGGAAATGCACAAAAATGCAGGGAATCTCAGTCTTGGGGCTATTGCCCTTGGGGCTCTTGGTGGTCTCCAGTGCCTATCTGAATGTTCAACCCTGTTCCACTACACTAAATGCCAAGAGAAACCCAGTACCCTCTAAAGTGTGACAAATCAAAATGAATCCAGCCAGACATCATGGCTCATATCTGTAATTCCAGCTACTTAGGAGGCAGAGACAAGAGGAGAACAGTTGGAGGCGTGCCGGGACAAAAGAAATTAGTGCGGCCCTATCTCAAAGAACAAGGCAGGTGTGATGGTACATGCCTGTCATCCCAGGTACACAGGAGTCAGAGGTAGGAGGAATATAATCCCAGGCTAGGCTGAAAAAAAAAAAAGGCATGACACCCTAAGTGTAAAACTAAAGCCAAAAGGGCTGAAGGTGTGGTTTGTGTGGCAGAGCCCTCACCTAGTTCATGCAAGGCCGTAAAGTTAAACTCTAGTACTAGCACAAAAGTGCGGGGGAGGGAGGGGAAAGGGGGAAAGGGAGCCAAGACACTGTCACATAATGCCTTGGCGGGAGACAGAGGTGCAGAGGCACCCTGGCAAGTAACCACTATGCACAGTTAGGTATGGTTTTCTTGCTCCTCACAGCCCTGGCCTATAAACAAACAGCAGCTCCCAAATCTAATCAATGACTGTCTCAAGCACACTCCCGCCGCAGCACAAGCTGCAATTTCCTGAGACTGAATGAATGGAGCATGGCAGGGAGTGCATCCCTCCGTCCCTCCCTCCCCTGCTCCCCCCCAGCCTCAGGACAAGAAGGGGACAGCCCTGAACCTGGAGCCTATTTGCACTCCTCTGAGAGCCAGCGTGTTCTGGAAGATCTTCTATGAGATTACTTATCTCCAGTGTGTGTCACTTTTTCAGCACCGTAAAACTGAAATACTTGAAATAGATGTCACCACATTTGTCATGAACTGACATGGCCAATTAATATTACAAATTCACCATGGAGAAACGCTTGCAGCTCCCAAGGTATAAACTGCTGAACATCACAATTTCGCCGTGTAACAATGGGCCATCCTCGCCAGGGCTATGAATACGACGCGGTGCAGGCTGGCTGGTTCGTGAGGGGTTGCTATGAAATGTGCTCTGCTGGGCGTCCCATCGGGGTAACACCTGCACCGTGCCCAAATTTAACAGGTAGAACCCCACTGGTGTCTTTGCTGCAGTTATTTTTTCCACATACACCCCTGTTTTTTTAGGAAAAAGTTGTCTGCTGCATGTTCAATGTCATTTTTTTTCCTCTCCCCTCACAGCTGGCAACTGGCACGCTCATTATATGACAAGGAAGATTCTAGACACAGGTTATCTCAAGTGATGTTGTTATATAGCTGATGGGGCTTTTCTTTCCTTCCTTCCTTCCTTCCTTCCTTTTTTCTTTCTTTCTTTCTTTCTTTCTTTTCTCTTAATTAAACTCTCCCTCTTAATGAAGCCCAACTTGGCTAGAGGTCCTGAAAAAATAGATGCCAGAAATAACCTGGAAAAGACTTGATCTCCCGTCAAAGTTCCCATGAGACAGTGGTACCCTCTTGACCCTCCCTGCCACCTCCCCCTCTGCCCCCCCCACAGTGTCCATCCTTAGCCATCAATCAGAAGAAGAAAAAGAAAAAAGCCACAACTGTCAGGCACACGATGATGTTTGGTGCTTTTCAAACCTTCTCCACACATGGCGGGCCTGTGGAATGCATTCTGCAGCATGTTTTCTGAGAGTTTTGACTCTCCTTTTGCAGGGCAGAAGTTCTAAGTTCTAGTCCTGCAGTGTTGTTCTTTACGTTGTCAACTTGGAAGACAGAGAGAGCATTAAAGAAAAGAGATTATGTATTAAGGAGAATAAGTCGGGGCCAATAAATTACCCAAACTGAATAAACAAAGTCTGCTTTGGAAATGAGGTTCTGGGAGAAAGTGAGAACCGCATGCATGAGTGTACGCAATCAGAGAGAAATGTGTCAAAAACAAATTACAAACCTTCCCAATACAGAGTTACACATGAATGCATGGCAATAATCACACATCACTCAAACACAAAGTGTGCATTATGTCTTGTATTTCATCAAACAAGAGTTAGATCTCGGGTCATTCATTAGCAACCCCCGTCCCAGATACCCGCACACAAGAGAGGCGAGGAGACCCTGGCCCTGCCTCAGATTGATTCATTTTCACACTGACTCTCTTCCTCTTCCCTGGTTTTGTTCCAAATTCCTTCCAAAAAAGAGGTGGCTTTTCTAAGGAAAGCATCTTTCCCTGCTCAGAACTCTCCCATGATGAAAAGGAACGAGTGACTTTCTTCAAAATACACGTAATTAATTTAGTAATTCCTTCCCATCGAATACCAGACTTCCCCCCCCTCTTTGTCTTCTCTCAATAATGGAATCTTTCTGTTTTATGAAAATTAAACCATTCCATATAAAGAACAGTTTACCCCAATACAAATAAAAATTATAGAAAATATAAAAATCCCACTAAACCCTTTAATCTCTAAATTTCCAAGCAGGTGAATTAATACAGAGGACATTCAAGATTTATTTTCTTTAAGCTCTTCCAGTAAAGAGGGTTTCAAAGTCATTCTCAAAGCTCTGGAGATTTTAAAAATCCAAATGAACCAAGCTTAACTCTGTGGTGTAATATATAATAAAAACCCATTCCAGGACTCACCTACTTAAAGATATACACTACATTTAGGTAAGAAAAAAAGAAATTAAAGACTCTAAACATACAGGGACCAAATGGTTAAAACAAAATTCAATAACGATTTCTAGCTTCAAGTAATAAACTCAAGCCTCTTGGTGGATATTTTTAATCTTGATTTTCAAAGGAGCCCAAAATGAAACTGCCAAAATGAAGACTAAGTAAAGAAGGAAATTACAAGCCTGTTTTTCTCTAAGATGAGCATCTTGCCTAGTACTGGGACTTGGTACCTCCTTCTTCACATCCCAGCTTGGGAAAGCTGCTCCAGTGCATTTAAGGGCCCTTGGTCCTGACTGCACAAACACACATAAATTGCCTTTTATGTTGAAGAAAATATGAATTATTTTCTTGCTCTACACTTACGCAAAAAGATATTAAGAATGTTTCAAATTTAAATTTTCCATTATTTAGAGCCACACCCCTGTGTTTTCAAAGATGATAAAAATGGAACCAAAAATGTGGATTCTCAACTTCTAATCTAGGAAAACTCTTGGGAGACTACTGGAACACAAAAGAATAGAGGCCTTTGCTAATTTACTTCCTTCATAATCATTTCATAATACAGTTACAACCAGAGTCTGTTGTTTTTATTCGACCTGGTAATTTATTCAGACTTAATAAAGTTTGCTATGAAAATGTGGAGGAATATTGGAGGAAGTTTGAAAGTGTTTACATAACTTTGTACAACAAGAAAACCACACTTTAGTGTCATAATGTTTGCTTAAATAGATGTATCTATGATATAACTTGCTTTTAAATCATGTAAAATTCATTGATTTCAAACATAGAGCCAAGAAAGACACCCCCGACCCCATGCAAGAAAATATCAAACAAGATCCTAACACATCCTGCCCCAAGGTTAGATAAAGAATTTGACTGAGTTCCTGGGTAAACAAACATTTGCACTCATTCAGCCATTCCTACACATTCTAGAGGATGGTCGATTTTAAAATTAATTTTGAATTCATCAAACTATCATCTACTGAGTAATTATACTGATGACAATTCAAGAGGCACTTTTTCAAGAGAACATTAGAGCTTTAACGAAGATATAGCTCACATACCTTTCACTCATTTAAAACGTGTAAGTCAATGGTGTTTAATATATTGACAATTCAATGGGTTTTTGTATATTCACATATATATGTAATCATCACCATTGTGGAGAGGAGAACAGACAAAATGAGAACAGAAAGAAGAGAGAAAGAAAGAGAAGGGACAGAAGGGAAGGACAGAGGAAAAAGACCTGGAGCCATGTGTTCTGTGGCCAGTTCCGTGGCCTTGCTACTGTGGGATTTCCCACTACAGCCCACAGTTATAAGACTTTGTTTGCCAGGTTGACAAATAAAATCATCACAAATAAAGAAAAAGAGAAAGCAAAGGAAAACTGTTCATTTGCAAAACTGAGACTCACCGAGTTAAAAAATTAAGTTGTACAGATCAGAACTGTAATCGTAGGAGACAAGCTCTGAGAGTTTTTCAATCACTGCGGGTCTACATCAATTTAAAGTCATGTTACATTAAAGAGAAAAACGTCCGGGAGAGTCTCCCCGTGTCACTTTAGATTAGATTTGTTGTTGTTATCAGGCTGTGCATTTTGTCGGCTTTATTTTACATTTTAAAGATATTGCTTAATGCCCATAAATTAGAAACTTATAACCTATGACTTGTTCTCCATTGCCCAGAGATTAGCAGACAGCATGAATTAACAAAGAGAGAGAAATAGGCAACACTCATCTAGATTCATATTAACATTTTAACTAACTTCCTTGGAATAATCTAACAGAGTAACTTCAAATCCAGTGTTGTTTTTGTTTTTTTAAACTCCACTCTATTTAATTTTAGTGTTACACAAAAATCAATTTGTGGTCCATCTCCCTTCACCAACTCTACCATGTAGGCAGGAATTGGAAAATTCTATCTACTGTGTTTCAATGTCTCGTCAAGTACAACTTCCTTCATCTCAAGAAGATCTTGTTAAATTGCATATGTGTTTAGCCCTGGACTCTCAGGACTTTTAAACATCAAATTGCATAAAAGTGACACTTCCCCAATTTAAGTGATAAGTTTCCAAATTGTGAAGCATCTAATTGTAACGATAAATTCACCTTGCCTTCCTCTATACTCAGACATCTATATCTTTAACAAACAAAAGTGGCAGTTTAAAAACAATTAGACTCAAAAACTAAAAGGAATAAAAACCACTGTCTTAGCTCAGGGCCAATGACTCAGCCCTATAATCCCAGCTACTCAGGAGGATGAGATCTGAGGGTTGCAGTTCAAAGCCAGCCTGTGCATAAAAGTCCGTGACATTTTTATCTCCAGTTAACTACCAAAATGCCAACAGTGTAGCTGTAGCTCAAGTGACAGAGCACCAGCCTTGAGCAAAAAAGCCAAGGGAGAGTACCCAGGCACGGACTTCAAGACCAACTACAAGTACAAAAGAAGCAGACAAGACAGACAGACAGACAGACAGACAGACAGAGAAAGACCAAGGAAAAGACAGAGGAAGAGACAGAGAAAATAGATCATTGTCTGTATAGCTGAACTTGGACAAGTACCATAGTGTTATGTACCTACACCTCCAGCTACAGGAGCCAGAGAAGCGCTGAGGCAGGAAGGGTCCTCATCCCTTCCAACCTCTGTGCTGCAGAACGGAGGCCGCTGTAGACACCAGGAACCTAGAGAAAACAGTCAAGCCTCAATAAATGCCATCAACTTAGTGACTTCATTATCACTGTTCTCCCAGAGGAGAAGAGTGGTCTTCACAGTGCATGACTTCATACAGCGTAATCGTGACACCTGCCTACAAACAGCCTCCAGCCTCTGCACACATTTCAGCCTTTAGATCTACAACATCCACACTTGACAAGGGCATGAATGTCAGCAAAGGAGAGAACGGAGAATGGTGAAAAGCTGCGGGCTTGGGTTAGGTGGGTTCTCTTGGCCCCTGCTTCTCCCAGGAGAGGGGGTTACCACTGACATTCAAGGACAAAACTGGCAGATGAGTTTCGGGGCAGACTGGAAGTTGCCAAGGGCATGTGGTCCAGAAGGATCTTTGAAGGTCATTGGCTGCACTCTCTTTCCAGCTTTTCTGCTGACTTCAGAGCCTGCCTTCCACAGATGAGTCTCCATGGCCTCCCCAGCCTCCAGAATTATCCGTGTCCCTACATATTAGACACCCTTCCCTGCTGAGTAAGTGGTTGAATCTTGAATTTAATGCTTCAAGTACGTATGAAACACTTCCTGAGACCCCTGGCACCTAATCCCTTGCCATAGGAGATTTCCCTTCCAAGTCCCCCTTAAGGTTTTTCCATCTCTATTAAGGTCAGAAGCCCAGAACCTGGCAGGATCGTCTGGTCAGGCTCTGATCTTGGAGGAACAGCATGCAACCCAACCTGGCCAGGATTCCTAATAGTGTATTAGCATCATTAGTCTCTCAGGGCTGTCACTATGCAAACACTGTTTCCACCTGCTGTAAAGAAGAATCAACCAACCACCCTGGCTTTAGCCCACTGTGCTGCCAGGCAGCTGATATGCTAGGAGGAAGCATGAAGGATGGAGTTGGATTGCTATGACTCTGTAAGTGGAGGGAGGTGTTCACATCATGAGGTAGGAAGAACAATGCCCTCTCCCTGCCACAGGGCTCACATCCTAATCCCCAGAATTCACAGACTCCTTAGACAACATGGCAAAGGGGGGGCTCAGGCTGCAGATGAAATAAAGGTTGCTCATCAGCTGAAGTTGAAGTAGGCACACAACCCTGAATCACCTGATGTGATCACCAGGGTCCTTCAAGGTTGAAGAGGCAGAAAAGAATAGACAAAAGATGAAACCCCAGGGAGAGGCATAGATAAGATGGGACCTTGCTGCCTTGAAAATGGGTAGAGAGGTCACAGACACAGAATATGGCCGCCTCATACAAGAAGAAACAGATCTGGCAGAATTCCACAAGCACTCAGCAAAACTGCAAGACAGAAATGATGCCTTCCCCTGCTCACACTTCCCCAGCAATGCCCCTCCCCTCCACCTAACCCTTCCACTCAACCCAGTGAGCTACACGGGGTCCACAATGGCTAAAGAGCAAGGGCAACACTCCTCATCTGACTCATTCACACACTGATTTCTATACAATGGTTTTAATGTGACTTGGGACCAAATACCATCATCCCAATGGTACTAAAATAGACTGAGCAGTATTCCTTGGCTCTAGTCCTGCTCCAGGGCCCATATATTTGCATTCAATGACCATTGAGATTTCACTTCTTTTTACATGGGTTTCATTATGACTTTTCTTGGATAACTACGACATACTTTGATCATGAAGTTCAACTTGGTTTTACAATCATAAGGCAGCTCATGAACAAACCAACAATGGACAAGCTGGGAAACCAACAGAGGGTGCAGCATAGCTAGACACAAAGATTCATGGGGACAGAGACTTAGCTTTGCTTTAAGCTGGCTTAGCAATGGCATCAGCAAGCTGGGACCTGGATACTAGAAACTGCTGAGCAGAAGAAAGATGCAATCCCCATTGAAAGATAACAGATAGATGCAAGGTGCCAGGAAGAAACAGACCTGGCAAACAGCTAGTTGGCATGGCCGTTAGGAATAACAGGGACTGGCAGATAAAGAAGCAAGAGGTCCAACGAGAGGCTTCAGGAGAAGCCAGGTGTGGCTAGAGGGGGGGACAGGTTGGTTACCGATGTTCACAGGAATGGCGTGGGCCCAGAGCAACCATTCTCACATATACCAGGCACTGTTTGTGGCTGCTTGTGTCATCTTCTGAAGTCTCGTCAAACCCCAGAGAGACAGGAGACAGTAGAACTGCATTTTATACATACAGTAACTGGCGTTCAGAGAGGCTGAGTGCTTAGCCAGAGGTCTCACAGCTTGGGAAATGGCAGGCTTTGGACTTTGTGTGTGGACTTTGGCAGTGACTTTGACAGGACTGGAATACCCCAGCAAATGGAGCAACAGTGATTCTGGGGGACAGGGACCCTGTAACCCCAGGAAAAGTCAGTGTGAATTGTGGGAACTGACATCACCTCTGCTAGGTGCCAAGGACACACAGGGCATGGCAGGAGAGAGGTAAGAGGAATATGACAGGGAGAGCAGCTTTGCCCTGGTGGCCAAGAGGAACAGACACCAAAACACAGGATGCCCCTGCATTTCGATGCTTAGAAGAGCCAAGGCAGCCGCTCTGGGAGACGCAGGGCAGGTGTGACATGCTCCCGCCCCGGACAGGTCTGGAGACAGCCTCCTGAAAGCGCCCAGAGGGCCCCAGAGGCCTGGAGGTCTCCAGGGCTTGTCACTCAGGCATTGAATACACTTAGTTTAATTGGATATTATTCTGTCTTGATGAAGCCAAGCAGGTTGTTATCTAGTTCCTGGATAAGACATTTGCAGCTTCATTTTGCAATTACATCTCCCTGGTACTTGTCGTGGCCCAGAAGTAAAATTTCTGTGTCTCTCTGGTCCTCAATGTCATCTTTTTCTGCTGTTTAAAATATAGGTGCTATGCCAGTTCTTTTCTTCATCTGCAAGCAATTTTCCACTCTGGGATATCTGACCATTATATTCTCGGCCGCATTAAAAATAGATGCCACGTCCATTATACCTCGACAGGTATTACATCTGCTCTCAGCCAGGCTGGTGCGTGGGATCTTTAGGGCACATTCTACATTCTTGTCCTTTCAAACTTGGTCATGACCAAGGAATCAGTGCAAACTTTAGAATGAAGACTCTGATCCGCCTCATCCTCTTGCAAGTATGCAGACATGATAGAGGCCAGGGACACAAAGAGTGGAGTCCCCCTACTATCTACCCTCTTTGATCAAATGGAGTCTGTAAGAAATAAACCCATAGGGTTAAGTCACTGAGATCTGGACGTGCTTGTTACAGCAGCTTAATCTACTGAACCCTGACTGATAAAAGTATTTCATCCAGTTCCATCTGTGTGCTCTACTACTTCTCAGCTTCTAATCATTCACGATAGTCCACAGATTACCAAGGATGATGGTGCCTATCCTAAACTGCCAGCCTTTTTGGTACACCGTCTTTCTTGGACCTAATCTAGAATCACAAGAACGAGAACATGTTTCTCAACTCATCTGGAAGGGGCTGTCATAGCTGGCCTCACTCACATCTCAGCTACCAAATTCAGATTAGTGCACAGTCTACTGATTTAGTCTTCTTGAGGCTTTCTGGACTCCAGGTACAGAACATCTCTGTCATTCCTCCATCCCCTGGCAAGTCACCCGCCATTCTGGGAGCATGACTAACCTTTGTTTCCTCTCAGGTCACGCCTTTCCTACCCCAAGAAACTGACCAGCCTCTGCCCTCACAGGAGAGGTCAGTGTGTTTCTTCTCCCCAAAGTGAGAGATTCTGGTAGCCAAGAGAACAGAAACCAGGCATGCTGGGCCATTCCAGAATAAGGGTGGAGCTGAGCCAAGCAGTCCATGACCTTGCTGCTCCTTCAACCAACTTTCCATATTCATATGTTCAAATAAATATAACCCCCAGGACCATGTGCCAAAGATGTACACACACTTCATCCTCCGATCTAAAAAGCGCAGAAAAGGCGCTTTGCCACCAACTGTCATCCTCTCACTCCTTTCCTCTATGGCAGGAGGGTCCTCTCCATCCAGAACCCCACCATAAAGCCTTATTCATCTGTGCTACCCATATACACCCTGACCACTCCTGCTCCCTTCCAGAGCCTTCCAGCTCATAGTGCTAGTGAAAGAATTAGCATACAGATTCTGGGCAGAGTCTAGCAGCACATTTTTCAATGTCCCCAAGGTACGCAAACAAGTGCTGCCTATGCTTCCAAATACAAAGGACTGGACAATATGGCTGCAGCCCTGGTACCGGCCTCGTACGTCTGCAGTGTCTTCTAGTTGTGAACTACTGAGATCACCTGACTGCCTCCTCCCCTCACACTCAAATATCACCTCCCATAAGAAGAGTCAAGCTCAGCATACAGTAGGACTAGGGGATGTAGCCAAGGAACAAATGAATAAAAGAATGAATGGGCCAGGAGCAGTATTGCATGCCAGTAATCCCAGGTACTCAGGAAGTAGAGAATTGTGGCCCAAGAAAAGCATGTGCAAAAGCACTATACTCTATTTAGAAAGCAGCCCCAAAGCAAAAAGACTGGAGTATGTCAAGCAGTAGAATGCTTGCCTAGAAAATCCAATACCTACTAATGAAGAAAAAAAAAAAAGACTGAGTGAGTGAGTGGATGAATGAGCAAATAAATGAATGGACAAAAAAGCCTCTGGAAGTCATGTCTATAAACTCCTCATTGGCATGAGAAGTGCATAACAGCCATGAGAGCCAATGGCACCATCACTTTTCTTGGAAATAACACAGACACAGGAAACTGGCAGCCTGAGAAATAGACCCCCTGGTGCCTCTCCTTTTCCACTGAGCAATACCAGGGCCAGACCAAAATAAATTCCTTCCCACCCTTTAGTTTCTCAGTAGGAATATCTGAAGTATCTTTAATCAAACTTCAGAGGTTCCGATTGCCCACAACTTCAGAAATGGCTGCAGTTGCTATGGATTTATCAGTGAAGAGAATGAAATAAAATTTGTTTCATAGTTAAAGCGAAGGCCACTTTATCCCAGGCTATACATAAATCACTTGGCTCTTAACAGAATCTTTAACTATAAATATACTAAATTTGGTAGCAGGATAGATTAACTACAGAAGGAAATTAACACTGCCTTAGAGAATGGAGATAACATATCAACCCTCTGATAGCTACTTTGGAGAATTATAACTGGGTAGACCTAACATTTTTAAATGGGTATTAAAGATGAAGAAATACTACTTGGTCACTCTGAAATGCAATTGAATTTACCCTGATTAGGCAAAGGGTGGATGTAAGATTGTACAAGGCCATGCTTTCCAAACTTCAAACAAACCCACTGATGACTCCTTGGGATGGGGGTATGGGAGACTAAGCAGAGAATCACCAGCTCCAAGGTTTCATCGGTAGGTAAATGAACACTTGCCTTGCACAGAGATCAGCCGTGGTGACACGTTTGCCGAGCTTTGTCATTAGCCCTGTTTGCCTTTTCCAAAGCAAACTGACAGTCTCATGATGCAGTACATTAAAAATCCTTGGAGATATCGACTGCCTGAAGCCGGTGTTTCCTGGTTAAATACAGCCCCGCTCAATTAACAGCTCTTCAATACACAATTTAATTTTTCTTTCATCTTGATCCACAGCCTGGCTCAAAATGAGGGATGCCAGGATAGATGTACTTTGAATATTGGAGCAAGTCTTTATAAATAAACCTATCACACTTGTAATGATTTCTGTCATAACATGCCAAAACAGATGAAACTCAGTGTCTGGCACCTAAGCCCACACGTCATTGCTCCTCTGTCACCAGAACCTCTTTCTTTTCTTTTTTTTCTCTCTATCTCTCTCTCTTTCTACCTTTCTTCCATCTTTCCTTCCTTCCTTTTATTCATTTATTCCTTTCTGTTTCTTTCTATTCTTTTTTTCTAGTCATCTGTGAATGGTATCCTACTGTTTGAGAAAAGTTTATTCTTTTTTTAATTCCCTAACCTAGGCAACAATTCTTCAGAAAGAAAGAAGAAAATTACTATTCTGCTAGTCTCATGTAAGGTAAGCCATGTAACTTATAAATGAATTATGAAGGTCTTACCCTTGGAAAGACATACATATTTCATCATAAATGCGATCCGCAACACTTACTCCACATACAGTATTTATTTTTATACGTAATTATTCAAGCCTTGCTTTTAATCTCAGCAAGCTCATACTTACATAAGCAAATCACACGCTCGCCTTTAACCTGTAATGCGCAGAAAAGCAAGCACAGAGGTACATCCTCACTGGCCTCACCTGAGGACTGCATTTTTACCAAGAACAGAGTGAATGGATGTGATTTCCCAAAGGCAGGCAGTTCAGTATTCAAAGAGTTCACGTGCCTACCTGGGACCTGAAACAATTTCTATGCTTAACCACAGCCTGAACAATGGTGAGTGCGGGACGGCGTGGCACCCTGCTGCTGTGGGTTCTGACCATCTGTTTGAGCTGGGGGACCCTGTCCCCCAACATGAAAAAAGCAGTTGGGGAGCCTAGCTGATCAAGCCATTCTGGCTGCAGAGGAAGGTCCACTGCCGGCTGAGATCTCAGGCGATGTCACAGTCTCCTAGCAATGACAAACGGACTTACTTCAAATTTACCAGTTTTGTCTTTGTGTGTTTGACTTCCATGCTGTAAATTACTGTTTTAAAACTCAGAATGCATTTCCTATGTTTTAACTCATGCATTGCTTACTTCTCATGACATAGAAATTACACATAAAAGTACATGGATACACAGGTTTACACACACATGCAAACATGTACAACCAACCACTCAAAATGGAAACAGACATCACTAACCTAGTTTTAAACAAATGCCTTCCATTCTTGCTTTTCTTTCTACATTACAGTACTATTACTCATATAACGTGAAGGGGACTAACCAAAAGCCATGAGAGACTTTTTTAATTGCCAGAGACAGAGAGCTTGGAATTTATAGTAATTAACTGGTCATTATTTCAAATAAGAACATTAATTGGTATGTTGAGAAAATCTGCAGCATTGCAAAATTTAAAGTAAACATTACAAAGATATCATTTACAACTAATCTATATTTACCACTGAAGTAAACTTCAAACTATATTTCTTTCTATTATGCTTTTATTGGCTAGAGCACACAGTAAATGGAGTGTATTATGTACAGCTTCCTAAACACCTAAATTTATAAAACCCAATTACATAAATTAATTAGAAATGAACATATACATTTAGGCTTTTGTTTGTGACTACAACAGATTAAACATGACAAAATTAACAAGTATACCCTGGAAGAAAAAAATAGTGTTATGTATTCATTTTCCATAACAGATTTTTATGAGATTTAATTTGACTGATCTAGTCCTGAGGGTCATGATTCTTAATAAATATGCATTTTCTCACCATTTCATGGATACATATGGCTATGTTTTTATGGTTCCTAAAGGACCAAGAATGTATAAATCCAAGAGCACTTATTTCCAGATCCAGAGACCACAGGGCAAAAAATTACTCAAATGTTATTTTCATCTCAGTGTCCCCCATGTTATTTTCACAGACAGGATTTTAGTAATTTGAGGAATCTGCCATTCCCTTGCTTGCCTCCTTGTTCTACAGAGGGAAAATAACCCACTGGTACATAGCCACATAGTCACAAGGACATGGCTGGGCACATGATCCTTAATGTGAAAAATCAGAGTCCTCAAAACACCATCAAGTATACATTTAAAAGAAAGTTAAAAAGAAAGAAAAGAAAAGAAAGTAAATAATTTTGCATCATTGGTATTCAGAATACCACTTTGGTTTGGGGGTGGGGAAGTGCGCGGACGGTAAGGAAAAATGGTAAAAGGTAAAGTCTGCTTTTGGCAGGGAAAGGTGAAAAGAAGTAGACCTGGAACGAGTTCATCTCTCCCCTAGCCCTATCAGGTCACCTCACAGGTCACTGGGACAGGACAGGCTGAAAGCTCCACTTGGCAGGAGCAAAGATGTGCATATATCTATGCCTTGGGACAGCTGTGAGGCTGGGAAAAGCAAAGCCGATGTCCACCTCTGCTCCTTTCACCACTCCTCAGAAACCAATGAGAGTCTCAGGGTCATGGTCCAGTTCTGTGGGTCAAATCAGTCCCATATTTCGCTCCCTACCTGCCCCTACTCACAGCATCAAGAGTCCCTCTCACCAGAACAGACAAGAAGGTGGGATTCCACCCCACACCCAGTGACACTCGGTCTCCGTTGGACAAAGGCCTGATTTGGCCTTTACAACACAGATCCTCAGATCAGACACTGTGTAGTGGGAGATGGTGGAGAGGGGGAGCAGGCTCTGCAGTTGGTCACCTATCTCTGGCTCTGTCTTCCTCACCAGGCAGCTTTATGGCCTTCACTAGCCCTTCCCTCTCTACAGTCTAGACTCCTGGGAGGAAGGGGTGCGCAGGGGAGATGGAGGCTGGGTTGTTGGTGTATGCAGGATGTCATTCTATGCACCTTGCTTCACAACTCTGAGGACAACCTGTGCAGAAAGTCGTACAGGCATCATCTTGTTTTTACTCAAAAGAAGGGATCAAATTGTTTTGGGAGACTATTACTAGCTACTTCTCCCTTGCAGGTTTTTCAACCAGGTACTGACTTATTTGACATGGTTAAATAGTTCTCATTTTATGTCTTCACTGTGATCAAACATTAACATCCTGAATTTAGAAATCAGTCTTAGAAAATATCATTCAAATCATTGATATATCATTCTTTCTCCTGTTTTCAATATGTTTGTAAGCCTAACAAGTTTTCTCTCCATCCTCAATCTTTTCCACATTCTCTATGTATTAATTTGCCTTCTCAAAGGATCTTAGTGGAAATTCTTTCCTTACTTGAATAGTCCCAGATGAAACAGAATCTGCTGTCACATTATGGGTGCATTTTAACATTTGATGATTACAAAAAAAAAAAGCATCTTATTGGGATATATTGCTCAATAATGAAGTCCACCCATCTCCAGGATGAAGTAATAGGGGCCTACTAAAAAACAGGAAAGATCACACTATCTCCAGCCCCATTTCCCTTCTAGCTGCCTGGGTGAGTGAAGACAGGCTGGCTGACTGGAAGGTAGGAGTCAATGTTTGCCTTTTAACCATGGGCTTTCCTTCTGTTTGCAGTCTTCTGTGCACGCAGAGCTGTGCACAAATAAAAACGGAATGAATTTTTAATAGCATGAATTGAATTTGGGAATGTTGTTGGTTTTCCCCTCGAGCACAAGTGATGGGGAGTCACACAGGCACAGGGCTCTCCCCAGAACACAACATGGACAGCCCAAAGGGCAGGCCCAAGATGGAGCCCAGCAGCCATGTGTGTAAATAGGTAGGGTTGTCCTGGGCAAAGGCTGCCCCTCACTAAAGTGAATCCCACTGGTACAGACTACAAAGCTTCTCAGGGACTTTACACACTGAGATGTGATCTTCCCGCACACGGATTAACTATGAAAAACTATTGAGTGAGGGCAAACCTCACACCACCAACAGAGAAGCCAACTGCCCTAGAACACGGGAATCACAGTGACAAAAATTCTGTGATAAACAGTGTAACTGGTACTCTGCCAAACACCCACACAATTGTACCAGAGCTGTTCAGCAGCCCCACAAGTCAGGAATATGCAGTTTACAAGAGGCTCTAAGAGATCGGGAACTAGACCAGATCTTTTCTTCTTTCTTCTTCTGGCTGCCTGCTTTCCTGTCTCCCCCTTCCTTCTCTCTTCTCTTTCTTCCTCTTCCTTTCTTAACTCTCTATATTCTTCCTTCCACTCTCCCTCTCTTCCTTTCTTATCACCTTGAGAGTGAATACTGCAACCTTCAAACAAAGTCACCTATAGGTATAACAACAAGGTGAGAGAAATGAAAACAAACCCAGATACCTGTGCAGCAAGTCAAGTGAAGCAGGCGGGGAGGAATCAGAGGCTGGGGTGGGGAGATAAATGTCTGCTGCATAGAGGGAGAGCTTGCAGCAAAGGGACGATGGTAAAGTACTGGTGCTCCATCTTCACAAAGAAGTCCAGGTCTAGCCTTGACAATATCTTGACTATACTCACTAACTAAAAAGAGGAAATGTTAAGAAATTATTGACTTCCCTACTTGCCATCCCAGCAGGCTTAAAAAGAAAATTAGATTGTACACTGGCTACCGGGTCATGGGTGGCATTCTGCAGCCAGTAGGCTTTGTGGGCCCATAATGACTTTTCTTACTAGGAAATGGCTCTTCGTGAATGCATTAGTGTTTCCCCTTGTGGCACAGATCACCCACCCAACTTAGTCCATCATGACTAGTGACAGCAAGTTCTACATGCCCAAATGCCATTAGGCTGGATTCAGATAGGAGAAGAAAGGTCTACTGTCTGGAACTCAGCCAAAGCAAGGCACCTCCAGATGCAATATTTCCAGCAAGGAGAGGAGGAAGGCAGGTGTACATGGGGCATAAAGTAAGAATTACCCCCCAGGAGGTTCAGAACTATCAGGCCAGTGGTACAAAGGCGATTCAGAACCTGTGCCCCAAACTGGGATTACAGACATGCCCTCCATCTGGCAAATGTTGTCATGCAGGAGAGTCTTCTCAGTCAACCTCGCATGCCTGTGGTCCCAGGACTCAGAAGCAGAGACAGACACATTGATAGAGATGATGGATGCATGGACACATAAATAGATGTATGGATAATAGAGATCAACAGATTGATGATGGATGGATGGATGGAGAGATAATAGATGAATGGATGATAGATATGGATGGACAGATGGAGGTATATAGGTAGATAAGATAAATGGATAATAGATACAGATGATAGAGGAATGGATGGATGATAATATAGATGACAGATGATAAATGAATATCGAGAGAAAGAGAAAGACAGACAGAGACAGACAGACAGACACAGCTGTATAGTAAGGTGAGTCTGGTAGAGATCCCCAAAGGCTCCTGTTTCAGGAGGGAGGATACAGCCTCCAATTGCAAGACCTAGAACAGAAGCACCTGTGGGGAACAGAAGAGCTAAACCCACTACTGCATGGGAACAGACTCTGATACATTTTTGGTTTAAAAAAAAAACAGCTTTAGGAAAAATTGTTTTTTCTTCCATTATAACTATAAATTTGCTGTTTAAAAAAAAAGTAAAGTGGAGACAAATTTAAGAAGAAAGGGAAGCAGGAAGACTTGGGGACGTGACCCTGTCCATTTGCTATTGAGAGTTAGACTTAGGAGCTCTCTACTGAAATGTTGTTTGTGGGAGGACTCAGGGACATGGCCTTGAGCAAGCTGGTCCCCTCCCCTCTCCCCCTGCGTATCTTGTCTTCCCTCTCCCTGGTCAGGTGGAGACAGTGAGGGTCCTTTCATAGGTTATTAAAGGACTAAATCAAATGATGCCTGTGAACACTTGGCACATGACAGAGACTCAGCATTAGCTCCCCCACCCCTCGCTCCTGAGAACGCAAGAGCCTCTGTGCCTCCTGAGGTAATTCACAGATATTTCCTAAAAGGAGAGGACAAATGTTTCAGGGTAACAATAGTAACCTCCGATTCAGCAGAGTGTCAGAGCACAATGAAAACATCTTTTAAGTGACTTGGATGTTTTAAAGTGAAATACAAAATATATACAAAATACAACGCTCAGTTATTAATTAGTAAAAATTAAAATCAGAGGAACTGGAGGAGCTAAACTAGAAGGATTGTGCACTGGAACCCTGCCGAGACAATACAGTGAGACTTTATTTTAAAAAATAAATAAATTATATCATATAGTACACATGATAAGGTTCACTTTTATTGAAACTTGGTGTGACATCCTGTAAAGAACTCTAGCGAATGGAAAAGTCAGGTAGCTCTGCGGCTGCTTGACTAAATCTGGGACCTGGCCTCACCATCTGACAACTGTATGACCCTGGGTGAGCTCCTTTGCTGGTACTGGGACTTGAACTCAGGGCTTGGCACTCTTGCTTGGCAGCTTCTTCACTCAAGGCTGACATTTCTACCACTTGTGCCACACCTCCACTTCCATGCCTGAATGTTGTAACATCTCTGAGCCTCCGTTTGCTTTTGCAAAAGAGGTGTGATATCACAGATGGCCCAGAAGTACCAAGGAACAAGCAATCTCACAGGTCAAGCACCTGGTGCAGTCTAGCATGGGGCCAACCTGAAACACATACCACCTGCTATTATGTGCAATCTGCTATCGCCTTCTCCTTATGCTTGAAATTATATATTCCAAGAGTCATTCTCTCTTACGGGAAAGATTTCAGTAGAAATCGAGGAGATGAGGATTTCACACTCACAACGCTCAAAGCAGGAGGCAGGCGGTAGGGGTTGGTAAAATTGCCCTGTGGATCTTACCATGACTTTTGTCCAAAATGATCAGAGAGTACATTAAATCATTAGCAGGACTTTGCTGCCTGCTGATTTTACAATGCAGGCAATGAAATTCATTGCAGAAGCAAAATAGGGCCAATAATATAATTACAGCGCTCTGCCTATGCAGTCAGAGCTAATGCTATTATTTGACACTGCAAGGCTGTGCTTTTCCCCAGAGTGGCAGTGGAGACAAGGTTCGCCCTAATTGGTTCCAAAGCACAACCTCCCCACCGCCACCTTTCCTCAGGACCAGTAATGTTAATTTCCACACGACTGTAAATAGTATTTGCAAACAATACAAACATGGTAATAAGAGGCTAGGTGGGTAATTAATGTGGTTACAAACTAGCTTATTTGCATTTTTATTTAAAAACAGCCTTCTTTAAAAAGCAGCTCAGATTTCTCCTTGCAAAAGGAGCCTTGGTTAAAGAGCGGCAGCAGTAATTACTCTCTTTAGGGGTTCTTTTATATGTCCTTCAGGGAATTAGAATGAAAAGATAAGCAGAATTATAAAGGAAATCATGTAAAATATGAAATGTACTATAAACACTTAGTAGTGCATTTACCATAAGGTAGGCCTACCTTCTGCCTTAATGGAATATTTTAACCAGCTCACAATACACTCGCATTAATCGCAGATGTGGCTAAAAGGTACAATCATGTAATTATACTTCTTTTTTCCTCAAAGGTATATCATTTCCAGGTTGGCCATGCCTTCCTAGTGAATTCCATTGGATCCTGTCCTGCAGAAAGGAACCTTCAATAAGACAAAGGCTTCAGTGAGACCCTCCTCTAATAAGAGGCAAACATGGTCAGGACAATAAGGTCACCACTTTGCTTAGGTTGCCTCTTGCTTTCATGGGCTGGGGAAGTCTGAAAGCAAATTCCAAAATGTATTTGGAGGGAATTCAGTCTCACATTTCTCTCCCTGTCTTAGCATGAAGGAATTTCAGGAAGTGGCCAGAGTGTTAGAACAGAAAGTAGCTGAGACACCTGAATTTATTCAGAGGCCATTTAAGGACCACCTATGGCCAGTGGGAGGTGGCCAGGATAGGATCCCAGAGACAAAAAGCCACACCTCCATCCCTCAAGAACTTCAGTTTGGGTCATGTAAAAGAGCAGGTCCCTGCAGGTCTGCTGCATTGGAAAATACCACATACAAGTATGTTCAACACAGCTTCTCTATAAGAAAGACATGAGGGCTTCAACACTGGTAGAATGGGATGGTGAGCGTGCACCCGCCAGCCTAGGCCATGGCAGCAGAACACAGAATAGCCTGGTAAGGAGGTGGGACCTAGAGAGGCATGCAGGGGGAGCAACTCACTGGGACTCTGATTAGCACAAGGATAAAAGAAGTTACCCAGGCCTGCTCACTACAGATACATCCACATATACTTCAGAGTGTTCATTAAGGGCCTGATGTTGTACACAACTGTTTCCTGTTAGAGCTCCTTTCACATTCAACTGAGGACAGTCAAGAAAAAATAAATTTGTCACAGATTAGGCTGAGGACATGGCTCAAGTGGCAGAGCAAGCTTGAGGTCCTGAACTGCTTAGCAAGCTCGAGGTCCTGAACTGAAACCATAGTACAAAGAGAAAAAGAGAGAAAGATAAAGGAGAAAGAAAGAGGGAGAGAGGGAGAGAAGGAGAGGGGGAGAGGGAGAAAGAGAGAGGGAGAGAGAAAGGGAGAGAGAGGAGGAAGGGGGAAAGGGGAGAGGAGGAAGGAAGGGCAGGAGAAGGGAAGGGGGGAAGAGAAGGGGGATGGCAGGGAAGGGGGAGGGGAGGAGAGGAGAGATGAATGCATGAATGGGAAGGGTGGGAAGGATAGATGGGATGGATGGATGCCAGGTATAAGAATGGTTAAGCCAAGGAGGAAACTAATACCCAAAGAGGGAGAGGAGTTGGGGATAGGGGTCAGCTGGCCCAAATGGAGCAAGCTGTTCTTCAGTGCCATCTAATTATTGAAGTTTGAATTCTTCAGTGAAATCTCATTTTTTAACGAAAAACACCAACACCAACAAAAAGCCAGAATCTCACCTACTAAGTAGTTCCCATGAACCTGTCCACAAAGTTCCGAACTAGAGACTTTATATCATCTAAAAGACTCAATCAATACTTTTTAAAACCATGTGTTTACTCCCATTCACCTAGTCCTCCCAAAATTCAGACAAAAATCCACAGTTAGTTGCACCTGCTCTCTGAGCATAAACGTCCACATCTATGTGGACCTGGTGCCTCCTTTCACGACCCCAGCATCTTCTAAACATCCCAAACACGTTTTTTAATAGGATGTCTGTGTATGGTATTGCAACTAGAGGCCAGAGCTACAAAAGACCAGCTCTTAGGATGGCTTTGAAAATATGCACCCAGTAAAATTTATTTATACTTTAGCTCAAATTCTGATACTGTAATGATGTTTTAAATATGATTTCAAAATACTTGAAGGGAAAAAAAAAGAAAAGCAATGAAGTGGAAGAGAAGGATAATAAGTTTATGACATTCAAGTAAATATATCCAGAAAACTGGGTCATTTGCACCAGAACTGCAGTCATTTTCTGCTAAAATATGCAAACGACAGTATGAAAAATGGTTTGTGATTTTAAAGAAATATAGCACTACAAATGTCAGCATGAGAGAACTCAATAACACTTAATGAAACTTTGGATTTCAAATTAATTACTGATTGACTACGGCATCTGGGGGGAAAACAGCCTCGATTAGAGCAGCCTGTCATAGGCTATAAATCTGAGTGGCTCTTTCGAGGACTCTAAGCTGGTATCTCCTTCTTTAAGCCAGGAGTGTGAGGCTCAGGGGTGACTGATGACCAGAAACACAAGGTTCGAGTCTCAGAAACCAGACTGGTCCATATTTCCCTTACTTGGTTGTAGTTTTCTGTCCTTTTTCTTGCCTGTCTGTTAAATTTTGATTTGTGTTTATGGTTTTAACTGCTTAATGGAACTTGCAATAAAAGGTTGAACAAATCTGAGGAGAAGTGTTATTCTTTTAAAAGAGAATTGCTACCTGTATTAAGAAAACCTTCTTCGGTGGATGGTCTTCTTTGTTCCCAGGTTCTGTTCCCTCCCCTCCTCTGCCACATTTTCATGCCTCAGTGATATTAGTCTTGATGTGAAGAAGAAAATTAATTCATCAATGTCTCAAAAGAACCCCCTTTGGACTTTTGCTTCTGAAGCCTCTAGTGACTTCTCCATTCTAGAACGGTTAAGTCATGAGCAAAGAAGCCCAGGAGATCCAGGCTGAGACTATGCAGAAGTAGACAACCTTCAGCCACATTTCATGAGGAAACAAATTCAAGGCTGTTCTTCTAAGCCCTGGGGGAGCTGGGACGCTTGTTACTGCAGCAGAAGCTGACTCATACACCATTCTTAGGAGTTAACTAGGAAGATTTTTACTATAAATTTGTAAGGGTTGTGTCCCTCACAAAATTAACAAAATTCAAACCATTCAACCATGATAGAGCTGGCCATATAACATGTAAGTTTTTACATTTTATGTGACTAGTTACAAAATGGGCGAGAGAAAATACATCACCCATTATCTGAAACAAGAGCATCAAAGTAATGAATGACCACACACACACATGCACAGGAATAACAAGAAATCAGCTAAGCGTTTGCTATGCCTGTAAAGCACTGATCTAAGTAGCTTGTATACACATGTGTTGGCCAACAATCCAGGGATGTGGGTGCTATTTTGAACTCCTTTTATAGATGAGAAAATAAAAACAAAAAGAGGTTAACTTACATTAAAAAAAAAAAGAACCACATAGGTAGTCTTGACATTATAATTCTCCTTATAATTCCAGGTCATTCCTCATCGCTCTATATGTCATAGTTACAAAATAACCAAAACAGATTAATTACAACGTATTCCAAGATCAGGTTTTTTTTATCACACAGAAGAGATATTCTGATGATCAAACATCCTATAAATTCTGAGAACCATTCTAATAATTATTCCAACTCCCTTTCCCTATGGCTGCACCTCCCTCCTTACAATGCCATGCTCAAATCCTCCCTCACATAAGGATCTATTTCAAGGATCAAGAACTTGCCTTGCTCTAAATCCCTACCCCAAACCTTCCCCATGTGGGAAATCTATGCTAATTCCACCAAACTAGAGATATAAAGCAGCAATCATGTATAGGAGTTAGAAAACAGACTGAAACTCATAAAAAAGAATTAATGCATGCACAGGGGATGTTCTCCGCAATACGTACAAAACAGGTATCCAAGGCTTTCAAAACTCAATCTCCCAAAATGTTAGGACCATATTCATATTTGCTCAAAGCACAAATAAATATCTTAGAAACTCCTTATGATGTTATTTTCTGTTAGTGGATGTCTATTCTTCTGCCTTCCCCACTTGGGACTGAAGGACAATGCCCAAGGCTGGTTGGGCAACTCAAAAGCTCACGGCCAAAAGGCAAGGAGGGGTTGAATTCCAGAATTCCAGCCTGGCCAAAAGGCAAGGAGGGGTTGAATTCCAGCCTGCCTGGTTCACACTTGTGCACAGGGCTGCAGGAACTCTGGGCTGGGTGTCCAGCAGGGGGAGCTGTGAGCCTCAAAGGGACAGAGCACCTTTTCCCACTTTCACAAAGGTGCCATGTGGGTAATAGTTCTGCTTTGGGGTTGCTCGAGTTCTCTGTAATGGGTGAGGACCCAATATCTAGTGTCTAGTCTAGCACCTACCACCAGGGGTGGGGAAGGGACTCAGCAAATGTGCTGGATTTCACTTTTGTCTTAGAAAGGAAATGGAGAATGAAGTAGCTATCATGCACCTGGCAGGGCATGAACTTTTAAGATCGGAGCTGCCAGGCCAACATAAAGATCCTTAGGAATGTCAGGTCATTAGTAGACTACTGACAACCAGGATCCCCAAATAAAATGCCAACAAGTGGGGCTTGGCAGGATGGTATAAAGAATGCTACAGCTCAGTGAGCCCGTGCGGTGGACGGCATGCTGCCCAGCACTCCAGCCATTATCACAGTCAACCTCACTGCTCCACGAAGTAGGCAGTGCCATCTTGGAGATTAATCACCTGGCTCAGATTGGACATCCACTTAGAGACTGACCTGGGATTCAAACCAAATGGTTTCAAGTCTAGAATTCAATACGCTTTCCCCCGTCACGCCAGGGCGACTATAGACATCCTTTGAAAGGATATGGGATCGGAGCCAAACCACTTTAAATGGGCCTGCTTTGCCCCCTCCTAACATGTTTGAGCAAAAGAAGTGACTGAAATGGAGATGAGCTGCAGCCATTATGGAGTATGGAAAGGGAAGACACTGAGATCACCCTCCAGGCTCTAGGATAGCCTTTGGAGGCCGGAGTCACCAAGTGTCCTAGAGCACACTCATCTGGTGGCAAGTGACAGAAATGCAGGCAGCTCTAGCTCCAACCCTAGATCAGGGACTGATGGGGACATGATATGGCAAAGGCAGCGATCAAGGAGGGCTCCTCGGCTAGCTCTCCTCTCAGCTTTCCCTTACAATCCTCACTCTATCTGCTCAGAGCAAGAAGCATGGGTGTGAATGGCCCACGAAGGCATCCTTCCAGCTTCCAGGCTGTGGACAAGAGAACACAGCCTCTCCACTGACCAGGAACAGCATGGTTTGTCCTAAGCCCAGTGCCCACCTTAGCACTGAAAACTTTTGAGAGTTGGGTATGATGGACCCTAAGCAGTTCAAGCAAACTACGACCACCCCCTGTGCGTCCATAGCCCTCATAAGAGGTCATACCAATGGGAATGGAGAGGTGAAGTAAATCCCACTACCTTGTCATGATTGTCCTTTCTCAAGCTACCCCTGTAACGTAACTAATCCTGGTCATTAGAAGCCAAGTGTCTTCCTGTTTCTAGCTTGGCTCAGCCCCAAACCTGTATCTTGCAACCCTGATCTCCAGATAAGCTTCCACTTAGCCAGAGCATGCATAAAATACCATCTTCAACACAAAGTCAGGTCCTCTGACATTAATCCTGTCTCTGCCTGCCCCTTACCCCACTGCCCTTCTTAGACATCTATCCTCCCCGTAACCTTCAGTAGTACTATAGCACAATCCAATCCCACACCGCCATGAAGGCATGCTGCACCTTGTCTTCCAGTGACTTCTGAGGAGAAGCCCTCACAGGATTCCACTCAGCATGTCCTTGATGCCTCCTCCCCAGTACTCATTAAGGGTCTCAACGCCCCATGGTCTGTCAATAGCCTTCTGCAAGCCAGTGATTTTTTTCCGGACTGAACCGCATCATACTAAGCCATTGTTTACTTGAGCTGCTATTATTTTCTTCTAATACTAGCTTCTCATCTCTTCCAAAGTATGTTCCCACTCTCCTAGGATTTTTTTCCCCATGTTAGGTAAGTGAACTATTCCATGTCCGAATATAAGGGTTTTTCTCTGTCATAATCGCTTTACCTTTGCAAGTCTGTTAGAAATTGGCAAGCACTAAATTCCATGGAAAATAGAGTTGGAAAATCATAGAAAGAACCTTTTAATCAGGTAAATAAGCAAGCAAACATTCCCAAGTTCACATAACCCTAGTGAGGAATTATAATGAATGAAGCTATGTTACATTAATTAAATTCTTGGAGTGCATCCATAAGGCTTAATGGAATGGAACCTTAGGAGATCTCAATGCCAGGAAACACCCACCACACACCTAAATCCCCAGCAGCCTACCCCCTACCAATTCACCAAGGAATCTGCTTAAACCCAATTATTCACCTTGTATAGTATGAATATTTGGAGAAAAACTGAATAAAAGGCAAAAGACTATCAGCTTTTACACACTTCATTTTAGAAGTTGGTTCTACATGACTTATGAGAGACATTTTCAGTTTCCTTCAATCTCTGCCACAGAAAACTAATTGAGACTGGAAAATTCTTTTTTTTTTAATTCACCATTTATTTGTCCATTCATTTACTCAGTCACTCAACAAACAGGATAAAGGAATGAAATGGACACATCCACTGAGCTGGGAGGCCTCACTGTTTTCAGGATAACTACACAATTGTGTAGTGAAATACCAAGCTTACAGAAGGTATGTGCCTTACACTACACTAAATGCCTTTCAATACCAGCTCCCTGGGTGCAGTTTTTACTGTCTGCGGTTACCTCTTACACAATAAGAGGGCATGAGTGAAGGCTGGGAGCCAAGAGCCTCTTTTGCTAGTAAACCACCTAGAGGTTTTATCCTCAGTAACAGCCCGGCGATGGTGTAACTCTAAGAATAAAAACTAAAACAGAGAGTGTTTTTTTCTGGGCACTTTTGCACCCTGATTATGATGATGCTCAATTACAAGTATTTCCTACATGTGCATGTGTGCGCGCACACACACACACACACACACACACACGAGCACATGTAAAAACTGGTAAGACTAGCGAGACTGAAGTAAAACACTACTATGCCTGGATTAGACTGTTAAACTGTGGTCATTGCTGAGTGAAGTCTACCCAGAATTCTCCAAACTCTTCTTCTGAACTATGAGCATATTATACTTATTTTATTTTTATAATTAAAAATATATATTTTAAAATGCTCTTTTTATTTCTTGATGTTTTCTAAACTGTTGACAAGTGTTTAGTTTAGAGTCAATTAATTAGTCTCAATTAATTACATTTAATCCACAAATATGAAGTTATGCAAAGGAAATCTCAAGAATATTTATCATGGACTTCTTTGTTTCTGTACCTATAGAAGTATTGCAATATAAATTCCAAAGTTAAAGTAAGTTAAAAAAAATTACTGGAGTAGAAAATTCCACCAAGTCAAAGATATAACTCATCAGGTTAAATGGACTTACAGCAAGCAGGGATTTGTAAGATATCAGATTTGTGCTTTTTTTTTTTTTTTTAATCCATGCTTACCTTAATTAGTGCTGATCCAGGGAAATACTGCCAGCTACAATGGAACTGTAAATTTTCTAGTAGCCTTGGCAAGAAAAGGTCAAAAGGAACAGGTGAAGTAGCCTTAGCAATCTTTTATTTAACTCAGCACACAGATGCTATCATTTCAGCGTGGCATCAAACTAAAATCCTGAAGGAAACATTTCACATTTATGATACTAAATCTTTGAAGTCTAGGAAACACTTTTATTTTACACTCACTGCTCGTTCCTGTCAGGACCAGAGACATTTCGAGCACTGCACTGCCATGTGTGTCCAGCGTGACCCTGCCCAGGCATACAGCAAAGCCCTCAGCACCACCTTGAAAGTTCTGGCACAGGTCCTCTGAAAGCTTTCCACAACTGCACCTGCTCATTTCCTTCAGATGAAGACTCATCTTCAGCATCCTATACCTACATTACCATTGCCAGGTAAGCCATTTCCAGAAAAGGCACTTAAAAGCAGGGAAAACTTGACCCATGAACTTCCAGATGTAAACATATATAAAAAAATAAAACAAAGTAAACCTCAGCTAAAATAACACTTCAGCTTTCTGGTTTTGAAGATCCTCTTCCCCTTTCCTGGAGAGAGCTGAGAATCTTCCACCCAGATCATTTTCAAATGAAGTAGATTAGGCTAGGCATTGGTGATTCATGCCTTTAATCCTAGCTACTCAAGAGGCTGACATCTGAGGATCACAGTTCAAAGCCAGTCCAGGCAGTAAAATCCATGAGATTCCAATTAATCATTGAAAAATCCAGAAGTAGAGCTATGACTCAAATGTGGCTCAAAGTACTAGCCTTCAGGAAAAAAAAATAAATCTGGACAGTGTGGGACAGGCTCTGAGTTTAAGCCCCAGGACCAACACCAAAGAAAAAAAAGAAAAAAGAAAGTAGATTTAACATCAATGTTGGAGAACGAAGACAAGAAGGTCTCTAAAGCTTTTGTGTTCACTCTTGGTTCAGAGTTGCATTATAAACAGAATGTGAGCAAATAACTACAGAAAGGCTGGAGGAGAAGGTGAAAACAGAAGGGTACTGGGGGCGGGGCAGTTATTCTTGGACATTTCAGGATTCTCCCTCCATCCATTCACAGGGTGGGTTTGCAGCCCATGCTCCTTGCACGTGGACACACCTGGCAGAGAGACTTGCTGGGCCAGTGGAATGTGAGAGTGGGGACAAGTGTCAGTGCTGCGCAGAAGCTTGAAGAGCCAGAGAAGAGGTGAACACAAATGGCTTCCTCTGCAGCGACACCAGGCAAGCGGGCTACTGGGCTGGCCCTGGCGACTGAGTCAGAGCCTTTCAAGCAGCTTAGGACAAAAATAGTTTGAACAAGAAATCAGTGTTGGTGGTTTGAAGCCCCAGAGACTTGGGGGTTGTGTGTTATTGCAGCACAACGCAGCCTGTCCTGAGACATAATTCAGGTGTTGTTGTTGTATTTGTGATAATAACCATTCCATGCGGGCCATCTCCCAGAACACGAAGGCTAATTGCATCTGCTATGTAACCCCAGCTTAGTTTTGCAGTGGTTTCATTACCAACCATAAAACCCCAAACAGTGGAACTGTATAAACAAAGTAAACAGTGTTGTTACTCTAAAACATGAATGTAATATAAATATTTGTCTTTGCCTTCTCTCAGCGCCTGTAATGAGAGCAGAAAATTCATGCCATATGCTTATAGTATGAGGCTGAGAAAATAATCTCAATGATTCATCCACACCTGAATACAGTTAATTTATACCGGTCACTAGTGGCTCAGGCCTATAATCGCAGCTATTCAAGAGGCTGAGATCTGAAGATCAAGTTTGGAAGAAAAGCTGATGAGACTCTTAATCCCTTTAAACAGCAAAAAACTGGAAGTGGAGATGGGGCTCAACTGATAGAACACTGGCCTTAAGCAAAAAAGCCAAGGGACAGAGCCAGGCCCTGAGTCCAACCCCCAGTACTGAACACACACACACACACACACACACACAGGCCCTGAGTCCAACCCCCAGTACTGAACACACACACACACACACACACACACAGTCTCTTCATCCACTGGCCTTAAGCAAAAAAGCCAAGGGACAGAGCCAGGCCCTGAGTCCAACCCCCAGTACTGAACACACACACACACACACACACACACACACACTGTCATCCATTTTCTTTCATATATAAATTCTCCATAAATTGTACAACATGTATGATTGTCAATCACTAGCTTCTTGGACATTTCTGCAGAGGGTCCCAGCTGAGGAGACTGTGACCATGTTAGAATGAGTCTGGCTTCTCTGACGGGGGAAACTGGGAAGAGAAAGGCTGCCTCTCTTGGCCTGGCTGGGCAAATGTGTGTATGAAACCACTTCTTGGAAGACTTCAGGACCCAACCTGTTTCAAGCTGCCAGTGTTGCTGAGCATTCAGGATCCTGGCAGCTAGTATCATTTTTTCCTCTTAATCTTCATAGGGAGAAAGCGGTGAGCACATTAAGTGGATTGGAGCTTCCAGGCCCTTCCGATAGGTGGGAGAAGTCATCTCGAGTTCTGAGGTCTGTGCCAAGCACCAGATCCAGCTTCACACGCAGAGAGCAACGGGGGATGTTTTTATTTTGGAGCTGTGATTGAGCCCTTGATGTGAAGTTGCTGAAGCCTGCCCAAAGTGTTTGTGCAGGCTTTTAGGATGCAAGCCGAAAGGCACCAGGAATGATTCAATTTTCCCCAAATTGGCTCACGGACCAGAGGTTTCTGGAAACTGTCATCGTCCTACAAAATCCAATAGCTCCACAAGGAAGCTGTGTTTGAACATAAAGCAGATCTACCCTGAGGAGGCTGGTCTGGCACTGAGGCTGGTCTGGCACCCACGCCAGCCCCTCGTAGGCAAGCAGGCTGTTGGCAGCAAGAGGTGAGGAAGGAATATCTTGATGGGTTCAAACGGAAGGTGTACAAGGCAGGCAGGGGTAATGCAGGGCTGAGTGCGGTGAGCAGCACCTGACAGGTGCTGGTGAGCATGCGCCGTGAGCTGGGCCCTGGTTGTCCTCACGGCCCTGACAGGCTTATGGTAAGCAACAATTATCCCCACTGCCCACAGAAAGAATGAGGGCACATGGAGGAACACCCGCCTCCGATTATAGTACTGCTAGAGAACAGCAGAGCCAAGACTCCAACCTACACAGATCCAAATCCAAAAATCTCTGTTCTTAACAAGTAACTAGGCTGCCAGTACAAAGAAAGTGTTTCGAATGCCCAACCGACTGGTACTAGAAGTGATAGATGCCTGAGCTCAGGCCAGTACCAGGCCCCAATCCACCCCCACCTGTGCATCTAACCAACCAGTAATGCTGTAGATCAGCACTGACTGAACAAATCTGCCACCACACTCAGACATCTTGAGAGCAAGGAGAGTACTGTATGTATTTGTGTGTGCTGCAGTGGGACTCCTGGCATAGGGTAAGGTATCAATCAATGTTTATTGGCTAAATAAGGAGCCTATCAACTTATCAATGCCTAATGTGATCAGTGACAGATGTATATTTAACAACCAAAATATGTGGATGGGTATGGTGGCACACGCCTCTAATCCCAGATACTCAATAGGTACAGGTAGGAAGACTGCCTCCTAAGCTGGTCCTGGCAAAAGCATGAAACCCTATCTGTAAAACAAGCTGGAAGCCAAAGGACAGGGGGGTGTGGGTTGAGTGCCAGTGTGTCCACAGAGAAAGATGACTAGAACGTGTACAGGCATGCACATGAGGAGACTGCATCACATGGGAATGCCATAGTGAAGAGGTTGCTTTGTACAATCCATATATGCTAATAAAAATTTGAGCAAATAAAAAAAAAAACCAAAACCCAGAGAGTGAGTGCCTTCCTTGGAGTCAGGAGCCTTTGCTTCCTCCATTACTACAGAACCCCACTTGTCCAGCCCCTTGGCAATGGCTTGATGAGGGCAGACGGGAAGAGGAGGCAAGGGGGAAGAGGCATCCAGGAAAACTGTGAGACTTGCAGGATGCAGAGGCTCATGTCTAGAGGACAAGTTAGCTAAGGAGCTTCCAGGCAGAGAGCAAAGTTTGTGCCCAGACACAGAGACAGGAAGGTTGGGGACGAGCAGTGAGTCTGATCCAGTTAGACTAAAGAAAAAAAAAATGGTTAGACAAGATGGACCAGTCCTCAATGGCAGGAACACTAGCACGTAGCTAGCACAGGCTCCGCTACAGAGGTAGGTACCATACTTTGCCCAGGACCTGAGTTCATCTTTATCACAACCATCTTATCACCAGCCTCATTCATGGGATGCAGGAACTGAAGCAACCAGAAGCAAAAGTATGAAAACAGAGCACTGAAGCCTCTTAAGATTGTGTTATAAAAGGTGAAAGGGGGGAAAGGAGACTGGGCCTGGAAATATGACGATGAAATCCTCTCCTTATATAGCTAGTATATGTTAATAATGATGAAGAGGAGGGAGAAGGAAGAACAAAAGCAGCCAGGAGTGGGGGTTCACACCAGTAAGCCCAGCTATTCAGGAGACGGAGATAGGAGGATCATGTGTGAAGGTCAGAGTAAGCAAAAACAAGTTGGTTGTGGTGGTACACACTGAAATCTCAGCTGCTTAAAAGAGAAGGGGGGAAATGCAGTACAAGGCTAGCCCAGGCTAAAGCACAAGACCTTACCTAAAATCTAATGAAAGCATAATGGATTGGGGGTACGGCGCAGAGGTAGAAACCTCATCTGGCAACTGTAATGCCCTAAGTTCAAGCGCCAGTACTGCAGAAAAAGAGCAAAAGGTTCTTGGTTCTTGTAAGATGCAAAGATTGGAAGTCAAGCAGACCAGAACCTAGGGCTTGTCCCTGATGCTCACACCACAGGTTTTGTAGCCCAGTCCTGTTAGATAATAAAGTCAGTGAGTTCTGCAGCAGCCCATGCACAGCTTTGTGTTGAATGCACAGGAATGCTGAGGCAAAATGAACCATTCCCGTCACCTGCAACCTGACCAGGCAGACTCCTTACTCTTCCTAAATGAAGTCTTTATTTACCCCCACTTTGTCCACTTACAAATTTAAAGTATGTGCTATGTTTTTTTTTAAAAAAAATCTATATTTAATTAGACAGCATCAGTGAAATTTCACTTGGGGAGCGGTAATCTCACATAAATGAATGCTTCCAATAGAAAAGGCTGTAATTTAAAATAAACTACTGTGTTAGTCAGAAAAAAGAATTTACTTCTCTTCATAGGGAGAAGAAATTATTATCTGGTATTAGGTAGGCCTAGTCAATTAGAAAATCACATCGATGGCAAATAATCAAATCACCACCCTCAAATCCTCCTCTCCCCGCTCAGAGTTCAGGTGATGGGGGCCACAGCGTGCGGCCTCAGCTCAGGCTGACTTTCATTAAGGCTTAGAGTCAATTAAGCCACGAATTGGAACAATCATTCCTCCTTTGCAAAGTATTGATATTTTTTTTCATGGCCGCTTTAGGGCTTTTCCAGCACTCGCGAAGAGATTTATGTTAGACAATTTCTTTCTGATTAAAACAAATCATAGTTCCACAATTCTAATTTCCTCCTTTCCAAGCAAGGAATGATCAAAGAATACAGTAAGTGGTGAGCGAACCCCCCAGCAGGCAGAGAGGCAAGCACTAAAAACTCCACAGGAAAGAAAACAAAACTGTCAAAGAGGGCCCTTCTTCCTCTACCTGTCCTACACGTCTCTCAGGAACCTTCCATCCATCTCTCTATCCTCTCTCTTTCTCCCTCCTTCCCTAATTCTTTCTCCCTCTCCCTCCTTTCAGGAAAGTAGTGAGATTCTCCATCTGGAGAGGAGCCTCAAAGAGAAGTCTCTGTCTGTGTCTGTCTGCCATCTGTCTGTCTGCCTCTCTCTCTCTCTCTCTCTCTCATTCACACACACACACACACACACACACACACACACACACACACACACACACACGAAGATGACAAGGCAGCAGCCCTTCAATACATTCCCCTCTGCTCTTGGTGCCAATCTTGCCACACAAATGCTCACCATTCCATCTTTCAGATGCAAAGTGGACTCTGCATCCCAGCCTGCCCCCACCTTGCCAGAATGACCAGGGAAGCTGGTTAGCTGAGATTTCCCAAATCAGGATTAGCAATTTTTAAGGAACTGGAGCAAAATGCTTTCCACACAATGTACCATCAATAACTATCTTTTTCTGAGCAACTGGAAGGGGAAGAATTGGGAACTTGCAGTGGCCTCAGTATGAAAATCAATTCATGCCTGCACCATAGGTTGGTCTGCTTTCCAAAAAGCAACCAGTCTTCCTACAGAGACAAGATGCTGCTACCTGGGTTACAACTCTTGTGATTGAGCTGTCTACTTTGTTCTCTTTGGTTTAATAAATATTAACTAAATCCCTCCTGCACACCAGGAACATACTGAGGGTGAGTCCAGGAAGGCACCCAGCACTTACTCTCGCTGATGTAGGTGTTGTGTGAGCTTTCGTGGGGTCCTGTGTTAACATGTCTGTGTCTGAGGGTCTTCATACGAACAGAATCCATACAGTTAGTGACCAGACAGGACTATGGTAAAGATGAGCCGAGTTAATTGACCTCAGGTGCTTACAGTAGTGACTGGAACACTATGCCACTTTCTATTACCACCATTACTACCATAATCATGAAAATAAGCCATCCAAATCAAACCTGACTTACCAGATTCCAAATCTATGCTCAGATAATACACACACACACACACACACACATATGTATTTTGTATATGATTCTGTATTCTTGTTATATACAATTTTTCACAATAGGCGAATGAGCAGCATGACAGCATGTCTAAAAAGAAGACACATTGCCTAAGTGAAGCCTCTCTGGACCTCACTTTCCTGTCTGTCAAATGGGGAGGATAAAACAGATAATCTTAAGAAATTTTTCTGATCCTAAAGTTGGACAGCCACAGAAGAACCAAATGCAGTCTGTTTCTATGTAACTCTCCCTTAAAATTTCTTGCATTAATTCATTTTTCATTATGTTCCTTGGAGGCAAGTGGGACTCTGGTTTGAACTCCTGGCCTCACATTCCCCAGGCAGATGTTCTACTGGTATGCTTTTGCATACTGGTTATTTTGGGGGTGGGGTCTTGTTTCCTGCCTGGGCACATACCCAAGCCTCCTATTTGATTCCTCCTGTCATGGCTGGGATGACAGAAGCAGTACCATGCCCAACTTCTTTCATTCAGATGGAGTCTCAAAGCCTTCCTTCCTGAACTTGCCTGGAACCAAGACCCTCCCAACTCAGCCTTTCACAAAGCCAGGGTTAGAGGAGTAAACCACCAGTGCCCAGCTCCACTATATTATTCTTGTATAAATTTGTTCACATCTTTGCTATACTTTCAAAGTAATGATTAAAATAGTTACATAAAACCAGTGGATCACATATGATTAAAAAGAATTTTGACTGATATTTTAAAATCATATAGAAAGTTATTTCTGCTCTTTCTTGTTTCTTTCTTTCTTTTTTTTTTTTTGGTTGCTTGGTTGTGGGGTTAAACTCTGGGCCTGAGCACTGTCCCTGAGCTCTTCAGCTCAAGGTGAGCACTCTACCACTTGAGCCACAGCACCACTTCCAGCTTTCTGGTGATTTATTGGAGACAAGAGCCTCACAGACTTTCCTGCCTGGGCTGGCTCAGATCTCAGCCTCCTGAGTAGTGAGGATTACAGGCGAGAGACACCAGTGCCCGGCTTTTCTGCTCCTTTTTTGGTGTGTGTGCGGGCTGGCTCAGATCTCAGCCTCCTGAGTAGTGAGGATTACAGGCGAGAGACACCAGTGCCCGGCTTTTCTGCTCTTTTTTTGGTGTGTGTGCGTGCGTGTGGTGTGTGTGTGTGTGTGTGTGTGTGTGCGCGCGCGCATGTGGTGTGTGTGTGTGTGTGTGTGTGTGTGTGCGTGTGTGGGGTGTGTGAGTGCTCCCCCAGCCAGCCTCTGCTTTTCTCTGACATTTCTCTGTGTAGAAATATCCAGGTGAGCAACAAGGTATATGCAGTACTACAAACCTGCAGTGCTGCAAAACTGCAGTGTGATCATAATGATTACCACCACTGTTTGGTATCCAGAATCACCTCCAATGACACACACTGACACAAACACTTAGCCAGCTCCAGTTGCTCACATCTGCAGGCTAGACAGCTCCTTAAAGACTTCCCTCTAATATTCGTTAACAGTATAAAAACCTGAGCAGGAGCTTTACACTGGGCTCAAACTAACACTAAACCCAGTCCTGGTTCTTATCACCATCCAGGAGAGAGGGACTACACAAGTGTACAGAAGTGGGGACAAACAACCTTAAAAAAAGCAATCTGGTCTCTGGAATTAAAGCTAAGCAGCCTATTTGATAACAAAAGAACTTGAGTCACCATCACATTCTCCAAGAGAAAGGGAATCTTGGTTAGAGACTAAGCAAACATTTGTGGGAATGAAAATAGGCACATTTTAAAAGGAAAAAGTGTGACCTAAAAGGAGACAACCCAACTGCAGGGACCAGGGGTCAGTGTGAGGCTCAGATCTGCCCCCATCCAGCTAGACTGGGCTGTTCCTGTAAGGCTTAAGTTGATCAGGTGGGTAGTCAGCTTTCCCTGAAATATCTCCATTAACCATCTTATAAACAGGCTATCTCTGACCCACAATGTTGGAGGTTACAGACTACAGTGGGCCTGAGTCAAGGCAGTCCATCATGGTGAAGCATGTGGCAGAGCAATACTGCTCACCTGGGCCCAGGATGTCAAAGGGTGAGAAAAAAAGAGAGACAACAGTCCCAATATCCCCTACTAAGGCACATGTCCAAGGCCAGAAAACCTCCTGCAAGCTCCTACCTCCGGAGATCCTGATCTGGTTCTTCCATGTCTAAAATGTGCTCAGAGATGAAGCTGCAGGTGCTTGGGTTTGGAATCATGCCCCACCAGGAGCCCTGACCATGCCCCGAGGAGCCGTGGTCACACCCCCAAGAACACTGACTGCACCCCTGACTGTGTAAGTTCTGCAACCCTATAAACCGCAGGGATCAGTCACCAGTGTACAGATGTCCTGTCTTTTAAAAGGCACCCTTCCAAGGACGGGGACACATACACACGCACACACATACACACGCATACACACACACATACATACACACACACATACACACACACACACACACACACACCTTTTTATTTTGGTCTTCTTACTGCTCACAATCTGAGGTAGGTTTTAGCATCCTGTAATTCATCAACTAATTCTCTTCTGGCTACACATTCCAAGTAATTAAAGTTCAGTAATAACTTATTTTTTTTCTGCTCCAGCACCTGCATTTCATTTGTTTATTTTCCCAGAGTCATAAATCTGAAGGGCTGTCAAAGTGCCATAATATTAGTGCAATAATCAAAGTTAATTAGTCCCTCTCAATAAACAACAGCAAACCATTACAAAGATGCATTGAAGCTTCTCCTAGCTACCAGTTTACAGAGTGTGCTGGAGATGGAACAATTGCAATCTTGGCAGTGTCAGTTAGGAAGTGTGGTATTCCTCTATCATCTAAAAGAAGGCTGTGCATTTGGTGCATGCTGATTTCATGAATTCCAGGAAGGCAAAGCAAACCTGGGCTCCCACATCTGCTGCCCACTGCAGGATGCACAGACTGACAACTGGTCCCCAGCGGTCCAGCCTTACCATGCCCATCCTAAGCTTCAATAATGAAAGAGGGACAAGGGTTGCAAAGAAATGAGAGGGGCCAGCATCACTGCCAACTTCTTATAACCCAGTATCTTCAATAACTTTGGATTTATTATTTAGGGAATTTGAGAGATGCAAAGATTAGTTGGGTTCTGGGGAGAGGTGGGGGAAGCAGCCAGTGAAACTCGGAGGGCAGCTCCAGGGCTGGTGGACTGAAGAGAGATGTAGGTAGATTCTGCTTTCATTACAAAGGCCACCTTTCTAACTACGAGGCATATTGAAACAGGATGGACTGTCTGTGCGGGGAGGAGGCGGTATTCATCATACAAAGCTTGTGGTCCCTGATCAGGGATGTCGTTAAGATGGTCTGCATACTGGAGAGAGGTCAGCATATGGGCCTGGTAGGTTGAAGGTAACTGGAGAACTTAAGATTAAAAGTAGCTCACTAGATGAATCCCCACGTTGACACCTTCAAACTCAGAGTCTCAAAGACTTTTCTGCCCTCTTGTGTTGCTTATCTATTACTAGATCACAAACATCACCAAAATACAGTGGCTTAAACAGTAAGTGTTGTGTATCTCAACCAATTAGGAATTGGGATGTATCTCAGCTGCTGGGTGGTCGCAGTTGGAGACGGCATGACATGAATCTGTTGGCCCTTGTGACAGCTACACAAAGGCTCAGCTGGCCTGGAGTATTGCAGGAGGGCTCGGGCCTTTCCACGGAATGGCCCGAGTATCCTCCCAACATGGCGGCAGCCTCCCACCAAGGGTGAGCCAGGAGATGAACGAAGAGTAAAAGGTAATGCCTTTCCCAACCCTCCTTGAGAGTGTCTCTCCATCACGTCTGCCATGTCTGTGCGAAGCACAGCTGTGAAAGCGCGCGATGGCCACCTCTCTGCCCTCTCGTGATGCAGAGAGCCCCCACTCTTCATCTCAGCACATTTCAATACTGACTGACATTGTTGGGAAGATGATAGAGAGAGACCTGACTGTTTCCTAGTACTCTGATCTTTTTTTTTTTAAGTAGGCTTTTAGAGTTCATGCTGAAATGAAGTAAGACTCTGGGGGCTACTGGGAAGAAATAAATATATTGAACATTTCAGAAAGGGACAAATTTTGGGATGTTATGGGCAGCATTCTATACACTGAATGCTGCATCCCCTCCATCATATGCTGAAATCTTAATGCCCTGTGTGACTGCATTTGAGATAGGGACTTAGGGAGAGAATTAACCAAAGGTTCTCACCAGGTCTGTGGGACTCCATGCCAGAAACACCTTCTCTACCATGGGGCTGCCTCTATGTGAAGTTCAGCTTACCTACTACAGCTTGTGCTGGCCCAATCATAATGGGGCTGCCTTGTCTCTGTGGTCTCTCTGTTTGTCCTTGTATAGAAGGTTTTATCAGCACAAGGGCTATTTCTCCTCTGTTCACCCCAACACATACGGCATCAGAGGTATCCGTAACACCTCACAATAAATACAAAAACCCATCTCAAGCATATTTTTTTCTGTATTAAATAACAGCCTAAAAGCTGAATGGCCAGAAGCAGGCCTCTTAGTATTGGCAGAAAAAACATCTAAAGATGAGATCTGTCTCTTCAATCTATGTCAAAATTGCTTAATAAGAACCCAGGGGACCCGGCACTAATGAAAGGATGCATCTGCTGTGGGCTGCACGGGCTAGGAGTGATAGATTGGATCTAGTCACCTTTGCTGATACTGAATCACAGCCCTCCTTATACAAGGTTACAATGCATATAAAGTTTGAAGATTCATTGCAAACAATGGTCAGAAAAAAAAAAAACAGCAAAGGAACTGGCAGTCAGGGAGCACTGACAAACAGTCCAGAATACGTCAAAGTGGAGTTTTCAGAATAAGAGACAAAATAGAAAACTTGAAAGATAAGCTCCATGCACAATTTTCAGGCATTCTGAAGACAGAGAAACTCAGAATATTTTAATGACCAATTATGTGTATGAGGGGGATGAATAATTTATTATCTGATAAAGAATCACCTGGGGCCTGTGACAAGAAAGGTCAAATGGGTAACTTAAGTAGAACAAGTAAATAGACTATTATTGTACTTGAAATGGAAGGACAGAAAGAAAAGGAAAGGAAGGAGCTCCCTTTAAGCAGCTTCCTCTGCTCGATCAAATGACAAGGCCCAAGAGTGGCTGGACCGCGTGCTGTGGGTCACACCTGTAACCCTAGCTATTCAGGAGATAGAGGTAGGAGAAACTAAGTCCAAAGCTGACCCAAGGAAAATTCCAAGAACTTACCTAAAAAACAAACTGGCAAGCAAAAATGAGTGGGGGTGTGGCTCAGATCGTAGAGCTCTCACATAGCAAGCTGAGTTCAAACCGCAGGGAAGGAAGGAAGGAAAGAAGAAAGGAAGGGAGGTAGGGAGGGAGGGAGGGAGAAAAGGAGGGAGGGAGAAAGGGAGGGAGGGAGGGAGGGAGGGAGGGAGGGGAGGAAGGCAAAGGCAAAGGGAAAGGGAAATGGAAAGGGAAAGGGGAAGGGAAGGGAAGGGAAGGAGGAAGTTCAGAGTATGCTCACTTTGCTGGAGAATCAATTACTGACACCTGTTATTTCCCGTTATTGAACATGGATTCACATTCACATGAACCTCTAAGAATACAGTGTTTGGCTAAGTTCTTGAAAAGGCCAGACCAATCTTGTGGTACAAAACATAGCAGGAATTTGGGTGACAAGATGGTTTTAGAGTCAGGATTTAATTCCTGGATTCATTCATCCTCCAGCCGTGAGGCTTTCAGTGAGTCTCTTCCCTTCATCTAGCCTCAAAGCTTCAGCTAAAGGATGGGTTCCACCCATCACACACACACACACACACACACACCCCACTGTGAATTACTTACTAAGCACAGTACCTAGTATGGAGACAAGTACACACACACACACACACACACACACACACACACACACACACACACACACACACACACACACACCACTGTGAATTACTTACTAAGCACAGTACCTAGTATGGAGACAAGTATGCACCACCACTCCCAACCTGCAGATGATGATGAATGACATCTGAAGAACTGTAGAACTTCCTCTTAACCTTCTTCTGTGAGTGTGTGCTTTATTGATCTAAGCAAGTGGTTTATACACTTCTTGCTGGTTCACAGTCTTATTTATATCATACTTTATTTATTGAAAATCCAATACCATGCAGAAGGACAATTTTTAAAGCAAAATAAATGAGAAACAAATCTACAGGCTGATTCAGGATGAACTCTTCCCAATAATCTATAAGTATTAATAATATTAATCGTTTTTATATTTTTATTTAGCTAGCAATCATTCAAAACAATGGGGATGAGTCCTGTAAGTTGCCAACATATTGAAGAACCATCCTGTTTTGTAAGCCAAGTTGCCGACATGGACAGGCACAAGACATGTATTTTATCCACCCCATTCACTCTATTCCTCTTTCTGTCTCTCTGTGTGTCTGTCTCTATCTCCCTCTCTGTCTCTCTCTCTCTCTGTCTTTCTCTCTGTGTCTCTGTCTCTCTCTCTCTCACACACACACATATGCATGCGCGCGTGCACACACACACACACACACACACACCAATCACATAAAAGGTATCATACCTAAGACCAGCCATCTGGAAATGCAAATTACAGGATTTAAGTATCTTGTATCCAGGAGGATTGGAGGAAATTCCCACAAGCAAAAAAGCTGTATCGACTCTTAAAGTCACTGGGTGGATTTGAGGAAGACTAAAAGTAGCCGGATTTCTACACAAGTTCTCATTTAAAAGTGTAAGCAATTCATCTCTCAGCATCCTCACCTACCCCAAACGCCACGTCCTGAAAACACAGGTGTTGGTGTCTAGTCGAAGCACAGCAACATGTCGAGCCCATATGGCTCACAGGGTACCAAGTGCTCCCCTATGTGAAAGTGATGGTCAAGCCATTATTTTCTGATGCTTATCAATAAACTGCCAGGCCTCAATCCTGTTGGAGCTTCCCACCTACCTTCACTCCAAAGATATAAACAGACTTGGTACCAACGCCACTGAAAACTACAGTAATAAAAACAGTAAAACATCAAAACAGGCACCTATGATCAAATGAGCCATGTGCTCTCCCTAAAACATGCATATTCTATTACCTCTCCCTAATAAATCTTTCATTTTTACCCCTCATCTCCTTGCTTTCTCAATAACCATCCTAATATAAACCTATGCTTGCTGTTCCTGATGACTAATCCCTTAATCATCTTTCCTAAATATATGCAAAGTGTAGTTCTTTGTCAATACAAAAGAATAAGCAATCACATAAATAATTAAGATGGCATTTCGAATGACAGTGGAGTGCTAATATGAGGTACCCTGGAAAATACTAATCCACAAACAAAATACACAACCATTAAAATGTAGGAGTCTAGACATCAGCAGACAGAAAAGAAATTCATGGCAACTCAACTTGATTTGAATCATGCTGATAAACACCCTCCCTACAGCTCCTCTTCAGTTACTGGGTGAGGTTAAGGAAAGCAAGCATTGCTTTGTAGTTCACATATGAATAAGAAATTATTGTCATTATTGTTATTAATAGCCGCAGCTGACATTTAATTGAGCACTTAATCTTTCCCCACAATGTGTTAATACTTTACGCACACACAGTCAATACAAATACAAACCACCTATATATCTCCTGACAGACATTACTACTTGCATTACATGGATGAAGAAATGGCAGTTTATAAAAGTTGAGAAACTTGCCCGAAGTCTGCTTCTATATTCTTCAATGCAATATAATACTTGCATTATAACAGCAGTAATCAGCTGGGAACAGCTTGTACCTCAGGAACCACCTGGCAATGCAGGGTAGAGGGTGGGAGTGGAGAAAGTCTATTTCATATACTTCAGTTTCAGACCAACTCCAGACCTCTGCTAGACCCAGTGTCTGGACTGAGGCCACTGTGCCAAGATGTCACTCAGGAGGATCCCTGCAGACCATGCACCCTGCCTCCTTGAAGCCAGGCTGGCCCCCTGTGACCCTCTCCAGGCCAGCAGTATGTCCTCCAGGCCAGTGTCTGGAAGACCTAAAGTCTAGGCCAAGGTCATAGACAAGTTAGGAAAGCCTTTCTGGAGACCAAATCCTGCCAAATTAAATACACTTAGGTCACCTCTCCTGGGTAATAGGCAGTAGGTTCAAGATATATTCTAGGGAGCAAGGGTGAGTTAAATCTTAGGTACAAGAGAGGGCATCAGCCTTCATGACACAACAACCCACTTCTGCCCAACCAATCAGCCTATCAGCTATATCAATGCCTAGAGGATGCCCCAATAATGTCTCTCAATGAAAAATACCTCCCACCACCACCTCTCCTTGCTTCTCCTGCCCCTGCCCTTCCCATACAGCTCCAGCCACATTAGTTACCCTGGTAGCCCTTTCTACCTCAGGGCCTTTGTATGTGCTGTGCCTGGGGCCAAGAAGCCCTTTCCTATGGCATTTATGTGGCTCACCTCTGCTTCATCCAGGTCTTAAGGCAAATATCACAACTTTACAGGGGTCTCTGCTGACCACCCCATCTGAAGCATCTCAGGCATCCATCCCTTAACTCTGCCTTATTGTCCTTTGTCATGCTTATAATAGCTGATGTTATAGTAAATATTACACTTGACTGTCCCTTTATGGTCTGTTTCCCCTACCTAGAAGGCAAGCCCATGAGGTCAGGATGGGCTCTGGTTGGTGGTATATCCTTAGTCTCAACAGTGTCACAAAGCTATCCATCAATGTTTATGCACAGACATGTCAACACCAGCAAAGCCAACGAACGACCAGACACAGGGTTAAACTCTACTCCTTTCTAATCTTAAAAACCACAGATACACGCAGAATAACTTCTGGCTGCATTCATGAGGGTTATCCCTGTTTTATTTTTCTTAATAAATGAGTTAAGTGAGTAAACATTCTGGAACCTCTGACTAACAGCGCAGATGACATTGACAGTGAACTATAAACAAATGCATGGGTAATAACAGGCTTGCTCATCCTTTCATTCATAAAGTAAACAACATGAAGATGACTTTAAAAATAAAGACATTATTCCAAGAGCAATAAACTTTATGCTCTGCACTAAAACCTCCATGTGTTGAGGGCGGCGTGCGCATTTGGCAATTAGAAAAACAGAATAGTAGAGTGCTTACCCACTCTCCCAGAATGCGTGACACTGCTTCGCTGGCTCTCGTCATGTTCCTGCAGGCCAGGATCACGTGTGCACCATGGAGGGCGAAAGACTTGGCGGTTTCAAAGCCTATGGTTTAAAGAAAAGTCAACACATCAGCCAGGTGCCAGTGGCTCACACCTGTAATCCTAGCTACTCAGGAGGCTAAGACTCAGAGGATCATGGTTGAGGACAGTCTGGGCAGAAAAGTCTGTTAAAGCTCCTTCCAACAAAAAGTGGGACTAGAAGCATGGCTTAAGTGGTAGAACACCAGGTAAGCAAATAAGCACAGTGAGTGCAAGGTCCTGAATTCAGACCCTGGTATTGTGGAAAGGAAAAAGGAAAGGAAAGGAGGAGAAAGACTACATTCAAAACGCTGATTCATGCTGAATGGCTTTTACTGAACACTGTTGTGCTACTTCCTGATTTTCAACCAGAAGAGGTTTTGAACCCTAGGCAGGCAGGTACAATGTCTGTAGACATGTTCCGTGACAATAATGGGTTGAAGTGCTACTGGCATTTAACATAAAGGTCGGAGATATGACAAAACATGTCACAGTGCATAGCCAGCCCCACCAGATGATCAGCTGACCTGTGCACGAACACTGTCAGCCTCGGACAATGTGCCCAGGGGACACAGGATGTAAAGATGAAGGCTGAGTCACATAAGACCTCATATAGCATGCCTCCCATTGTTTTGAATTACATTCTCAGTACATAGGTCAAGCTGGCCTTGAACTGAACTTCCCTGCCTTCCAGTCGCAACCCCCCCCTCCCCAATGCTGGGATTACAGGTGTGCATCCCCACACCCCAGCAGCAACTATATTTCCAATGGACCCCCAAGAGCATCAACACAACACAAACCCAGGCAAACCTTGGGCTTTATTTATCCAATTCTCTGGGTCACCAGTAAACAACTTGGACTTTGTATCTTCTTTATGTCTGGCTTACATGGAACAAGCACCCAGTCGGATTCACTAAATATCACTTAAAGGAACAAACACTTCATACTGACTGATAACAGTCACGATTCTGAATTATTTGAGAACATTCCAAGTGGTTCCAAACAGCATCTCTGACTTCCTATGAATAATAAGTGTGTATTAAAATTCTGCTATTTTGAATCACACTACCTACAAATCTGCCGGAAGAAAGCATACACCCTTTTTGCTCTCAAATTTTATTTCCCCAAATAAGCCTGTTAAAACCCAGCTATCTCACTTGATAAAATGTCCTAGGGGAAAAGGCTTTGTATGGCCTAAACCTGCACATCTGGCCCTATATCTGCAACAGGCTGCAGGCACAGGCTTGCACCTTCTCTCCCTAAGTAATTCCCGATGGTAGCTACAGAGAAGCCATCTGTCTCGGTGTCTTGTAAGGTTGTTCACTGGGTCCTCCATCTCCTGTATTGCACAGGGGCCGGTATGCTTGTCAAAGCTACGAGAGACAACTCCATTTTCTTAGCCTCTACAATTGCCTCTGCAGCAAAAAACAAAGTACAGATATTTCAAACGAGGACGGTTTAACAGGAAGGACAATAACACTTTTATAGTACGCAGTATCTCTAGAGTGTGGAGTTTTATAAAATAAAATAAAATACTAAGTTTAATAATGCTACCTACTGCTAAGCCCTGGCGAGAGCCTGTGAGAATAGCCTTCCTCACTCTGAGTGCTCGTGTGGCCAGCTCAATTAGCTAAATGCGGGAGTGCTAATCCACGCTGCACAATGCCAAAAGTTGGTGCAAAATAATGAAGGCAATGGATTACTAAGCTTAATAACCTGATTTGTATTATAAAAAATGAACTCCATGACAAGGTTTAAATTGAAGCAGCCTAACAGCATGGAGATGGCCAGAGTGGGTTCAGAAGAATATTTAAAGCTAATGATGCCAAGAAAATAAAGGGAGATATTTGAAAACAATGGGAATATTGTTACATGAGATCCACACAGGAAAGTTAAGCAGCTGTGGGGTTTAATATCTCACCATCCCAGGGTTTTTAAGCTTTGAGATATCAATATCAAATAGAACAAAATGGAAAACATACCCCTAACGTCACATGCCTACTGACCCTACACTAGTTTTCATGACTGGTGACTTCGAGATGAATGTAGTCCCTCTCCTCTCCTCCTTCCTTCCTCCTCTTCCAGGTCCCCCTTCTCTTCCTCCCTCTTTTGCTCTTTGCCTCCCACCCTCTAGTCTTTTCTCTTCCTTCCCTTCCTGAGTTAGTTGCCTGCACTAAATATTGAGGAGATCATGCAAACCAAACCCAGATGTCAAGCTTCTCTGAAAACAGAGAGGGAGTGCTACGGGACCCCAGCCCACTATGTGACAGCCAGGTAAGCCAGGGAGCAGCTGGCAGATGGAGGTGAGGTGGAGGCTCTCTGATTGGCCACGCCCAGCCGCCATCATGCTGCTGTCCTCATCTGCCAGACCACTGCAGGGACCTGATGCTCAGATTCCCATTGTCAGAGAGGGTGCCTGCTGGAGATGGAGGGCTCAAGCCTTGGCACAGAACGGCCTCAGACTGGATGCTCATATCCAAATCTTTGTGTGTTGTAGACAGGGGCCTTGAACTCATGATCCTCCTGCCTTTGCCTCCCAGGTGGTAGGATTACAGGTGTGCACCACCATGCCAAATCTTAAAGAATGTTTCCTACTGATCTTCCTGAGATGTCCTTCACACCATGTCAACTCCTACTCTGTCAAGCATGAGAAGATCACTGGACCTGGGGGAGACCTAGCAATGGCCCCCAGCTTTGTAGAAACAGGGAGGCTGATCAATCAGAGATCTGCCATGCAAATGCCACTGAATGGCAGCAGAAACTCTGGACCAAAAGCTACATGGGGATGGATGAGAGGCAGGAGGTGTAACCAGAAAGATACAGAATAAAGATTGGCCAGCAGCCCCTCGGGAATGTAGCTCAGGAAAGGGAAGGGAGTAAAAGCTCCACACACCAAGCTAAAACTCAGCGGCCCCTCTGCAGAGAGAGGAGCCTGTGAAAGACTCTAGGCAGAGAGAAACCCTATGAGTTACCATTTTATATATTCTTTTAATTTTTATTGTTATTATAAAAGTGATGTACAGAGGGGTTACAGTTACATACGTCAGGTAAAGAGTACATTTCTTTTTGGGCAATGCCATCCCTTCCCTTGCCCTCTCCCAGTCTTCCCTCCCATTCCCACCCATAAGTTATGTAAGTTAATTTTCAACATAGTGATCAGCTTATCTACTTAAGGCAGTGATCACCTTATCCATGTAAGGTACCTCCATGACCAGGTAGCATAGGGTCTGAAATACACTAAAGCGCCGGGGTCCACCAGAAGGGACACAGTGCCCTCTTAGGCTGAGAACTACAAGGCTAAACTCCACACAGGAAGCAAACTATCTGACAGTCGCTGGCTACTGGTGAGCTCATGTATTCATTCACCTGGACAAGGAGCACTGGGGGAGGAGGGCATCTGCATGTGGTGGTGAAGAGGACAGAGCAGACAGCCACCTGATCAGACTCACTGGTGGGGGGAAGAGTCTCACACAGACGCCTCGGGCCGGAAGACAAGGGTAGGAACCCAGCCCCAGCCAACATTGACAATGGACAGGAGAAGGGAGGGAACTGGGAGGTGAGCACAAGGCAGCTCTTGCTCCAGTGCCAGGATGGCTCCTCCAGTTGGAGATTTTTAATTTTCTCCATACTGTGGATGTACTTGGACCATGTCCCCACTTACTGTAAATTATGGTTTTAATTATCATTTTTATTAAGATGCCCAAAGGAGTTGGGACTTACAACACCCGTAATTTCTAATGGGTTGTTATTATTAATTTATAATTGTGAAACACTGGAGACAAATGCTACTTGTAAATGAACATCATTAAAAGGCCACAGAGGTGGTAATCCACCCCTCACCCAAGAATATACCACTAAAGCAATCTTATGGAACCAAGCAACAAGTCTCAAAAGCTCACAGCACACGGCCCCTGACTCTCTGGAGACCCAGCATCATGCACAAAGGCTCAATGAGCCTGCATCTTTCAGCTCAGGCTAGATCAGGGGACAATTAGGATTTGAGGAAAATTTTGTGTTAGTAAACCAGAAGATATAATTCAGTGTTTAGAATACTTTCCTGACACACAAAAGACCTTGGGTTCCATCTCCAGAACCATGAAATATAGACAATAAAATCAGAAGCACTGATGATATGAGTTTCTCTGACATCTTCCTAAATACAGAAGGCTCATACTCTCCCAAGTGATCTGATTAATGTAAATGAAATTACAGTGGCATGACATTGACCATGATATTGAAATCTAACTCTTCTGGGACATTTCAGATGACGGTCTAGGATGTGGAGTCGTCACAACTCTAAGGTCAACAGCACCACGCTGGCAGAGACCAGATAATCCACACTGCCATTTCAGAACTTACTTTAATTCCCTGAACGATGACATTTACCTTCCATATAATTTCAACTACACAGTTCTGAGATGTAAAGAGTTAGAAATCATTCTCACTAAACACAATCCACATATGCCAACTCTTAAGAAATTAGAAAATACACAAGTCTGGTAGAAAACAAGTCAAAATGTGGGCCATATAATACAGACAGGAAGGAAGGAAGGAAGGAAAGAAGCAAAGAAGGAAGCAAGCAAGGAAGGAAGGAATGGAGAAGGGGAAAGGAAAGGGGAAAGATGGAAGGGGAAAGAAAGGAAGAACTCAACATCTCTAAGATCAACTGAAGCATTACTTATCAAATTTTAGGTGTATGCATGCCTTGGTCCAGTTAATCCATGACCAGAACTTTATCCTAAAAAATGATCAGTCCATATGGACGTAAGTGTGAGGGGAAAAAAGCATTCAATATGTGCAGCATGTTTCTAACAGTCCAAAACTGTGATCAACCTAAACACCCATTATTTTGGTAAAATCAATGAAATGGCAAGCATAGAAAAAAATACTGGCTGCAGATAAAAACAAGTGAAATGATCAGGACACATAAGGAAAATATGACCGTTATATTAAGGAAAAACACAGTAGGAATGGGACACAGCTCAGTGGTAGAGAGCACTTGCCTATCATGTGTGAGGCCTGTATTTGATTCCCAGCACCCTGGAAGTAAGAAATGGAGAGCAGAAGAGGGAAGGCAGGGGGAAGAAGAGAAACAAGTCAGAATACAAAACAATGTCAGGGACACCTATGGGTGCTTTGGGAGAGCCCAACTTCTGTGAACAAGGAAAATTTACTGTGCACATTGTAGTGCCTCTGCTGTTTCAACTTGTAACTCATGCATGTATGCCTGTTATAGTAAGAAACTAAAAATAACAAGCTGAATGACATCTAATTGATAATTTATGGGCCTTTATGAATTTTAATACAAGGCAATCAAGGTGGGTAAGAAAAGAAAGGGAGGAACTAGTGCAAACAATAAGTTTTCTGAAGATCCTGATTTGCAGAGAGAACTGACTGCTGGGACATCTGGGAGGAGGATGTGGGGCCGAGACTGCATGCTGGGCACCCAGCCAAATGCTTTACAAAATACACTAATTCTCAAGTGTTCTTCAAAGAAACCCTAGGAAGTGTCAGTGATGAAGAAAGCAATGATCTCTGATGTGCGGGTACTCACACAATCAGAAGGCAAAATGAAGATGGCCCCAATGGGCAGCACGGCCTGCATTTACAGCAGGTGCATCCCACCATCTGGCCCCCAAAGTACCAAGCTCAGCACCAAGCTCAGGGTCTAGGACACTGTGATAGACTAAGGTTCCCAGCACAGAGAAACTAAAAACCACTGATATTTCCTGAGTAACTGGGACCGAAGGGGCATCTCATGATGTCATGTCTCCATGATACATGAATTATGCTAATGAGATGAGTCTTGGAGGATGAGGGCTGGTTGCCAGAGGGATCCCTGTGTGATTAGAGGGTTGGACTTCCAGCCTCAGCCGCACCTCCCCAGCCCCACCTCTGGGAAGGAGGAGGGGCTAGAGACTAGTATCACCGTTGGCGGATGATTTAATCAATCATGCCTATATAATGTCTCCATGGAAACCACAGACCCTGGTGGGCAGGCAGCCTCCAGGTTTGTGGACACATGGAGGCACAGGAGGGTGGCATTCTCAGAGGACCATGGCACCTCTGCGCACGCATACACACACACACATACACACACACACACACACACACACACATCTCACCTCACCCTGTTATCCTCTTTACCTGGCTATTCTGCATCCTTCAGCATCCTTTCCAACAAGCCTATATGTGTAACAAAATGCCTTCCTGCCTTCTGGGAGCCATCATTCTAAATTCTCATACCTGAGGAGGAGGTTGTAGGAACTCCAAGTTGTTGCTAGTTGGTCACAACTGCAGGTGACATCCTGAGACTTGCAACTGGCATCAGAATAGGGGCAGTTTAATGGGTCAGAAACCGTAACTTGAAGGATCTGCGTTCATTCTGGGTGCTGGGTGCCCTAGCTGAACTGCCCAGGATCAGCCTGCCTCCTAGCATATTTGCCATCACTGCTGGCTAACAAGAGGGTAGTTAAGGGCTATTTACAGCACATAATTTTACAAGAAGATGATGATGCCCCCCTTCTTTCTTCCATCCAGAACACCTCACATTGAAAACCCACTCACCCCATGCCAGCAGGGTAGACAATGTCCACTCCTTTTCTAAGTCAAGAACCTTTATACAAAATCCAGATGGACCTTGGCACTCACCTCCAAAGGACTGGTATATTACTTTACCTCGTGAGAAGATTGAATTCTTTCTGTTTGCAAAGTCACATGGGGGTGCTCCAACAAAATGTGGGGGAAACAGCACTTTTTGAAAGCTCGCTTTTAAAGTGTCCAAATTGGCTTTTCATTTACCTTCACTTACTACTTTTTAAGATACAAGTTCTCACAAATAGGAATTGAATTTAAACACTAAGACTAGATACACAACCCAAGGGCTGCATGAACTTAGCCTTCCCTGTGCCCACTACAACTGCACCCAACATTAATGATTTCCACACCTCCAAAGAAATTGATGACTGGGTTGGTAAGGATGCAGCAGCGACTAAAACACAACAGGTGACAAGAAGGCAAAATGTTTAAAAAAAAAAAAAAAAACCTTCACAGCAAACTGGGTTTAATGTAAGAGCAACCAAATAAAGGAACATCCTTGCCTTACAGTCAGTTTTTAAAACATACTTCGATGATCTCAACAGGCAAATCCCTGTCCTAGATCTTTAATATAATTAAGTTGCATAAAATCTAACAGTGGTTTGTTTGACTGTGTATGTCTGATGCAGTTGTTTTGTTAAACACAAATGCTGACACCATCTCAATTCACTTTGAAAACATTAAACAACCCATACAAAAGTCCTTAGTCTCTGCTTCTAGTGAGTTCACTTGCCACAGTCAGCTACAGCAATTGTAAGTGAGAGGGTTAGGTAACATGACCAGATACTTGGTAAACATGCTGATTTAAAAATCTATACTTCTTGGGAACCTGGCAATCTAATCATCTGCTGAAAGACCCTTGGCTTTCATGGTAGGCAAGTGTCTGGTCATAGCTGATGGTCATAGCTGATGCCAGACTTTTTAGAAATTCAGCTAGCTGTAAATTTTTGTGTCTCCTCTCATTCAGCTACTACCTCTGAGTCAAGAAGGTCATCATAGGAGTTCCAGCACAGGTTGTTTAACTGCTGTAAAAGGCCACATAGTAAATATCTTGGGCTTTGCTGGTCAAGAATTTTGCCACAGCTACTCAGTTCTGTCATTGTAGAATGAAAGCATCTGAAGGTAATATGGAAATGAGCAAGTGTCACCATGTTCCAGTAAAACTTTATTACCATGGAGGCAGAGAGAGCTCGCACACACACACGGCGTTCTGAGTTTGGACCTATGAGTCATAGTTTGCTGATCAAGGAGTAGACAATGCAATCTTTAACATTCAATTAAAAATAAGAACAAAAAAAATAAAAAATAAAAATAAGAACAGAGCTCAGAATGTTGTGAAGGTGACCCTGACCTGCACATTTTCTCTAAAAGAAAAATAGTTAAGATCTATAATAGCCAAGTTCAGAACCCGTGTAGAAGACAACCATAGAAAATTTAATTTGGGACAATTTACAAGTTTCCGTAAAAACATATCTGAAGAGAATCTTGTTAAGCATAAAACAAATTTCTTAAGTATTTCATTTGCATCTAAATCTTATTATATTGTTTTACCCAGAATTTCATTCAGCTTACGATAACTACATTGGCTTTTCATTGCAAAGCTGGATGTTTAACTATAAACTACATCCTACTTCTCCCTTTGTGTGCAAAATTGACAAATGTGTTGTTTCTGGATCTCAGATTTCTGGAGAAAGCCAACTTAAATGAATTAAGATGACTAATGTGTTGATTCTGCTTCTAATCCAACAAAATGTTAATGTAAGAAACCATGTCATATGATGCTATATGTTTTAGTTCAAATTTAACATCAAATATTGAATAAGGCAGTTTCTCAGTAAATTACTAAGCTAAAAATATTCCTTTAGCGTAGCAAGAACTACATCTTGTTTAAATAAGTGGAAATTTGAACATCTTTGCTCAGATCAGCCTAAATAAGAAATTAGGAAAACGCAAACCTCCATTATATCCAACAGTATGGGTTTCAACTTCCTGCAGAAATTAGCACAATGTTGTTTGTCAAGAAAAAGGGATTCATTCAAAGTTATCTCAGCCAGGTGCCAGTGGCTCATGCCTGTAATCCTTGCTACACAGTAGGCTGAGATCTGAGGATCCTGGTTTGAAGCCAGCACCAGATAGATATGTCTCCAGTTAACTAGCAAAAAGCTGGAAGTGGAGGTGTGGCTCAAGTGGTAGAGCACAAGCCATGAGCAAAAATACCAGGCCAAGAGCTGAGTTCAAGTCCTAGTGCCAGCCCAAGAAAATAATAAATAATAAAATAAAAATTATTCTCCTATAATCACAACTTCACACAAAGCTCTAGTTAAGGCACTTAATCCCATCCAAGGTGAATGGCTTCCAAGAGACCAGGAATGCTACTGAAAGATTAACAACTAGCACTGGATAGCTGGCATTGCTACTTCTTTTAGTACCGTGTTTCTACAAATGTTTTTACAAATGCTTTCATTGCTTTTACTTAATGTTGGCTGAAGAGTTCCTATGGGTATAACACACTGCCACAGTTTTGTTTTAAGTAAACTAACATTAGTTTTTCATCATGTAATATTTGAGCAATTTGCTTCCACAGAGGGGATAACTATTTAGCTTTGTAAGGAAACATTGGGATGTCACAATGCCTTCAGTGCCATGAGCATCTGCTATCTACTGTGAGTGAATAAGATTGGCTGGTCACCTAATTCTAATACCAAATCTTTCTGGTTTCCTTAAATTAATTACATGTACTGACCACCAAAGGCATTTTAATAACTATCTTAGGTATGGAGACCAAATATGTTAAGAGATTTTAAGAGGAAAATCAGTAATTAGAGGGTCCCATTGAAAGAAGGAAGGAAGAAAGAAAGGAAGGAAGGAAGGAAGGAAGCAAGGAAGGAAGGAAGGGAGGGAGGGAGGGAGGGAGGGAGGGAGGGAAAGAAAGAGAAAGAAAGAAAAAAAGAGAATGAAAGAAAGAAAGAAAGAAGGAAGGAAAGAAAGAAGGAAGGAAGGAAAGAAGGAAGGAAGGAAAGAAAGAAAAAAAGAAATTTAAAATTTTATAAGGAAGAATTTGAAACTCAGGTCTGGAAATGCAAACCCCATAGAATATATGTATTTTGCCCCTAGCTTTTAGATTCAGCCATGACAGCCTGTCAGTAACTGAATTTTTTTCATTACCTGCCACTTACATAGGAAATTTCCATTGGTTGGTAAAGGGTAATTTGAAATCAGAAATACTTTATTAATTGTGCACTGATGAATTCTATCAGAAAGAGGACTATTATAAAAAGCTAAGAAAAACATTCTAGACATACTTTTATTTCAATGAATTTTCATGGATCAAAAGGTTCTGTAAAGCAGATGTGTATATTTCACTGCCACTAATGATTATAATTCCCGGAAAGTATCTGGATTACTTAATTCAGTGTCCATGAACTACCCTTCCTTCTACCCCAAAACTATACACAAATGCCTGGCTGCGCATGCGCTAGTCTCCCTTGTGGGAAAGAGTCAGGTTACATTCCCAAAGGAGTCCAGGATGCCAAAAAGAAAAGAAAAGCTAAGATCCAATGCTCTGGAATTCCTTTTAAGAGAAAGCTGAAAATACATTTTGCTTGTCCCTCTGACAAATAAAGAGAAGGAAGTCAAGTTACTGGGCAGTCCCTGTGTGCAGTCAGCTGCCATTACAAGGGGCCTTCACCGGGCATCCAAAGCTCTGCCCTGAAATGACCTCCACAGCAGCCAGAGCAGCCAGCGAGCTGAACCACCTTTGTGACTGGAAAATCCTTTGCTCAAGGCATCGGGGCAGTTACTGGAAAGCAGGCAATTCCCCACTGGGTTCCCAAGGGGTGATTAAAAAAAAAAAAAAGGGAAAAGAGCGACCACCTCCGGGAAAAGAGCATCTACCTCTGGAAATCACGCTCTAAGAGGAAGCAAGCTCTCAGTGGCAGCAGCAAGTCCTTTCGGGGGAGTCACCAGCTCCTGGGACAAGGCTGACTAGATGACAGGCACTCAGCAAGGACCTGCTCAATGGGCGACTTCGTGAATGATTGCATGCAGAATGGAGAACATCACTCGTACAGTACAGCTGCCAAAGGTTCAATTGTGTCATTTATCCTCGACCCCCTCAAAAAAAAAAAAAAAAAGATGCACTGAAGTCCTAGCCTCTGGGACTTCAGAATATGGTAATTTGAAAATAGGGGCTTAAGAGAAGAAATCAAGCTAAAATAAGGTCATAAGGCTGGACCGTAATCCAGTATGACTGGTGCCATAGAAAGGGGAAAATGTAGGCCCAGAAAGGCATGCATAGAGGGAAGACAAGCTAAAGAGACATGGGGACAATGTTCTCTGCAGACAGAGCAGGGGCTGGGCTTGTGCTAATGAGCCAGGGAACATTTAGGACCCCCGACAGCTGGAAGAAGCAAAGAAGAGCCTTTGAAGCAGATTTTTGGGGAGTGTAGCTCCACCAACACCTTGATTTCAAACATTTAGCTTTTAGCTACTAGAAACAATTCAATTCTGTTGTCCCAAATGGCAGTCTGTGGCCCTTTGTTAGAGCTATCCTAGCACATTAATAAAACAAGGGTCAAAGTAGAGGCCCCAGAATTCACTGCAAACAGGTTTGGATTTCTATTACACTGAGAGAGAAAGGGGCCGAGGGGGGAGAGAATGCCCTTTAACCTCACAGTAGCTTAACAGGACCAAAGAAAGCTGAGTAATGGTGCAAGGAGCAGACATCTCCCCACCACTTCAAATCCTCCCAGCTTTGTCCCACTGCTGCACCCAACCACAGGTCCTCAGTTTTCAGCCCCTCACCTGGAGGACAGGGTGGCTCCCTGTTCCCACCCTGTACATCATCTGCCACTGCAGCAGGGGATGCCTAGAGAAACTGCTTATACTAACACATGTGCAATTGCAAACAGCTGGCCCACTGAACACCTGCGGGGGCCGTCAGGGCCCAGGAGTGATGGAAGCTGGGGGATAAATGCCTTCCATTCCTGGGCCACAGCTCTGAGATGCATTTCATGACTTCTCACAAAGGCCCATGGACTCGAGCACTAGCTGCCCATCACACTGCCCAACTGAAAAACAATCTCTGCACTGTCTTTCCCTCCTCGCTTAATTCTCCCAGTCCTCTTTATGTGTCCACAAATCATATCCTAAATGGTATACAAATAGGCCTGCCTCAGGTTCAGCTTATGGAGGACTCCAAGCTAAGGGAAACACACACACACAAACTCTTCCAAACAACAGCAATACAAAATACTATTTTTTCCAGTGGTGTGTATACTATCTACTTTGTACACAACTTGAATCATTAGAAAAGTCTACCCCACAGACACCAAATTCAAGCTGTGGAGCACTGTGTCCTAGAATTATGTCCATTGGTCCAGCTTCTGTCCTTTGAAGTAAGCCAGGTCGCTGGCTCTCTTAGATAGATAATGCAAGTGCACAGTCTAACTTATCTTCATCTTTTCTCCAACCAAATGACAAGCCATTAACTCTTGTGTGTGTGTCTGTGTGTGTGTGTGTGTGTGTGTGTGTGTGTGTGTCTGGGTCTGTCTGTCTGTCTGTGTCTGTGTGTATATAGCTTTTGGGCTCAAGGCTAGTGCTCTACCACCTGAGTCACAGCTCCACTTCTGGCTTTTTTGGTGGCAATTTGGTAAGAGTCTCATGGACTTTTCTACTGCTTCAAACTGATCCTCAGATCTCAGCCTCCTGAGTAGCTAGGATTACAGGCAGGAGCTACTGGTATCCAGCCGTTCCCTCTTTATTTAATAGATTCTTCTAGGACACTACTTGGTAACACAATATTCTAGCTATGTGCTGTCTGCCTCTCAAGCTTTTGTTGTTGTTGTTCCTGTTGTTTTTGTTTTGTACTAGTCCTAGGACTAGAACTCAGGGCCTGGATGCTGTCCTTGAACTTCTCTGTTCAAGGCTAGCACTCTACCAAATGAGCCACAGCTCTACTTCCAGATTTATTTTGGATAGTTTATTGGCAAAAAAGACTCTCACAGAATTTCCTGCACTAGCTTGAAGTACTAGTTTCAAACCAAGATCCTCAGATCTCAGCCTCCTGAGTAACTAGGATTACAGGCATGAGCCATCAGCACCCAGCTTTGTTTGGCTTTCTTTATAACCACAACAGTTTTGACCAACTTGAAGATAAGAACAGGTTGTGTAAAAACACCACCTGATTTCTGGAATGTTAGAGCAGCAGGACTCAGGTGCCTGGAGACGTCCAGGCCGACTGAATGTCATTTGACAGAGATGCCCAATGACGCTGTGCTTCCAAACCCCCGCTTGCTACGTTTGCTTCCTTTCATATCAGTGGAGAGGCGCACGAAGCTCTTCACCCCTTTTCCCGTAGCAGGAACTCGAGGTTCTCGCAAGCCTGACTGTAATCTAAGGCTGAACCAAATGGGTCTTATTGTCTTTTTTATTAAAAAGACACTCAAGAGATGTGGATTCCTCCCATATCTTCATTCTTTGGAAAATTTTAATGAGATACAGACAATTACTCTTCAAACTTTTCCTGTTCTCCCAAGCCAAAGGCAGAAGCCAAGGCCCATTAGGACTCCGCACCTGGGCCTCCACTGGAAAGGGGGTGTCAGCTTCCACCCCTTGCTCCCTTCTCCCTTTGGGTTGCACATCCTTATTTTGAGCCAACTATGCCGCACACATCTTTATTGTTCACTGAGTACTAGTGAATGAGTTGTGTCTTCATTGTTCGCTGGCAATATGATGAAATATTTCTTAGTATGAAAAGTAAACTTAATAAAATTTAAAGGGAATGTTTCACAGAGGACAGAATAATTAAAAGGCAAAAGAGCATGGGATGCGGTCAGCAAAATGGAGCCAGCTCCTGTGGGAGTCTTAGAGGGAGTGGTGTGGCTCTATGATGCTTTCCCATCGGCTCTGCCGATGGTGACGAAGCACAGTCAACCAAAACCTGTGTCCATGTGGAATCTGACTTGCCCCCAAGGAACCCCCTTTCCCCTGAACTCAGCTTCCGGTCCCTTTAACAAAGGCTCCCTCACCTGCTATTTCTTCTCCTCCTGTGCGCTTCCTATCATAGGAGAGGTTTAGGTCTAATGGACATCCAAAAAGACAACCCTGCTGTGATTCTGCCATCTGCCATCTGCTAAAAGGATGGCTACTACTCAAGCAAGGCACACAGAACCCCAGCTTTGAAGAAATCTCTTCTTGTATCTAGGAACAATTTGAGGCAATCAAATAAAACAGGCCAATGGATACCAAACTACCAAAGAGAAACAGAGACCCATAATGAGTGGAGGGCTGTCCTTCAGCGGGTTGGTCTCTGAATCACAAGTGAGTTGTCCGCCCTGCTTCGTTCAAGGGTACACTGTAATCGATGTTGTTGTTTTTTAATCTTCTTTTAATTTTTTATTGTTACTACAGAGGTGATATGCAGAGGGGTTACAGCTACCTAAGTTAAGTGTTTCTTAATCTTTAAGAGAAAAATATAATTCTCTCTACGTCGGCATATGTATGAAATTGTTCACCATAGAAAGTTAAGAAAATAACCAAACTTTGTCCTAGAAACAGAACAATAAGCACAGAAAGCTTCGTGAACAGATACGCTCTGTTAGGTGCCATGCTGGGCGCGTTCATTTCATCTCATCGACTTCTCACCTTCCTTCAGGGCTCACTCCTCACATGACAACACTGAGACTCGGAGTTAAGAACATAGCCAAAGGCCCCAGAGCCAGCAAGGTGGAAAAGGCAGAAGTCAAAAACATCCAGCCAGGCACGCAGCTCAAGCCTGCAATCCTAACTACTCAGGAGGCTGAGATCTGAAGAGATTTGAAACCAGCCCAAGCAGAAAAGTCCGTGAGACTCTTATGGCCAATAAACCACTCAAAAATGGAAGTGATGCTGGGGTTCAAGTGGTAAGAGTGCTAGCTTTGAGCACAAAGAGGCTCAGGGACAGAGCCCAGGCCCTGAGTACCACCACCAACAACAAATGTGTCTAGTTATCTACAATAAGAGAGGACTCGCAATCCAAAAGCAAGCTGGATAGTGAACACACATTTTCCCAAAGCTTCATAATCCTAACCACTCTGGCTCTCCCAGCTGATGGGATGAAGGAAAGGAATGGCAGCTTCCTCATTTCAGAAGTCCCTTTGTACTACCATCCCTGACCCTCCCTCTGCATACCTCCTCCACTTCTGGCCCATGGGGGCCTCTCCTTCTAGCATGAAAAGCACACACTGTCTCCTGCAGGACTCTGCCCTCTAGAGAGGCCTGCCTCTGAACCACCATGCTGTCTACCTCTGGTGTTCAGGGGTAAAGGCTTTCCAGCCTGCAGATATAAGCCATATTCTCCAATGTCAGCTATGTCCATGACTTGAGTAATGTTCATGTCTTCCATTTGCCCCCTTCTTGGTCTTATTTCTCAATTTGACTTTAAATCAGGAAGGGAGACATATGTTCTATGTCAAGTTCCTCAAATCCCAACATCAGGTTAACAGATCAATCTGGGGTGGAATTTCTCCAGTGAAAGTGAAGTGTTCTACATTCCTTAAGTCTATAAGTAAAGATCAGTGTGGCTATACACTTCCAATGAGTTTAGAGCACATGAACAGAGGTAATATAACACCACATTATCAGGCTGTGTCCCCCAAACCTGAATCCCAAGTCACATGAAGATAGCCAGATCTAAAGAGAGGCACCTGACATCAAACACCTAAGTCTGCAATCAGGTGACAGCAGCCACTTTTTCTCCATCTGTCCTGGAGGCGAATGACCCTATTATCAATCTCAATCTATTCTAACTGCAAATAGTTTTCTCCAGCTTTATGTTATACATTGTGTCCTTGTACCAGTCATTTTTAAGAAGCTCAGGCATACCATGAAATCCCATGCTTTGTAAAAGATTCCATTATCAGAGTAATCATTATTGAACCTTTTAGCCCAGATGTAATTTCTTACATGTTACAACAAGTTTGGCACGCATTGTGAATTTCAGCCAAGGTTGATAAAGTTCAATAACTTGGCTAACCAACCATGTGTACTACTCATTATGGAAGTAATAAATAGATTCATCAAAATGGACATGAAAAAGCCATAAGAAAATCGGATGCCATTTCCAGCCCGCCTCATAAAAGCACCTCTTGGACTTTAATGTAATTTTATATATAGTTATCATGCCTACCCATCATTCAAGACCAGGTGTATATAAAACAGTCAGCCACCCACATTTGCATGCTGAATAAATTCCAGTCACAACGGTAGATTCTCTATTGTAGAGATCTCTAAAGCCATATAAATGTACACATGCTTATCTTTAACTCCAAGAACTCATACATATCAAGTAGAAAGAAAATCAGACAGGCATGCCTACAAAGAACACTTTTCCTTACCTTTAGATTTTAGGATCAGTTTTTGTAAGAAGTGGTTTTTTTTTCCCCCTAGTAATATCTTTGAGCCTAATTACTTCTTTATCCTACTGATAGTTGAAAAATTTAGTAGAAAGACAGAGAGTCCAACTTAGATGAAGGAAAGAAATCTAAGCTCACAGAACAAAAGACTTTCTCATGATCAAATATACAAGTCAACAAAGCGGGCTTCTAATATCAGGACAAAATTAATAAAACTGAATTTAATGGGACTTGAGTGACTGTAGAGTCAAAAACCCACATTCTGCCTCCTGCATTTCTCTCTTTAAACACTATTAGAGATACCCAAGGGAAGGCCAGCTCATCTTCTCCAAAGGAAACTGTCCCCACACTTGGCAGTACAGCTGGCAGGGTCATGTGCTGAACTAGACGTTAATGTTAGGCCACACTTGTGAAAATTCTAAGGGCTTGCGCATGGGTAACTTTCTGTGCTTCAGTAAGGGAAGTCCAAAGGTAGAGCATGAACCCTCCATTTCTCAGGAATGCCTCTGCTTTGTTTGAGAGCTAGGTGTATCTATTGCCTTTGGCTTTTTCCGATGGGCTGGTAATGTCTTTCCTGTTTTACATGGCTGTGCCTCCCCCTATGACACTGTATGTCACCACAAATGCACTCTTCTTAGCTTAATGCTTTCCCTGGACTTGATCTTTTGCATGCTTCTCCACAGTGGGATCGCTTGTGTGACAGTATTATTAATAGCTTCGGATTCATCTGGTTCTTTTCACATCTAACACAGAAGAAAACATGATCCAGCTTTTTAACATCAAAGTTATCATCTTAACAGGGAAGATATTTCTTACTGTTAATTCTAAACAGGACCTAAATTATCACAGCTTTCACCAAATAATGTGAATTTTCAACTCAGCAGAAGTACAACGTTAGAACAGCAGAGTGCTTTATGTTCTCAAGCAGTTAGTAACTGCCAACATCTTCCAAGAGCTTAAATACCATAGTGACAGATGCTGACATACAGAAATTAAAGTAAAATATGAAACTAAACAGGAGATGAAGAGATAAGCCAGTGATATACTCTGAATATCAGATACTGTACAAAAGAAAAATCTCGTAACGACTGTCATGATGAAAAAGGTTAAAAGAAACAAAAGAAAAGGGATGGATGGCTCCTCAAGACTTAAAGAAAAGGGGAAATTCAGCAGGCATAGCACATAGTAGGTGACTGATTTGTTGAATGGTAATCCCTTATAGGACTACTTAAAGATAATAAAAATATGACTTTTTAATTTTCAAAAAAGATAGTTAAATTCTTTCATAAAGACTTCCCACTGGACATAGGTGGCTCATGACTGTAATCCTAGCTACTCAGGAGGCTGAGATCTGAGGATCTTGGTTTGAAGCCAGCCAAGGCAGAAGTGAAACTATGATTCCAAGTGGTAGAGTGCTAACCTTGAGCAAAACAGCTCAGGGACAGTACCCAGGCCCTGAGTTAAGCAACATAACTGGAAAAAAAAAAAAAAAAGGCTTGGCAAAGCTCACACAATAGAGCTCATTCATGGATTCTGAAATCCATGAATAGGGAAGGATGTACTACAATGTTTGCTGTTTTCTATTCATAACAAGAGCAATCCTCCCTACCAATGTGTGAATACACACGTGAATGCACACATGGACACATATACACATACATACACAGTCACACAATACAAAGCCACTCCTAAAGGTAATAGTCAAGAAACATGAAGAAACGCATGTGGCTCCCTAGCACCTGAGCAAGAGTCACAAAATCTCTTAGAAGGCGGAAGGGCTTGACAGTGCATGGAGTGGAAATGTGGAAAGATTTGCTTCTATTGCAACAACTCTGCCACATCCTAACCTTTGAAAGCCCAGGGCAGCCTTCTACCACATACATGCCTTGCCTTGTGAGCTGGCTTGCCTAGATGAGCCTGCTTGGATGGCATGAGGGAAGTAAGCTCCAGTTACTAGACCTTTCTACCCATCTGCACCAGTCTATACAATTTCCTCTCTAGTACTTCTCTCTAATAGCTTAAAGAGAGCATTTGATATTGAGAGGTGAGAAGAAAGAATATCTTTTGAAAAGCTGAACACAAGTAAATTCTTCAAATGAGACCACCTTTGTAATAACTAAAACATGAAACTGAGAAGTCACTCCCTAAAATTTCAGTGTGCTAACCTATCTAAGGTAGCTTACATTTGCATTTTGCATATTTGGTAATAAAAAGGTTGCTTGGAATGTGAGTGTGTAGATCCAAAATAGTATCCAGAAATCTGACTGCAGCCCTGAGAGCATGTGGTGGAATCATTAAGTTTCATCTACGACTCTCCACCTCGGGTTCCAGGGCTGTGCTTTGCAGCTGGTGAACCATTGAGGAGTTGGAAAACGGAATGGAACAAGGAAGAATTATGGCAATTATAAAACCTCTCTGGTATATATTGTCAGATTAATAACCAGCATTAGCAGAGCTCAGCTATACCCTCAGCAGTGTAAGGGATGAAGAGCCCAGAGCTACTCAAGACATCATAGCGGGGAGCAAAGCAGAAACAAGACCCAGCAAGAATGGTGAAAACGAGTCCACAAAGCAGAGCAAGCCAAGCCTGCCACTCACACAAGCCATCATTTCCACCCGCACTGTCTGATCAGCGCATTGAGATACTAGTGATCCTTTAGAAAAGCAACGGCACGCTTGCTTATTAACAAAGGCAAGTGATGGGCCTGCAGTTAACATAAACTACAGAACCAGCAAGTACAACTGACTGCAGGTCCATAGGGCTCAAGTCTGTGGTGACTGTGCTCTCACACCCAATGACAGCACTTGCTGTCCTTATACTGACTCAGAAGATACGTGCATAAAAGAAAGCTTCACAAGACTGCAAGACTAGTCGTAAAACTTTAAAAAAATAAAAATAAAAGCACAAGTTGAGAGAAAACATTCTCTTTAGTTTGTGAGAATGTACTTCAGGGGGTTGGGAATTTAGCTCAGTGAAAGAACACTTGTCTGGCAAGTGCAAGGCCCCAAGTTCAGTCCTCATCTCTGAAAAAGAAAAAGCTAAACAGAAGGTAGTTTGGGACTCATTTGCAGCTGTCTCCTCAAGTATTAACAACAACAAAAGCTTTCATATCCTGTATTTTTAAAGGCAATATGCACGTGTACACATGGCAATCCCGCTCTCTCTCTGCCTCTTTCTCTCTTTCTGTCTTTCTGTCTCTGTATCTGTCTCTCTGTCTCTGTCTCTCTCTGTCTCTGTCTCTCTCTGTCTCTCTCTCTGTCTCTCTCTCTCTCTCTCTCTCTCTCTCTCACACACACACACACATACACATTTTGTCCTAGGAGCACAGGGATCAAGTTACTAATATTTTTGTCGGTTTGGTTTATACATCCTCAGGGGGAGGAAGATGTCTGGTTTCATACTGAACACCAGCTGGTAGTACCTCTAAGACCCTCCTCCTCTGAAGTCCAACCTCCAAGGCCTCCATTTTATAAGGACCCCTGTGATCACATTCAAAACCCACTTGGCTAGTCCAGGACCTTTTTACAATCCCTAATCTGAACCTAAATGATTCCTTTTGCCATGGCAGTATGGGAAGAGTGGTGTATGTGGAAGGTGGCAAATGGGGCCACAAGCTAAGGAAAATAAGCAGCCACAGGAACTTTGGTCGCGGTTCAAAGTCAGCCCGGGCAGGAAAGTCCATGAGATGCTTATCTCCAATAAAAACCATTAGAAAACCGGAAGTGGCTCTGTGGCTCAAGTGGGAGAGCACTTACCTTGAGCTCAAGAGCTGAGGGACAGCACCCAAGTCTAGAGTTCAAGCCCCACGACCGACCAAAAAAAAAAGAAGAAGAAGAAGAAAAGAAGGGTCAAACAGGTTCCCACCTGAGCCTCCAGAAGAAACCAGCCCTGCTAACACTTCAACGTTCGCCCAGTGAGACAGGTTTCACACTTCTGAGCCATATGTGAAGAAAGGTGTTTTGTTTTATGCTAGTGTGGTGACCATGTCTAGCAGAGACCAGAAACAAACATATGTTCTCAATAATGACAGAAGGATCATACAAGTGACAGATGCATGTGTGTGCGCTCACTGACAGTGTGGCACATGACAAGACACAAATACAAATGAATCTCTCCCTGATTGGGCCAACAAAGAAAAGAAAGAAAGAAAGTAAAAAAAGGGAGGGGAGGCTGGGGATATAGCTCACCCAGTAATGAGAGATAGACAGACAGACAGACTGGCTGACTGACTGACAGACTGACAGACAGACAGTGAGAGAGAGAGTAGGGGGGATGGAGGGAGAGAAACAAGAGTGAGCAAGCAAACTAGGGAAGCAACTCCCAAAGCTAAAAATAAGACCCTCATTACACACTGTGGACTCACTGGCCGGGCAGGCCGGGGTAGGGGAGCAGGCTCCCTGTGACACTTCCCGTGTGCTCTCTGCCTAGTCAAACACGCCATCTGGTAACTTAGAACTTCCTTAATTAGTAGATAAAGTTGCCATTACAACTTTTTTGGACTACAATAATGATCTCTCAGCTGATAGAAGCTTCTGGAACCCAGCTGCTGGACTTAGAGGTCCTAGCTGCCTTACTAGGCAACACACACACTCCAATGAAGGCAGCTGGGAGACATTTTTGTGATCCAGGAGGACAGACAACGCGTAGGCCAGCCATGAAGAAATCATATGGCCTACACGGGCCAACATGTCCACCTATGAAACCAGCACAACTCTGTCCTATGGACAACTCTGCTCTGCAGAGAATTCCTCCATACAACAGGAAGCTTCTGCTCGTGGAGGTCTGGCTGGAGTCCCATCTTGTTCACGGGCGAAGAGATTCTCTTCACGGCCACCCAATCAGTTGCACAATGCGGAACCTTGCTCTGACATCTGGTTCTCTTTTCTGAACACCGAGGAGAAGCCTTGCAAAGTCCTCTTGCATGCCCTAGCCAGAGGGTGCCAGAGCTCTGATGAGATTGCACCCAAGCTGTAGTCCTGTAGGACTCTCAGTTCCACAGCTCTGGGTCACTGCTCCTGACCTGCAAGCAACCTGACCTTCAGAGAGGCTCTTCATTGCTGCATCTGCAGGCACAAAATAGTGACGGCAAAGTTGTACTCCCGAGGAAAGGAAGGCTCAGAAGAGCCAACTGACTCAACCTGAGTCACACAAAAGGGTCATGATTGTCTCAAAGTCCCTACTGAATCCCAGAAGTTTCTAATAAAAGGGCAAATTTTATTTTTCTTCCTGTGCTAGTAATAAGGCTTGAACTCTGAGCCTTGTGGTCTACCTTGGTTTTTAACACTCAAAACTGGTGTTCTACCACTTGGGTCACAGTCCCACAGTTAGCTGGAGATAAAAGTCTCTCAGATTTGTCTGCTTGGGATGGTTTGAACCTTGCTCTTCAGATCTCAGCCCCCAGAGTAACAAGGATTACAGGTGTGAGCCACCAGCACCCAAAGGGCCAGCCATGTTAAATAAAATTGAGTTGATCAAATTAGATTTAATACACAAAACCAACATAATCTCAAGTGAACAAGAACTCTGATGTCAAACCCTCAGGGGTAAATGGCAGGTCAAGTGTTCATGGAAAAGTCTAATACTTTCCCTTCTTCTCTTTTCTCCACTTTAAAGTCTTTTGGGTTCCCAGATGACAATACAAATAAACTTATCTTTTTTTCTTTCTCTCCTGTTATCTGGACTAAGTAACTATCTGACCTCCAACTGAAGAATATCGGAAATGTTTCCTTGCAAAGCAAAGACAAGTCAATGCCTACAAGAGTTACCTACAGAGGTCATTGGAGGACAAATGCATAGCAAGGCACGCAGCCTTCCTAGTGCCTAAGAATCAGGAAGCCCAGAAAATACCAAACCCATCTCAGGAGTGGCTCCATCCCCACCTCCCCCATTCCAGAAATGGATACCCATCAGGCACCTGAAAGGATGAGTGTTCAGTTCTTGGGGAGAGGGGAGGTAACAGAAGGGAGGTCTAATCCTCAACAAATGTGCAGAGAAGGGTTCTTATTAGGTTTCACACATGTGGAGCAGGGTGCAAAGGAAGTTGCTGAGATAGGCAGTGGTTAGCTTGCAAACTAGGCCATGTCTGTTTCCAGTCATAACTTCTTTCCATAAAGAAACCACACAGATCCAGCCTGCCAGCCTACCCGCAGCAGAAACCATATGAATCCAGCCTGCTAGCCTATCGCAGGGCTGTTTAAAGCAGCACACTGGAACGGGGCTCATCATGGGAGAAAACATGCCCGAATAGCTCCGATCATGAATAGATCTTGGAAAACTGCAAAGCGAAGATAATCAAATCACTACATTATCATCTCAGCGCACGCACACGTGTGAGCGTGCACGCACACACGCGCGTGCACGCACGCACGCACACACACACACACACACAGAGTAAGCTGGCGATGGCGAGCTGGAATTTCCTGGGTGTTCTCTCCTCATGTGCAGTCCTGGAACCAAAATGCCCAAGGTGGACACTGGGAAGAAATGCCTGAAAGGTTTCAGTGAAGCAAATTGGGAAGTGGAGCTGACTTCTCTATAATTTCCCTTTGATCACAGCATTGAATATGTACTTAAAGTAATGGACACTCTGAGATAAATGAACTTGAAAGAGAAAGGGACATTTTGAAAATTAAATTATACTGCATGGAACAGGCATTCCATCAGCAATCAATATGTTCCCAATAGCCATGCACATAAAATAAAAAGGCAATTCATGAAAGAATATATACAAATGGCCAGACATGAAAAACAGCTCGATTTTACTAATAATCAGAGATGTGCAGATTTAATTGACATTTCTACAAAGTGCTAATTCCCCAACTTGGCAGGAAATGTAGGCAACTGGACATTCTAGTTGTTACAACACTCCAGGGGTCCAGGTTGAGGGGGCAAATCAAGATGTAAAAGGTTGGGGAGCAAATCCCTTAATCCTGCAATTCTACTTCACAAAATAGAACCACAGAACAGTCCCAGATGAGTACAAACATTTAATTACAAAATGTCCATCCCCATTCCACAGCTATTAAAAAGCTGGAATCCACCCAAATGTGCCACAATGGGGGAAGAAGTGGAACCAGAGTATGGAATACTATGCAACCATTTCAGACTCACATTTAACGGCAAGGAAAGAGATTCACTCACTGGAAAATCACAAGAGGAAAAAAGGGTAAGGAACCAATGACTAGTGTCATGGGCGGTGGCTATCAGTGGTACACATCCAACTGGTGAAGATCTGGAGTAACTTTGTTCCGGACTTTGCATGGATGTTTAATAATAATTGTAAAAAATTACTTAAATGAGATTTATGCACAGCTAATTTAGTTTAACACCCGGCATAAACACAAGCTGGACAAATGCTAGCTCCCACCCCAGAATCCTTTCCCAACACCTTTGTCACATCCACAACAGTAGATGATTCCACAAAGCAAGCATCTATGCACAAATCCCAATGGTTTAGAAATCCCACTGGCACCAGTGGCTCATCCCTATAATCCTAACTACTCAGAAGGCTGAGATCTGAGGATCATAGTTCAAAGCTACCCTGGGCCGGAAAACCCTTGAGACTCTTAGCTCTAATTAACCACCAGAAAACCAGATTAGTGTTGAGACTCAAGTGGTAGAGCTCTCACCTTGAGCTGAAGAGCTCGGGGACAGCGCCAGGCCCAGAGTTCAAGCCCCACAACCTACAAAAAAAAAAAAAAACCCACTGTCCAGGGCCATCCTAGCCTTCACGTTTGCTGAACTCAGTTTCCAGAGTTGGGGTTCACTGAGCAAAATGAGCAGCATGAAGAGCGATCAGCAAGGGCTTGTGCACTGGGATTTCTCTGAACAGCAAGACAGCAAATACAGTAAACAGGGAAAGAGTCAAGAGTCCTGTCCTATGGGCACCATCAAGGGAGGTGTGATCTCAGGCAAGTTACCTTGCTAATCTGGTCTTTCACTCAGACCCTACTCCAACACAGCTGCATGTACTGCAGTGCAAATTAAGGGATGTACAGAAGCTTTGTCAGTACTACCTAGTATTATCATGGTCAATAAACAGTAAGCTAGGATAACTGAGTACATTTAAAAAAAAATGACAGACTTTGTTTTGACTTCAATTTCTATACAACCACACAAGAAATTTCACTGAATTTTGTTCTTCCTGAAAATTCACAGCTCCACTCACCTTGCTAGCTATCCGCTGCCTAGACAGAATCAGTGAAGCCCTGGGATATGAATCCTCTCCCCCCAATCTCTCTCTCTCTCTCCCTCTCTCCATCTTACACACACACACACACACACACACACACACACACACAAACACACACACACACACACACACACACACACACACCATCCACCATCCAGACCTAGGGAGGAAATCTTAATTTGGTTCCAGGGGCAGCTGTCTCAATATGACTTCTAATGACAAGCATTGGGGGAGGGGGGAGGGAGAGCCAAGCAAAGCCTCAACTACTACACGATTTGAAGCCATTAGCATAAAACCAGATCACCCATCGCCATACCTCCACTGAGCTAGATCAACACAGGACTTTGTGAAATGCACTGTTGCATTATTAAGACACCGGGAGATGATTTAGGCAAGAAACTCTCCCAACCAATGTAATGTACGCCTTCCTTGAGGAGACCTTTGCAGAAGGCCCTGTAGATCCAATATGATAGGGAGGAGTGCAGGGATCACGTGTGAACTGTGAAATGAGCACAAGTCCAGGAAAGGGCTGCGGCTGCCAGCCTCAGCCTCTCCTTCATTCTGAACTGTAAGAATTCCCACTCATTTTCCAGTTTTAACAATTTATTTGACAAACAATGAACACATTTGCATAGGAGTGACCAAGACAGCTTTACTCTGAGGAAACAACTTTGCAATGCTACAAGTACATATTTACAAAGTCTCCAGGCTCTCACATTTCCCAAAAAGAAAACAGTGCCAGGGGAAAAAAAGATAATATAAAGTATATGGTGTAGAAAAACTTGGTCCTCACTTAAAATTTGAAAATAAGCAGCGTTAAAAAGCCAAACTGGGCTAGATTTGATAGCTCAAATATGCAAATAATGGTCCACCTGGAAGTTTAGATAGTTTACAAAGTTCAACTCAAAATTACCCTTGGGGCCATATGCAGAGTGCTGGCTCTCTGCTTCCTATTATCTGGCTTAATACAGCCTCTTATTTCAGAAATGGACACTGTGTGCAAAAGGACACATTTTTTTCTTCTACAATAATGTGTCATTAATAAACACTCTAATTAAAACACATCACTTTAAAAAATACATCACATAACACGAGGTAAGGCTAGTGGCTGAGGCTGGGGAGACGCTATATTCGGGGGGGTGGACAGCAAAAAACATAAGGTCACTAAGGCATACTCAATGAACCTTAAAGAGGGCACTAATATTTAAAAATTACAATCTCCACTTAGAAGCACAAATCAGACTATTGATAGGCCAGCACACTCAAAACCAATACTGTGGTGAAGACACAGGCGCTTGTGTAATCTGGCAGAGCAAGCTGCTTCCCCGCACAATGGGCCTTTTCATCAAGGGGATCTCTTCATCCTTGGCATTTTATGCAAACCAAACAAAAGCACAAAGCCAAAAAGAGACACCAAAAAAAAAAGAAAAGAAACAAGCGTGAACACTCATAGGGGTCTTGAGCTTAAACTGTATGCCTGAGACAAGGGAGACCTAAAAGATAGGTTAGAAAAAGTAAAAGGCATTATTTAACCAAAATGAAACCAAGACCCGCTGAGAGGAAGAAAACTATGCCAAGTGCCCTCCTTTGTTTAATTATATAGAAGAGCAACAGAGCCCTCTAGTGGGGGAAGCAAAAACACATGGGAACGTGTCTATACCGGGGTTCATTACAGAAAACACCTGGAATAATTTCCTTAGGACTCTTGACATGGCATTACGCAGAAAAAGAAAATAATTTTAACTGGAATTTTAAGTAAAATAATTTGTGAATTTCCAAATCTTAAACATCCCTATAAAACCTCAATAGGGTAGAATAAATAATCAGCTTGAACCACTGTCACTGAACAACAGTTGATATGGTCCTCACCTGTTATATATTTTTGAGAAAGCTAAAATACAAATCCACACAAAAATGTAAAATTCAATGGATAAACCTCACATGGCAAAAGGAAAAAGTTTCTGCTGAAGACTGACCAGGCATCTAAACAGATGGTGTGCAAGGGTCTACACCACAGGAAAAACTGCGTGCAAACCTATTCTATGTGAATCTATTCAGAGCTTTTATATGGGATTATCAAACTACAAGATAAGGATCACAGAATTGTCTTTAATTGGCCTACTCCTGCTATGATCGGGGAGTAACATCTGTCTGGTGGTCAAGAGTATTCATTCACATGTAAAATGGCTGTTCAGATCATAGGTACCAATCTTCAACTTAAATGTCATTTAAGAACTTCTTTCCCCAATTTTGTCAAAAAGTTCAATTCGCTTTCCCAATTCCAATTCATTTTGCTTACAGTGAGTGGATGTATTTTAGCCTTAGAGAAGAGTTGTCACAAATGTTTTTAATTAATTCCCAAAAGGTTAGATTATTTCAGGATTTTCCCCCTCCACTTAATGAGCACTAGGGTGTTAAACAGAAGACGAACACCAAGGGCTCCAAAGTTCAAGGCTCACCACCTGCAGGAAAGGACACACAGGCCTCGTAGGACCCCAGGCACCGTGAGTTCACCTGAGGTCTCACATAGGAAAACCACTATATCTACATTCATTTGTGGCCTTGGATTTATGGAAACTTCTAGAATACATAAAGGGGAAGGTCAACGTTTTGGATTAGGCTGAAGGCAAAATTCATTTAGGTATAGAAAGAAAACAAAGCCAGCAGTGTGAGGAAGCTGGCCGGCCCACAGCTGGGAATGAGATCATTTCTCCTGCACTAGTGTAGCACTGGACTGCACTCACAGAAGTCAGAGATCATCGCCGTGCAGTGGCCGCCACACTTAGGAGCAAGAAGACACGTTTTCACAACTGGGCCAACCAACCTGAGACATCATTACTCTATAATTTCACCACACAAACATTTTGGGATCCCAAAAGAAAATTTGCTATCTTCATTTGTCTCAGGACGAACAAATTTAGGGGGATGACTTTGACAGCTTGAATGTATAATTTTTATATCTCAAAGTATAAAATTTTGATATGTGTATGTGAGAGACAGAGACAGAGGCAGAGAGACAGAGAGAAAGAAACAGACAGACAGACAGAAAATCACTATAATAAACTTCAGGGAGGTGATTATAAAATATAAACCAACAGAAAACTAAAGCATCAATCCTAAAATATATTTTGCTGATAGATACCTGGGTAGCCAGGTTGTATTTGTTGTGGGGAGAAAAATGAGTTTTGTTTTTCTTAATGGGGCCTCTGGCTCAAAAATCGAATCCAGGCCAGGCTATTTCAGATGGAAACCCACCACATTCGATACAGCACAACATTAAAAAGGTTCAAAAGGTGAAAGAAACTTTTCATCCTGACCAAACTCTAAAAGGAATTTAAAAATAAAATTTGAGCCACTACCGGCATAGGACTGGAATAAGAGCAAGTTTTATCACTGTTACCACAGAACACTAGACTGAAAATATCTTATTTGTTCAGCCTTGTTAATAGTCTTTTAATGGATGTTTGACAAAATGCTGGCTGCTCCACCACAAATATGATGAAAGAAAATCTGTCCCCATCCAGCATCAACCCACTGGCCCACGTGCGATCATTCCATTAACTCCCCACTAGGGGGTGTCATTTCAGGCAACAGATTCAAGGGCGCATTTTTGTACTAGGGTATGTCCATGCATGGCCCACCTGGGTGAACAGATAAGTTGAGATCGCCAGGAGTGCCCTGGGAGGTAAGTACCCACCCTCCCCTCTCTGAGACCTCCCGAACTGGGATTCTGTAGTACCGTGTTGAAGCCATTTCCATTCTTTACACAAAGCCAGAGCCAGCAAGCTGCTTACTCCGGAGAGCCAGAAAACAACTGGCCCTCCTGCTCAGGCTACGCTGCCCATAGGCAGCAGTGAACTCCTTCCTCCCTTGTCTACTGGTTAGCGGTGGGGCTGTGGGCTCCGGGCCTCTTGATGGGCTAGCAGAAGCTCTGGGTGGAGAGATGACTTCCCCCTGGATAGTGAGGTGCTGATCTCCACAGACAGGGGTCCACAAGCTACAGCTTTCAATCTATAAAGTTCTTCGGGTTCAGAAAGCTGGTTAAACAAAGGTCAAGGAGAGAAGAGTGTTAGTTTCCAAGGAGACAATATCCTAGCTTTCAGCTGCCTAGAAAAAGGGAAAGAGCTCAGGCCAGGGGGGCTAGGTATCTGTGGGACTTCCCAACAGTTACAAGGGACTTATGGGCACAGTTTTCCTGCAGCCTGGGGCAGCCCATTCATCCACATCATATATAAAGTGCGACAGAGACACCAAAACGGGGCAATCACTGAGTGAGAATTGAATGCAGGAGTCGGCAAACTCTCTGTAAAGGGCCAGACAGTGACTATTTTAGGCTTTGTAGGCTGTGTAATGGCCGCTGTATTTCTCAAGAGCTGGTAATACATTAAATGGGCATCACCATTAAATCCTTACAAATAAATAAATCCTTACAAATAAATCCTTACAGAATCAGGCAGCAGGTCAGATTACACTGAGGGCCACAAGTTTTGCCACGCCCCAATCTCTAGACAGTGGAATCCAGCCAATAGAGGTAAATAAGCAACAATCAACCATTAACACAAGGGTTTCATGAACCATTCTAATCTTCCAGATCACCTGATCCTTTTGAGCTGAATGGAGTTAAACTCTCCACTAGTAGTCATAATTATCAAAAACTCAAAAGCACTCTGCATCATCTAGAGACAACGGAAGAAACACAATGACAAATTCCACTACAAGGACATTTGAAAGGGGGCAGGAACCAAGAACGACTACAGTCTACTACCAATGCTCTTTCCTTCCATCAGGCCTCACCAATGTGCCAACAGTCGGGCCAACAAGGCAGCAATGCACCCTGGGGGCAGGAGGCACAGCAAGGTTTGGAAAAGCGCAGGAATATCAGCTTTACACGTGAGCCTTCGGAAGGTGGAGTGGGCATGTGTTGAGCTGTGGGGTTGCAGCTATGCTTTGGTGTGACCCACTCTGCGTCTGAGAGAACGGTACCCACAGGCTAAAGACCCCATCGCTCACAAAGACCACAGCGCCTCCTCTCCCCGCTCCCTTCCCCCCCCCCGCCCCACCATCCCAGCACACGGGGCACTCAAGGCACCAGCAAAGCTCAGCTGTTTTCATTTGAAATGGGCAAGAATGAAGTAGTGATGGCAATTTATAAGTCAGTGAGCTGAAGGCAGAGGTTTATCTGGAAGGCACAGCCTACTCGGCAAGGGCACGTTCTGAAGCAGCCACACAGGACACAAAAGCCAGCTCAGTCCTGACGGAAAGCCACGTGCCTATCTATCTCCAGCCTCTCCTTTTCTTTAAGCCTGATACTAATGCTGCACAGGGAAAGTGATTTGCAAGGATTTGATTGCGTGGAATGTGCAGTGTAGTATTTCAAGGATTCAGAATAAAAATCTTCAGGACTCAACCTAGACCTACGCTCCTCAGAGCATGTCAGGGAGGCAATGGGGATGCTGCTAAAGGCAATTTCTGAGGGAAGGTGGCAGAGCTGGAGAGGAGCTGTGGGTGCCTGAATGGCAAAGACTTTTCTACTTTCTACACCTCTCTCCTGTCTTGAGCATAAGGGCAGCCACACTCCTGCAGGGACCACAAGAGGAACTGTGGTCAAAGGAAAAAAGTCATCAGGAAAAGTGGGAGCAGTGAAGAGGCCAAGGTTGGGCTTCGTCCTTTAGGTGTGAGGCATTCCTGTCAACAGCACGTCTCTTCTCCGTGTCTCAGAACGCCCCCCTGTCGTCCTGTCATGCCTAGATACCTGAAGAGGACATGAAAAGAACATCTTCATGTCCAAGAAACTCTGTGAGACTGGAATGACAAAGCCATGAGCCTGGTATTGCAGGATAAGCCCAGCTCTGGGACTGCGCCTTGTTAGCATCTGGGTCCCTGCTGCACAGCAACTGAGCTGTCAGAACCTCATAGGGGTGAGGGAGAGTGATGAAAGGGGCGACACTGATCAAGAGGCACGCTGAACTGAAAGCCCTTTGTACAACTACTTAATGGTAGTAACAATAATGAACCTCCCAGGATGCTGGGAGATGCTTTTGGAGGCTCAACTAGGAGACATGGAAAGGAGAGTGGAGAAGATAGAAGACCTGAGAGGCCAACGCAGGGGGGTAGGGGATGAAGGCAGGGACAGGGGACAGGGGATGGATTCCATTCTATCTGTAAACAAATCTGAAGGAGCTTCTCCTTCCTCAAAGCAGTTGCTCTTTACTGATTCGGATGTTGATGTAAATGGACCAAAACAAAGTCAATCCCACCAAGGGAAAGGGACAGTGCCACTTTGCTTCACTGCTGCTGCATCAATGGTTGCTGAAGAGGGGGGAAAGGGGCCTCGTGAGCCCTTCACCTGCCAATGGTCACTGTGGCTGAGCAATAGCAGTGAGGAGGGTTAACGCAGAGGCGGAGACAAGGACAAATTCTCTGGTCTTAATGGGGAAATAAGATCCGGTTCCCAAAGGAAAATGATAGGCTCAATGACCACTGACAACCCCAGTACCCTTGGCTCCCAAGTCATGATACAATGCCGACTGGCCCCATATCCCATTACCAGTCAATTTTGGTTTGAATAACCTGGGTAATTGGAATATGTCCATACACCACACAGACCAGGTCAAAACTCTCTGGGCCTGTTGTCCACAGTCCCTGAGCACCAAAATAGCCACCACCTTTTGCTGAGTGTTCAACTTTTCCATTTCAAGGTCGGCCCTGCATAGCTTTTCACTGTTAACACCACAGTTGACAGAGGCCATAATTTCAATGAAACAGGAGCGGTAAAGGCAGTAACACGTGTTTAAATTAGAGACCCACTATTAAAGAAAAATGTCATTACAGTCTCATATACGTGGATTTCATCACACAAAAAGAGAGAGAGAGAGAGAGAGAAAGAAAGAAAGAGAGAAAGAAAGAAAGAAAGAAAGAAAGAAAGAAAGAAAGAAGGAAAGAAAGACAGAAAGAAAGACAGAAAGAAAGACAGAAAGAAAGAAAGAAAGAAAGAAAGAAAGGAAAGGAAAGGAAGGAAGGAAGGAAGGAAGGGAGATTGTAAGTAAGCAAAATCGAAAATCACAGGCAGCTAAGAGCCTACCTATGCCTGAATTCGCCCCAGTGATCAGGACCACCTTCCCGGAAAAGTCTCGGCCCTGCAGGATCTCCATGGCGGTGGTGCTGCCGTCGTACCTCTGTCTGCTGGCAGGCTTCGTGGGATTATCGTCCACGGTAAACGCCAGCCGTGGGTCCAAGTAGGTGGTTCTTTTATTTATATGGCTGCGGAGGAAAATGGGAAGCAATGAGTGCACAGCAGAGCATCAGCACACAAATGTGAGCTGCCTGACACCAAGCCCACTCTGGAGCCCAAAAGACTCAGGGCCTTCAGAGGCGCCTGGAGGAACAACCATAGAGCTACCAGTCTTGCCGCCAGTGCAGTGCGAAAGCCAGCAGTCTCTTGGGCTTCCAGAGAAAGCACAGGGACCTGGCCTTATTTAAATCCTTCATAATTTAAAATCCTATTATGAAGCACTTGAAGCCAGGCGCTGGTGACTCAGGTCTATGATCCTAACTAAATCAGGAGGCTGACATCTGAGGATCGCAGTTCAAAGCCAGCCTGGGCAGACAAATCTTAGACTTTTATCTCTAATTAACCACCAAAAAGCCAGAAGTAGAGCACTGGCTCAAGTGTAGAATGTGTCAGGCTTGAGTGAAAAACAAAACAAAAACAAGCAAAAAAAAAAAAAAAACTAAGGGACAGAACTCAGGTCCTTAAGTTAATTCCTAGTACCAGCATAAAAAAAAATAAATAAAAATAAAAATAAATAAAATAAAAAGAAGTGCACTGAGTGAGTTTCTGTGCAGATACTTACTCAACAAAAAACACCTGTCCATTCTCATCGGTCTCTTGTTCCCATCCATAGGGCAAATCTGAAACACAGCAAAGAATGACAGGTCCATGGATGGTAGAGTGAACAGAAGCCCTGCTTAGGTGCCCTGGCCCCTGAGCCTACCCTCCTGACTGACAGCTCTGGTCATAGATTCCCACCATGGCAGTCGCAGACAGAAGACCCACTATCCCAACAGGATCCACACTCTGCCTCCTGCTACAGCAAACCCTGCTTCATTCTTGATCGTTCTGAAATGCTCCAGTGCTATGAGTATTGCTGGTTGCTCCAATCAGTGTAATTCCTCACTTACATTGGCTCAGAGATGGTGTAGGAGTGGCAGGTGCCCCACTCCACTCCAATGCTGCCTGCATTGCCTCTGAGAGACCACAGAGCAGTCCTGGGGTGGTTTTCACACTAGATGCTTTAAGAGCAGGGACCTTCTTACCCTTTCTCTTCGTCTGTACTTCTGAAGACTGAACACTTGCTCAGAAGCACCATGACCCAGGCAGGAGTCATGGCGATCTTTGTGGAATCCCATAAAATACCAATATTAAATCTAGTATAAACTAAGAACAATGTTTCCAACAGGACAACTGGAGGAAAACCTAATAAGCTGAGAGTCAAAGGCCCCAATTATTTTAATACTTTTTATTTAAGACCAGCAAGTAATCACTGTCCTCTACCCTAAGATCTTATCACTTACTATGGGCCGAATCCCACGGGCCCTCAGAGTTCTTGAAGGTCTTCTGCCAGGGAACCAGGGGATACAACCATCTGTCCCCTCCCTGCCTGGAACCTCCTCCCAGCAGAATGACCGCTCCAAATGCAAGAAGATGCCAAGGGATGGCATACAAACCTCCTGCTACTCGTTTCCTTTTTCCTGTTTTTGGATGCTCCCACTGCGTCTTCTCCTCACTGTGACTGTTAAAACAAAATAAATGAAGCCCTAAGTAAAGATTAGCATTTCTAACATTTATGAAAAGTAAACTTCAGCTCAGTTTCCCTCCTAGGCAATATTCTCTGCCAATGAGAGTCAAATCAAAAAGCTGTGAGAAGAATGTGCAAAGCATTACATTGTCCTGGCTGCCTCAGGTCCAAAGTCTATGGGTTGGGGCTGGGAAGGTGGCTCAGCGGTAGAGTGCATGCCTTGCAAGCATGAGGCCCTGGGTTCGATTCCTCACCACCACATAAACAGAAAAAGCCGGAAGTGGCGCTGTGGCTCCAGTGGTAGAGTGCTAGCCTTGAGCTGAAGGGCTGAGGGACAGCGCCCAGACTCAGAGTTCAGGCCCCATGACCGACAAAAAAAAAAAAAAAGTCTATGGGTTGGAAAGAGCCATCCTTTGGGAACCCCGAATCCTTCAGGAACCCCACCTGGATTAGCCAGTTGAGAAGAACAATTCAGAGAGGAGGAGGACATGGAGGGCCAGACTCCCAGCTCTGGAGGCTACCCTTAGAAAGGAAGCTCCCTGATAGCCGGGCGCTGGTGGCTCACGCCTGTAATCCTAGCTACTCAGGAGGCTGAGATCTGAGGATCATGGTTCAAAGCCAGCCCGGGCAGGAGAGACCGTGAGACTCCTATCTCCAATAAACCACCAGAAAACAGGAAGTGGCGCTGTAGCTCAAGTGGTAGAGCGCTCGCCTTGAGCTGAAGAGCTGAGGGACAGCGCCCAGGCCCAGAGTTCAAGCCCCACGACCGACAAAAAAAAAAAAAAGAAAAGAAAGGAAGCTCCCCGAGTCCCCAAAACATCCGCAACGGTGCCTGGGTTTTGTATTTGTTTTAGTTTTCTTCCCAGATGATATAAACCACAAATCTAGTTTATGATGCTGATAATTCACATGTAAGACACAGGGTTCATCTTAAAATGCTGGTCTTTCCACAGATGCAACTTCCAAGTGTCCCTTGAAGCACCAAGTCCCAGGTCGCCAGGAGCACAGTGACCCAGTCCTACAAGTTATCCCACTGCATGTCTTCCTGTGCCTCTACTCCCCCATCTGTTAGCAGGCTACAAGGGTCACCTCAGGGCTGCTGAGGATGCCACACACATCCCAGGTCTCCTGCAGTGCCTGGCAAATGACAAGCTCTGAGGCATGCAGGCCATTTTTGTAAACAAATTGGTAATAGGCACTGGTTTGATCTCTGTTCCATACCCAGCATTTAATCTCCGCACAACACACAGTCATAACTAATGGGCTAACAGCTGGAACCCCTGTCACCCAGTGACAAGGTAGCCAGGAAAACACACAATTATTTCATCAGGGAAACAGTCAGATGCCGTTCCCAGAGGCATTCGAAGACAAGGAGGGGCTTCCTAAAAGCTCACATACTCCTGCAGAAATGGAAGAGAGAATTTCTTAATCACGTGGACATCTAGATCCACTCTTGTCACTTAGGCTGACATTCATAGGGAGCGTGAATTTCTCTAAAAATTTCCAGGTCATAAGCAAGGTCTGCCTTCTCAGAAATGGCAGGCTTTGGCTTGTTTCTACAAACTCCCAGCAGCTGGGCAGGAGAGGGGGTGATTTGGGAGTGAGGACTCCAAAACCCAAACATCCACTTTCTGGGGTTGTTATCCAACCCCCCTGTGCCTCAGGTTTCTCATCGGTAAAATGGAGACTGCCTAAGACACTACTGACTGCAAGTCAGTGCCCTACCCCACAGCAATAATACCACACCAAATACAGATTGTGGCCTGGTACAGGCCATCCCCGGGGCCTCTCCTCCCATGGCTTGCCCTACCTGCCTACCCCCCTACTTCCTAGACCCACCTGGCTCTCCTTGTGCTCTGACATAGCTCAGGTGTCAACTCTAACATGACCTCCACCTGCTGACACACACCTCATGCTGCAGAGACTGCACTCAGTTCCCACATGCACTAGGGCTGACAAGCTGTCACTCTGCCCAGAAAAACTGAGCGCTTAAGGATGATAACTGGGTCTCATTTATCCCATGTAACAGGTGCTCAGCAAGGGGCGTGGCACTTAAGATCTCTTCATGTATGCAATGAACTAACCAGGGTTTGGGAGAGTTTTATTCCTTTTTTGCCTGGTCACTTAAGATAGCAATGGTTCACACTCCAGGTAGCTCAGAATCATATGGAAAAATCTGCAACATACACATGGACGAGGGGGAGGCCCCAACATAATTAACTCAATCTCTGGAAAAGGAGGGTGAGGGGAGCTGAGGAGAAGGTGTTCTAAAAACTATTCCAGGAGCTGAAGGTCAGTAACGTACATACTACTTGTGTTTACAAGATTCCCAGCTGGGTATGGAGGCATACCCCTATAATCTTAGCTACACAGGAGGCAGAGGCAGGAAGATTTCTTTCTATCCCAGCCCCAGCTCCCTCCCCCAAAAAGTGTGACACCTTAACTGAAAAATATCTAAAACAAAAGGAAAAAGGGCAGGGGGACTGGAGGTGTGGCTCAAGTGGTAGAGCACTTGCCTAGCATGTGTGTGGTGGCTCAAGGTTCACTCCTCGGTATTGGGTAGGGGGGGAAAGGCGTGTGGCGTGGGGACATGGCTCAGCTGGTAGAGCACTAGTCAATGAATGAAACTGTTAAGTACCAAATTAAGTCCTGGTCTCAGACCTTAAAAAAAAAAATTAAATAGGTGTGTGTGTGTGTGTGTGCGCGCGCGCGTGCATACACGCCAAATCTTTTGTGGAAGTCAGTGTCTGTAAGACACTCCAGGTGGCCCGGCACCGGTGGCTCATGCCTGTAATCCTAGGTACTCAGAAGGCTGAGATCTGAGGAAGGAAGTGTGAACCCAGCCAGGACAGGAAAGTTTGTGAGACTCACATCTCCACTTAACTTCCAAAATGCAGGAAGTGGAACTGTGACTCAAGAGGTAAGAGTACCAGCCTTGAGTGAAAATGTTAACGGATACCCCCTGGCCCTGAGGTCAAGCCCCAATACCAAGGTGCGCATACACACACAGACACTCCCCGAGTGATTCTAATACCAGGCCTAAGGGGCTCTGTCACCTCTAGAAACATCAGGAAAGCCTAACAGTGACTGGACGAAGCATTATCTATTCGACCCTACACTCAATGCTTCATGCACAGTGGTACACTGATCAACCCGTTTCACAGATGAGTAGCTGAGACTAAATTCTTTCAACGTGACAGAGAAGGGCTCGTTTCCAGTACTCTTCTGGAAAGTGACTAGTTAGGGCATTTGCTTACACACTTGCACACACTCTCTCCCTCTCCCAAGCCAGACTCCCCCCGCCCCACCTCCTCCCCGCCCCGCAGGAAGGGGAAGGGGCTGGGTATTTGCATTTTGTTCTTATGTCTAATCTCTGCAGGAACCGCACGGTGCAGTGCGGCGTGGTGGTCAGCAGGGGGCGCGCCGATGCGCAGCCCGGCGAGCCCCCGCTGGACCCGGAGCCCGCGGCGGCGGCCGGCCCCCGGCGGGGGAGATTTCTAACATTTATGAAAAGTAAACTTCAGCTCAGTTTCCCTCCTAGGCAATATTCTCTGCCAATGAGAGTCAAATCAAAAAGCTGTGAGAAGAATGTGCAAAGCATTACATTGTCCTGGCTGCCTCAGGTCCAAAGTCTATGGGTTGGGGCTGGGAAGGTGGCTCAGCGGTAGAGTGCATGCCTTGCAAGCATGAGGCCCTGGGTTCGATTCCTCACCACCACATAAACAGAAAAAGCC
>NW_012267234.1:14465008-14487142 GCF_000151885.1 Dipodomys ordii | reverse complement strand
CGGCCGCAGGTCCAGGTGCCGCTCCGTCCAGGTGAGCCCCGGGCCCGGCGGCCCCACCGCGGCCCCTTACTTGGCGTAGTAAACCCAGCCGTCCTTGGTGGTTCTCTCCTCCCAGCCCGGGGGCAGCTCGTCCTCGCTGTCCGTGTCGTCCAGGCCAGCGTAGCGCAGCGCGGCCATGACGGAGACAAGGAAGCACTGACCGGTGCCCTGAGGCGCCGCCGGGTCTCCGCGCCCGGGAACTCGTACTCCCGCTCCAACCGAGCGCCGTGCGCGCCTGCGCAATGCGCAGCCCAGAGCCGCCCTGCCCACTCCGTAGTTCTAATCCAGTCTCCTGGCTTTCAGGACTTCCTGAACAAAAGGGGCGGGACCTAAAGAGTCCGGATGTGAAAGCACTGAAGACGGTGAAGCTGCCTTTCGGTTGGGAGGAAAACATGGAGAAGTCGCTGTGGCTGAGAAGTTGGAGCGGAGTTTCGTCACACTGAGGGCCTCAGGGAAGGGGCGTGCGCATCCAGTCAGGATCCAGGACTCCGCCTGTTGCTGGGCGACCTTTCATCACTTCCGCGTTGCTCTGTCCAATCCTACAGGAGACCCAGCAACAGGGCATCATGGGAAATGTAGTCCAACCGCCTACTGGAATAGAAAATAGAGCAGAAAGGATGAATTGTGGTAGAAGGTGTCCAGACTCTAGCCACTCCTTGTCTTAGGGCCTTATGGGAGTAAATGTCCCTGATTAAAATTTGTTTCCAGGTATTACCAACACTCAAGTTGGTTCACAAACTTAGTTATGCATGTAAGCACAACCACCACCTGAGAGCTATCTGTAGGCTTATCACCACATCTCTATGATGGAGACACAAGCTTAGCTAACTGCAATTAGCAGGGCACAATTAGAAGAAAACGGAGCCACTGGGGAATCCCACTACTTCATTACATATGTATGTCTTTACTCCTAAGTAATCAGACAAGGCTACCCTTTTATTTCAGTCACTAACAGCAAAATTCATAGGGCCGAAAACTTACAATGAATTACACACAAAAAAAATCGTATTAGTAAAAAAAAAAACATTAGTATCTACTTATCCCCTTCAAGGTGGCTTTGCCTAAGTAGTTTTCCATAATATGTTCTGCTTATTTCTTGTTTCCCATCTCATATACAGGGAAAGCTACTGGCCTGTGTCTCAGAGAATTCAAGCCTCCATCAAGAAATTATATACTTTACCCTGTGCCAGTAATCCCAGATACTCTGGAGACCGAGATCTGGGAAATTGTGATTTGAATCTAGCCAGGGCAAAAAAAAAAAAAAAAAGTCCAAAAGATTCCATCTCTAAAATAACTAGGCAAAAGCTAGGCTGTAAGCATGGCTCAACTGAAAGTGTGCCAAGGCTAGAAAGCAAGATTAGTCAGGACGAAGCCCTAAGTTCAAATCTGGGTATATATGCACAGATTGATACATATATGCATGAATATATAGAGAGCCAACATATCTATAATAAGAACATATTTATATGTATATATACATAAATGATGAACAGTGGCAATGGTGCTTTTTGTTTTCAAATCCTGCCTGCCTTACTGAACACAACCAACCAAAATCTACCTTAGTGAAAGGTCTGTTTAGCTTTAACAGCCCTGTTATCCCATTGCAAACCAATTGTAACGACCTTTTTCAAATTTGAGCAATTTATATTAACCTGCGGTTCCTTTATTCACTATAAATTAGACCCTGTAACCTCTACCTAAACCTATGTATTCCTTTGATGTGAATAGGAAATTAGGTCTCAGGGGGAATGAACAAGGTCAGAGTGAGAAGTGTCCGGTTCTCAAGGCGTGACTGCTTTGGTTGACTTCAGGTTGAGCTGGCCAGAGCCTCTTCTGCCACGGTTGCCTGTGACCTGGCATCAGACCAGAGACAGATCAAGTTCAGTATCCTGCAAAATGGGCAGTTACCCACTGTAACACTGTAGTGGGCCCCAGTGAGTATCATGATGCCATCTTGTTCACCCTCTTCCTGCATCTTAGTTGTTGGACTCTATCAGATAATTAAGAAGATGTGCGGGCATTTGAGAACTGTCAAGGGCTGGAATTCCAGATTTTAGGATTTAGAGTCTTTGGGCTTCCCTACAATACATTGCCGTAGTCAGGCTCATACACATACAAAGAGCAGAGACTATGCAACAATAAGAGTTTAAGCAGGTACAGTGGTACATGCCTGTAATCCCAACAATCAGGAGGCTGAGGCAGAAGGATTATGAGTTTGAGGCCAGCCTGGGCTACAGAGAATATAAGACTAGTCTGGGCTGCACACTGAGTCATTCCGATAATGTAAGAGCAAGTCTAAGAAGAAGCCTATTTTCCTGCATTTCCCCATCCCCTCTTACCCTGGGGGCTACATTTTCTATGCTCTCCTCCCTGGGAGCCTCCTGGCTTGCTTTTGGTTTCGACCGGGCGAATTGGTTTTGACTGTATTTAATAAGGACCTGTCAGCAGTGAAGCTGTATTTACTTGGCTAGGAAGATGGCAATGGTTTTGAGAAAATGTGGGAATAAGGCAAGCTTTTCAAAACGCAATCCTCAAGGAAGCCTCAAGAATGGTTTATTGTGTTGCTGGGCGTGGTGGTCCTTGCCTATAATCCCAGCTCCTTAGGAAGCAGGAGAATCACAAGTTTGAATTAGTGAAATGAGACTTGTCCCAAAAAACAAAATACAGACAAAAGAGCAGGGGTTGGGGGTATGGGGAGAGTATAGCACATATGGTAAAGCATTTACCTAGCAAATGCGCTGTGAGTTTAATTCCTAGTACTGAAAACAACAACAACAACACAACAGGGTTGTTACTAAGATCTAAATAACTAAGTAAATACTAAACAAGTGTAGTTATACAGATGCACAGCAGGGGGCTCTATCTGCCTGTTCTTTCCAAGGCTAAAGCCCAGTTTCTAAAAGATACTTCCGGCATTGGAACCTGCTTTTCTTTTTGATTCCTTCTCCAGTAACTGGAAATCTGTGACCATAAGACTGAGTCTTTTCTCTGACTGCAATTTGGCATCACTCAAAAGGTATGTATGCAGTGGGCAAAATGTGTCTCTTCTTATTCCTAGGGCTGCACAATGCCTTATCTTATATTTATCATGAAGGTGATTGATTCCTTCCCCTTCCCCTTCATAGTGGGGGAAAAAAACAACAACTCAACAGTTCCGCAAAGCTGATCTAATTGAAATCAACACTCCTTGCTAAATCAAGCCAGATGTGTTGGTGCTCAAAGGCTTTGAGGTTTATAATACCAAGATGTGGTGCCTTTCACCTGAACGAACCCTCAGTATCACAGAGGGGCTGCTTGATAAAGAAGTTCCTTGAGGCATTCGTGATGTCTGAGGGCTGTTATGGCTTGCGGGTCTGGCTCCTCCAAGAGTCATATCGAAAGGTAATGATATTATTGGGGACTGAGACTATTAAGAGGTAGTTAGCCTGTCAAGGCTCAAGAGTGGATTACAGCCTTCATAAAAAGGACAAGTTCAGCCCCTTCCTTCCTTTGCTCCGATTTACCTTCCACCATGAGACTGTGTAGAAAGACCACACCCAATGCTGACCCTCTCCAGATGCTGGCCTCTCCATCTTGGACTTCCCAGTCTCCAGAGCTGTGAGCTGTTTGCATTTCTGTTCTTGGTAAATAACGCGGTCTGTGGTTCCCAAGCACAAAATGGACACAGATAGAGGCGCAGGTGCCAGGCATGAGTAGATGCAGCACACTGCACTAGTTCCTGAAGGCCAACCCTGGCTGGTTAAGAATGCAAATAAATGAAGGCAGTGTTCTTTGTTCTGGTGTGAGTAACTCTGTGATGGAAGCCATACAAATATTGTGTATGTTGCTGGGTGGAAAGATCCAAAACTCATCAGTCACAGTGAACATCAAGTTTGGAATCTGGGGTAAGAGCATCAACCTTGTGCCTCACCCTGAAAAGTGTTTGCTAGAATGCCTTGCCTCCTCATCCAGCCAACACTTACCTGTTTGCTGTTAGGAATTGTTAAATATTTCTGACCTAGGCACCGGTGGCTCGGGTCTGTAATCCTAACTACTCAGGAGGTTGAAATCTGAGGATCTTAGTTCAAAGCCAGCCCATGCAAGAAAGTCTGTGAAACTCTTATCTCCAATTGACCACCAAAAAGCCAGCAGAGGTGGTATGACTCAGGTGGCAGAGTGCCACCTGGAGAGGAAAAAATCCAAGTGAGAGTGCAAGGCCCTGAGTTCAAGTCCCAATTCTGGTACACACACACACACACACACAAGATCCAGGCCAGGATCAGATTGTGATCCTGGTATGAATTACTTCCACATAGCTGGGATTATATGTGTGAGCTGCTTATTAACTAAAATGAGATCTCACTGACTGTTGCCCTAGCTGACCTCAAACCTTAGCCTTTCCCCCAATTTCTGCCTCCGTCAGATCTGGGATTATATTGCAAGCTCTTTACCAGCATATTAAGTCTATCTAGTCCTCCACCCCAGATCATAACTCCTCATTGCCGGGTGAAAATGTTTTTCCAATATATTATACGACCAGTTTGATCAAATCCATGGATTTACACACACACACACACACACACACACACACACAAATTGTCAAGTTTGATACAATCCAACACACCCTGAATAACCATAATCAACATCCAAACATATCTACCCTGAGCTGGATTCAGGCTTTTTTTAAATTATGCAATGAAAAAGAACTAAAACTTAATTCCAAGCATATGTAGTTAACATTTTCAAAACAGGCCATTATTCCCAAAACACATTCAACACAGAAAGAAATAAAAAGATATTTATTGGAAGGACAAAATATATTTAGAATTGTTTTTGCTTCTAAAATGCCCATTTTCCCTCAAGCCCAAATGGTATAATTCCATTTTAAGCCAATGAAGTTATTTTATACACTCTAGTTAAGCACTTTAATGGGAATAGCATTGGCAGCATAAAAACTTGCATAGTGTGATCCTAAAATAGTATTATTTATATCCAACTGGCTCTTCCAGTAATACTATTAGAGTCAAATATAGTGATGGTTCAAAAAAAGTATATAAAGTTTTTCAACCCCCTCCTCCAACAGCTTAATATATATATATATAAAGACTGTAAGGATAAACGAGAAGGAAAAGAAGACTGTTTCCTTTCCCCCACCCCCACCGTCATCGTCTACTCTTCTTTTCTGGTTTCTCATTTAAGTTGGAAGTCATAACTTAATGCCAAGAGTAGACTACTGACAAGTGTACAGCTTCATTAGTTTTAGTTTCTGTTTTTGTGGGGTTTGGGGGAGTTTTTCTTGTTGTTGTTGTTTTATTTGACTGAGAAATTCCCGAAAAGCTGGAGTAAGGAGTTTAAAGAAAACCAGATCAGACCTCCTCTTCAAACGTTCTTCTGATGACTGGCGAGATACTTGTCTCACAGGGAGAAACAAGGGCTCTGGGCACATGATGTGTGTCCAGGATGGAGTAGCCCAAGCATCAGACCAAATTAGGGAATTCTGATCCTTCATACATATAGCCGGGCACCGCATTGCTACGCTTCAGCCAGTAATGGCCCACACAGGTGATGGTGGTCCCATCAATAATAATGCAGCTGAAAGGCTTCTGTCGACCTTGTAGCTGTCCTACCCTTGCAAGCCATCACTCACGTGGATGTTGGTGACACTTAACTAAGCAAACCTGTTATTCTGTCAGGCTTACAAGTGGCTGATGAAGAAGTAGGTACAGTACATAAGACTTGATCATGATAACAAACCATTATGTTGCCCATTTAGGTGTTTATTATATGCTAGGGTTTCAGGAGGTTTAATTGTTTACACATGTCCTGATCAGGGTAATGGTGGCACGTCAGGCAGAAGCAAGTGATTACATCTCAAACTAGAGTGGATATACAGTACAGAGAGAGGATAAGCAAGGTCCCACAATCCCTTTCAAGGGCATACCCTCAGCAATCTAAGTACCACCTACAGGGTCCTGCCAGGTTGTCCAGTCTTAATGTTGAGCCACCGAAATTATGAGCTAAAGAAACTTTCTTTGGTGTCATAGGGATTCTGTATCAAGCATTTCCTTATATGGATAGGAAGCTGACCATATACTATACTTTTTATTGCTTTATAAAAAAATTGTACTTATTGTGTGCTCACATTTCTATAAAGAAGCTCACGCTAAAAACCTTCCAGGTTACACCAACAGAAGGCTTTAATACATCTTGTGTTTACAGCACCTCTTATTTACTTATTTATTTATTTTGTCGGGGCTTGAACTCTGGGCTTGGGCGCAGCTCAAGGCAAGCGCTCTACCAGCACCTCTTATTTTGCATGTAGAAACCACATTAAGGGTTTGATCTATGCCAATGCTATGATGTTGATGCAGTAACAAGATGGCCAGATGACACATTTCTTAGACTATATCCCTGTGATTGAGCCATCCATGACTGGACTAAATTCCTAAGATAACCTAAGCTTGCTTTGTCACATTGAAGAAATGCATGAGCATTGTATTTCTAAAACAGACTGTGCCTACATGAGTGACAGGGACAAGGAAAGAGGGAGGAGGATTTGAGACCTCCTTTTGCAAAAGTCTCTTTAGTAGTACGCTTATTATTTCCTGATGTCTTGAGCTTTGTGAAAGGCAAAACCACCATGAAATATGATAGCCCCATTGTCTGATTGTGTCTTACCGTGGGCTTTGACCAACATGTTGCCATCGTGCAATAATTACAACTTTGATTCATTCCTGGGGACCGCCAGCTCATAAATTATGCCCACTCTTGCTTGAGTGAGACACATTTGTGAAGAGCCTGTTAAGGGATGGTAAACTCACATATGTACTTCTTGCTGGTACGGCAGATCTCATCACTCCATTTTCCCTGAGCCGATTGGGAGAACAGGACACAATTTTCACGCTTGCCACCATTGGGCTGTGCACGGTCCCAGTTGAGGAAGGAGACAGCCATTCCATTGACATCGAGAAACTTGCCTTCTGTGGCCATGTCATTGATGCCCACCCAAAAGTCATTGACCCCAGGCAGGCTTCTCTTAGCATAGTCTCGGAGGGCATTGATCTCGTCAGAGTTCCTGGGGACCACCAAGGTCCCCCCTTTGGAAATGCAGTCTTCATTGGCCTCGTGGAAGTGTTTCAGGCCTTCTGAAGCCAGGTAGCATTTCCTGTGAACTTTCGTGCCTCGGAGACAGACTGTGGAAATGGGAGATTTAATAGAGTAAAATTTTTTGCTGGGCACTGGTGGCTCATGCCGGTAAATCCTAGCTACTGAGGAGACTAAGACCTGAGGATCAAAGTTCAAAGCCAGCCTATGTGGAAAAGTTGGTGAGAATCTTATCTCCAATTAACCACGAAAAAACTGTAAGTAGAAGTGAGGCTCAAGTGGTAGCCTTGAGTGCAAAAGCTAAAGGAGAGCTTGAGGCCTTGAGTTCAAATCCCAGCACACACACACACACACACACACACACACACACACACACACACACAGAGGAAGAAGAAGAAAGAAAGTTTTGTCTTTTGTGTGCAATATGCCTGATCCTGGATCTGGCAAATGCTGATGAATAATTATAGAATAATGTGTGATTATAATGATTTTTAGTAATGATCTTACATGTGTCAGATACTGTAGCAAACAATTTACATAAGTTAACTTATAATAACCCTGATGATCCTATGAAGTGCTGTCTTATTATCCTTATTTATTGGGATATTGAGGTATAGAGAAGTTGCTACTTGTAATTTTAGCCTGACAAAACCATAATTTGTAGAGCATGGAAAAATTATACACAAACCTGGTTCTGTCTCAACCTCAAAATAGTATCTCAAGACTCATAATGCTTTCTTTATTATTATTATTATTATTATTTTGGTGCTAGTTGAAGGGTGTAAACTCAGGGCTTTAGCTTTTCTGTTCAAAGCTGGTATTCTACCACTTGTGTCACAGTCCCACTTCTAATTTTTTGGTGGTTCTTTGGAGATAAGATTCTCATGGACTCAGGCTGGCTTTGAACCTGGATCTTCAGATTGCAGCCTCCTGAATAGCTAGGATTACAGGCGTGGGATGCCAGTGCCTGTATCCATATTTATATAGTTCCATTGTATGTTGGATGTTCTTGCAACTTGAGGAATTGGATGGGATTTCATTATCAAGAGAAAAGAAGTGAAACAGGAACAAAAATCTGAGTTTGCATGTGGGGAGACAGTGGCTTTCTTGAGCCGAGAACAAAGACCTGTAATATTGTTTAGGTTGTCCAGTATAAAGAAAGGGAGTACAGATGGTTTTAGGTTAGGGGCCAGGACCTTAGTGTCTGGGTTTAGGTTTCTACCATGACATTTACTAGCTGTGTACACCTTAGACAGATTCTTTCTCTGTCCTTCATTTTCCTCATGTATAAAATGAGGGAAATCATAATAGCATAAAATGTTGAAGTGAATTGGAATTGACTATTCAACAAAAGGTGATGGAGAACTAATATAGCACTTAGAGTAGCAAAACATGGTCAAAGGCCTGTTAACCTTCAAACTCTGTATACCCAAAGATCTGATAAAAGGAAAGAATATCACCCTGGTTCCTAGCAGAGTTGCTTATAGCAAAAATGCTTCCTGGCCTCCTGGGAGTTATGAATTCTTTGTGTGTGTGTGTGTGTGTGTGTGTGTGCGTGCGTGTGTGTGTGTGTGTGTGTGTGCATGCACGTGTGTGTTCATTAGTATTGGGGAGTGAAATCAGGACCTAGGCATTGTTCCTTAGATTTTTCACTTGAGGCACAGCTCCACATTTGTCATTTTTAGTGGTTAATTGGAGATAAGTCTCATGGACTTTTCTGCCCTAGCTGGCTGCTATCCTCAGACCTCACCTCCTGAGTAGCTAGATTACAGGCATGAGTCTCCAGTGCCAAGTGAATCTATTCCTATTTCTGTACCACTGATACTTGAAAGGAGGTAGCAAATCAAGCTCATTGTTCAAGACCATTATCACTAACTTTCCATCCCTGCACTCAGCTGCATCTCTAGTTTGTTGATGTTTCTTTCTAAAAGATGGCTTCCATATGCAGTCTCAATGAAATGGAGTTGTTGGCAGCCCTGGTTCTCTTCCAGCATCAGCTGGGGAAGAGTGGGGGGCTGGAGGGGTGTCTCACCTGTCTGGAGAGCTTGCATTTCCTTCAGGGCATTGACTTCTCGCCAGAGTTTTTCAACTTGAGACTTCAGATCTCCATCCTTTTCTGGGGACACATTTTAGGGGGGGAGTGGTTAGAGAACGGAAAGCATATGAGTAAAAGAAAGGCAATTAAAGTTGAGAAAATAGCTTTGGGAAACACAATCTGAAGGTCGTGGAGGCAATGATGTCATCGAGCTGAGTGTACATGAAAAGTACTGTGTGAGACCAGGGTCATTGGGTTCAAGGAGGAGAATGGCTGTCTAGTAAGCTTAAGGCCTTGAGTTCAGAACACTCCAGCACCCCAAAAGGCAAAAGGAAAAAGAAAAGCAAAGAACACAGGCAGGAAAGGAAAGCATAATTCATTACCACGAGGTGGGGACAGTAAAACAGGGAGATTCCAGCAGGTAGAGCTCCTGCCTCTCCCTCTCCAGCCCCACCCCTGTGAGTTCCACCTGGCCACCACCCAGCCTCAGCCTCCTGGATTCGAGAGCCTCTTCCATTCATTATTCCTTCTGCCTGTTCGCTCTCACTACCGTGGCCTCTTCTGAGAAGACTTTCCTGATTATCCTTTCCTCCCCCATTCCTTCTGCTAATCACACTCTGTGAGCCTTATTTGCTTCAAAGCACTTTCTCTACTAGTAGCTTAATTTTCAGTATTTTCTTACCCATGCCATTTCCTGACAACGCTGAGCATTAGGGGATAGAAAATACTTTAATGTTATTGTAATGTGCTCTCCAAAAGTAGAGGTGAAAGGAAGTGGGGTGAGATTTCCCTTGCATGAAGGTGGCCACACTGAGCAAAATGGCATGACTGGGAAGTCGAGCCCGAATCCTGCTCGAGGCCCCTACACTACTGATGCATCGGGGTGGCAGCTCCTGGAGGAGCCAGCTGACAAAGGCCACGTAAGGATTCACTCCTGATGGGGAGGAGCCAGTTCTTTTTTCTTGAGTGTTCCTAGATGGGGCTGAAGAATCATCAGGGCTCTCCCTGATTAAGGAAGTGGTCAAAAGTGAGTAGCTTTGTAGACACACCTGTGGCTCACACCTGTAATCCTAGTTACTCAAGAGGCTGAGACCTGAGGATACTAGTTCAAAAACTAGCCTGGGCAAGAAAATCCATGAAACTCCTTATCTCCAATTAACTACCAAAAAGCTGGAGGTGAAGGTATAGCTCAAGTGGTAGAGTGCCATCACTTGAATGAAAAAGCCAGGTGAGAATGAGGGACACACACACACACACACACACACACACACACACACACACACATACACACACCAACGCTCATGATATGATGATGTTTAGTTATCATTCCCAGAGGATGGGGTATAGAGGGGAGCTGTCATTTGGAGAGACAATTGGAGTCTGACTAACCTGCAGTGTGAGTTCTAGAGATATAATACCCTAGTCTGGGGATTAATATACTGTATGTGCATGATGAAGTTCACCAGGAGAGAGCAGAATGTCATGACCCATCCAAAGGAAGGAGTAACATCCAGCTGTTCAATGAAGTGGGCCTTACTAAACCCAAGATTTAATAGGTGAAATAAATTACATTATTAATTTAACTATTATGTATTGTTTTATCATGTGTTGATCACTAATTTATAATAGTTGTCTTTATTGTTAGTAATTTATTGTGATAATGTTATAATTGTATTATTTATAATTGTTTGTTAATAAATAAATTTGCCTGCCTGCCAAACTATTTGCATAACATCTTCAATACTGTCACCCAATAGTTAAGAGAGTACATAATATTGAGATACAGATTGGAAGAGAAAATACAGTTCACCTGTCTGACTTCATAAACTTTGGTATTATTACAAAGTAGTTCAAATATTTTAAGACTATATGGGTGGGCGGGAAAATAACTAGTAGGCAAATCTAGGCTTATTATTCCACATCTTGTGAAGTTGACTTTCTTGACCCTAATGACAAAAAGTTGTTTGGGCTGTGGGATGGAGGGGGGGGGTTGGGAGAAGTTGGGAGAGAGAGAGAAGAAAGAGAGAACACATTTATATATTTATATCCTCTCCCTAAAGTGCCATACCACCTACTATCTTCTGTCTCCCTCCTGCCCCTGTCCTCAGCATCGTCTACTAATGAGAAATTATTTGAGTTCTTCATTCAAAGAGGAAATGGGGAGATAGGATGTTTCATAAGAAAAAAAGACTCAGCTTAAAAAGCTGTGCCTGAGACCTAAACATTCAAATAAAATCCCTGGCAGAAGGCTCTTTAGAATCCTCCAAACACAACATAGGACAGGGTAGAAGCTCGCCTGGTATGCGTCAGCTGTGTCCTATCAAATCTTCACTTTGGCTTCTTGGTATTTTCCTGTGCTTCTTTCTAATAAGAAGATAAAGCAATAGTGCCATATCATTTACCTTCAAACACCCTAGTAGAAAACTGACTCCAAGGCTGAGATAAAACACCTTCCACTAGATGGGTGTTTCGTTTTGTTGTTTCTTTCTTTTGCTTTGGTTCTGACATATTGCAAATCACTTAGTGGTACCTTCCTCTTTGCAACTTTTGATTTTTACTTCTTAACTCTTTCCAAGTCCACCTCAACCTATGTCTTGCTTGAAGAGTCAATTTGGGATCAAAATAACTTCAAAGACTATAGAACTTAGCATGCCGATGTATTACTGTGAAGTGAGAGGCTTCATTCTTTTGTTTTGGTGGTGAGACAGGTTTGAAATCAGGACCTTGAACTTGTGAGGCGAACATTCTACCCCTGAGCCCTCTAGCCCGGTGCAGGGCAAATCCTTTATGATATATTTAAGTTGGTGTCGTAGAAACATACCTACAGTATATCCATGTCTACCAATAGCTCTATCCTCTACACATATACTAAGATGATCGGCTACAATTCCTCAATAATACGAGTGAATCTGTACTCTGCTAATCTATATATTCTGCCCGCCCCATGGTTTGCAGTCCCAAGGACTACTACACACATCTAACCTCACCTGACAAAGAAGACAGGTGTTATAGACATGTTTTACATGACAAGCTTGTTTGTCCATTTTTTTAAATTAGAAAACCTTCTGGCAGGGCTGGGGAGGTAGTATAGTGGCAGAGTGCTCAAGGTCCTGGTTTTTCACTTCTAGAAAACCCCAAAGCCTAGGATTCTTTGAAACCACCAAACGTTTCCCGGGAATGGAAAGATTCTAGGGAAAAAGAAAAAAAGCATGATTCCTTTAAACATCAGGGGATATAAAGCTCACTCAATCCCCTGAAAAGCCAGCCAGCCACGGCCACGGTCCCCAGGGGTGGCGTTCTGGAGGAGACTACACACACACGCTGTCCCCCTCTTCTTGGCCACACAGGAGTCTATGGAGTTTTGCTACAGAACCCCTTGTTACCTTTCACGCGGCGTTTGCTGTGCTTTCTGGACTTCAGTCTGGATGAGTGGCTGCTGGCCTGGTCCAGGAGCAAGCTGATCACCAGGAGGCAGACTACAAGTCCGCTCTTTGCCATGGCTGGGGCCCTGGGAAGCCTGCAGGGAGCAAGGCGCGGACGGGGCCTGCCACATCTTGCCTTGGAGGTGGCCGTGGCCAGCTTTATAGGAGTGAGTGGAGAAGCTGGCGGGGATCCTGCTGACGGAGTGCTGGAATGAGACTGCTGGCCCTGCCCTAAGATGCTTCCTTGTTCTCCTGCCCCACCCCCCCTCGCCCCCCAGCCTGGGCTTTGGATTTGCTTATTTTCATTCGATGGCATTTTTTTTTCTAGTCCATTTTTCTAGTTGACTTTGATGTCTCAGAGTTCACTCGGGGTTTTGCCTGCTCTTTTCAAAAATTCTGTATCTCCTTCTCCCCAACCCCCAAGTTAAACATTCGGGAGGCTCTGGGAACACTCAGTGTTTACATGTCTCTAGGTTGCACCTCTCTAAAGTGTATCAAATATGCTGGAAAATAGATCTAATTCTGTTTTGAAAGTAAAAACCGTTTGCAATGGTCAGAAGTGTGTGTGTGTGTGTGTGTGAGAGAGAGAGAGAGAGAGAGAGAGAGAGATGCTGCCGACCGATGAACTTCACAGCAGTGTATCTGCAACACTGTGTCTGCACTCTGTCTCAAGTGGGGCTGAGGAAGGTCTGCGACACCACTGGGTTTATCAGATGCTAAGGTGACTGGTGACTAGTCTCACAGGGGCCTTCCTCAAATAGGGTTTAGGAAGTGTGTCCCAAATTATCTTCCTGAAAGACACCTTGGCGCGAAAAGAATATGAAAAGGTGAATTACTTCCATAAAAAGTCATGTCATGTATCTACAATCATCTTCCCTCCCTCCCTTCCTTTCCTTCCTTCCTCTTTCCCTCCCTCCTTCCCCTCTTCTTTCCTCTTTCTCTCTCCCTCCCTCTCCTCTCCTCGTCCTCTGTCTCCCTTTCTTTTTCCTTTTTATTTTATCCTTCCCTTCCCTTCTTCCTTCCTTCCTTCCTTCTTCTCTTCCTCTCTCTCTCCTCCTCCTCTTCTTTCTTCCTCGTTCTCCTTCCTCTCTTCTTTTTCTTCTTCCTCTGTCTCCCTTCCTCTCCCTCTCTCCCCTCTTTCTTCCTTCCTTCCTCCCTTCTTCCCTCCCTCCCTTCCTTCCTCTTTCTGCTTTCTTTCTTTCTCTTTCTTTCTTTCTCCCTTCCTTCCTTTCTCTTTCTTCCTTAATTATCTTTCTTCATTTCTATGCTCTCTGTCTCTCTCTCCATTCCTTCCTTTCTTCTCTCTTCTCTTTCTCCCTCCTCCCTTCACTTCCCTCCCTCCCTCCTTCCTCTCCTCTTCCTTATCTCTCTCATCCCTCTATCTTCCTCTTCCTCTTTCTCCTCCTCCTTCTCCCCCCCCCCTCTAACTTTTTGTACCAACACAGATCCAACATGTAGGCATCTGAAAATGTTAAGTCAGGTTGAGTATTCCAGGCTCCCATCTCAGGCTGATCAGCAGAGTGGCCCTGGGTAGTTCACCTTGTGAGTTACCTCTTAGCCATGAGTCTGGGAGACTTTACAACAGACTGACCAGATAATGGCTATCAAGTCTTCAACACAATGGGTGGTTTTTTAATTCCATAACAGTAAGATTCACAGCATTAATTATAATATATACAATTTATGGGTTGCCATTTTATTATTCACATTAAATTTATGAGATAGGAATTTCCTCTATTTTATGAGCAATGGAAAATGAGCATAGCAAATTTAAGTGGGGGAAGGCGCATGGCTCATGACTATAATCCCAGCTACTTGAGAGGACTGAGTTTTGAGGTTTGATGCCACTTTGGGAAAAAACTTCGTGACACCTCATCTCAATTATCTGGGTATGGTGGTACATTCCTGTGAAGTCAGCAACTTTGGAGGCTGAAGCAGGAGGATAGAGGGTTTGAGGCCAACTCCATCTACATAGTGAGAACTTGTTGGAGACAAACAGAAAAGACAAACTGTTTTAACAAAACAGTTAAATGGCTTTGTCCAACACCACTAAGATCTCAATCTATAGCTATGATTGACTTCAAGAGACCTCAGCTATGAAAATGTGCTTTGGTTTGAGCAGGGGAAAAGATCAATGTGTAAAATACTCATGTTATTGTTGATCCAGAATGCTTGGTGCCAGCTTCCTGACGCTCTTAGTTAAAAAAAAAAGTATGTCAGAAAGACAAGGTTTTTGTTTGTTTGTTTATTTTTTAAAATCTTTGAATTGTGCTATGTTCACCATAGGACCAAGTATCTTTTAAAAGTATCTTTAAGATTTTTTGTTTGTTTGAAGACTCTTGCTGTCCCCTTCCAGGAAGGCCTTGGACACCTTTTTGATTTGTCTTTGTGCTTCATCCTCAGCCCCATGCGTGTGTGGGGGTGGGGGAGGGTGTGAGGGTGTGAGTAGTGGGACTTGAACTCAGCACTCGGTTGCTAGCCCTTAGCTCTCCCACTCAAAACCCTCTAAATCATTTGTTGGTACTTACTTAAAATGACACTCAGACTTCCCATTGGAGCTTATGAAGCCCTCCTACCTGCTGAGATTACTTGGGGGAGGGGACGGTAACTGGGGTTTGAACACAGGACCACTTGCTTAGTAAGTAGGTGCTCTACCACTTGAGCCACACTGCACCCCATTTTGCCCCCTTCTTTTTCAACTAAGATTTCACTTACTGCCTTGGATGGACAGGACTGCCATCCCCCTATTTAAACTTACCCCAGAGCCGGAATGGTGAGTGTATATCGTTGTTCAACTATTTGGCAGTAACTGGGGTTTGGACTTAGGGCATATCCTTCCTAGGTTGGCACTTCACTACTTGAGACATGCTTGCAGTCTTGCTTTTTGCTGGCTATTTTGGAGATAGAGTTTCTCAGACATTTTTATTTTTTTACCCAGGCTGACCTCAAATCACTAACCTCCAGTTTTCAGCCTCCTAAGTAACTGAGTCTCTATACCTGGAATGTCTGCTATGATTTCACCTGGTTCTTCCTGGTGGCTTTTTCCCTTTCTCAGACTTAACTTTCTCTGCCCCATAATCTCATAAGGTCCTTTCTACTGGTGTCCCTGTGACCCAGCTCTCCTTGATTGCAGTTTTCTGTTCACTTAACAGGTTTACGACTTACTTGCTGGAAGTTGGTCTGTAAGTTCCCAGAGGAAGGGGCAGAGTTGTGTTGGATAAGCTTGAGTTATGCATGAACACAGTACTGGGGCACATAGCATTGCTGGGTAAATATTTATGTGTGTGTGGCAGGACAGCGAGGGGTTTGTTTCCATCCAATCCTACCTCATCTCTGAGACTCCAGCCAAGGAACACAGCCTTGAAACTCATGGCATACCAAGCAGATCTAGGCATCCTAGTACTGATACTTGGAATCTGGCTAAAATCCTCTCCCCTTGGAGAAGATCTGATCCACTAACCCAGAGACCAGACTGGGGAACTTTCTCAAAGCTATTTCCCTCCTGCAGGGATGCTAAGTCTAATCCATCTGATGGGAGGGGCTAGGATGAGAGGGCCTGATGGGGTGTTTAGGGGTCGGGTTGGATCTGAATGTATTCACAAGCTAAGGATTTGCGTCCTGCCACAAATACAGACATCATACATATTGTTTATGGAGTCCCTTTCCTCTAAAACCTCAATAAGTAAAGCCCCAAGGATCTGAAAATGATCATGTCTAGAGTTTTACACACACACACACACACATATCAAAGATAACGGAGGGCCCCTTCTACACCTCATGCTGGGAGGAAGGCAGGTGTCTGTTTTCTTGAAGAAAACAAAGAACAATTCCTTTTTATTTTATTTTTTTGTGCTTGTCTCCCGGGCTGGACTGAGGCTTTTGAAAGGACTCTTTAAGAAGAAACACACATTTACAAGCAGTGAGAGGAACTATTAAAAAGAAAATATTGCGTTTAAACAAAAAGCATTTTGATGAGAGTTTTAAACCTGTCACTAAGGTTTTATTTTCTTGAATAAACCATCATTTGCCACCCACCCCTTAACCACCCTGTGTAATTGATGTGTTTATTCCACTGGTTGCTATTTTAAAGTTGCTCTAAGCTGTTTTCCAGAGTCTCGAATTCTAACCAGCAAATCCATCCGGCCCCATGGCTATTTGTCTATTAATACTCAAGGTTGAACACGTTTGAAGGGCTGTGTTCAGAGGTTCAAGGGCAGCATTTAGGAGAGGTCAGAGCACTGGATTTGGAGGTTTTTTCCCTTTAAATATTGTTATGATAAGGATGATATAGAGGGGTTACAGTTACATAAATCAGGTAAAGAATACACTTCTTTTTGGACGATATTACTCCATTCCCTCACTCTCTCCCACGTTTTCTCTCCCCTCCCCACCCACAAGTTGTACAGTTCATTTTCGACATAGTGTCCAGTGAGTACCACTGCTGCATTTGTCTACCCTTTTCCCCCGCTACCATTTCTGTGCCTCTCCTTACCATCCCAAAGATAGATAAATGGACAAACAAGACAAAAAGAAAAGAAAAGAGAAACAGGAAAAAAAAAAAGAAGGAAAGTCCTCTGATTCCATTTCCGGGAGTTCTTTTCGATCAATCTTATTTTGTCTGAGCACTGTGCCTTCCCTAAGAGCGTGCTCCTTAGGTCTCACTGGGTGTGAAGGCCTAGAGACCTGTGTAATTTATTCTTGGACTTGTGCAAAGTTGCCTTGTTTCTCCAATGATTACTACGGGAGTTACAGTGGGGGATTTGAATCGAACATGAGCACCAGCTTTGAGACCCAGGGATAAGGAGGCTATTACGTTGGAGCAGCACTGAGTTGGACACTGAGTAAGAACTCTGGCAGCTGGGGATGAACATTTCAGATGCCCCTTGCTCAGTGTGTGGCAGGAGTAAGGCTTGAACACTTCGCCCTCACCCATCTTGCAGAACAATGGAGAAACTAGAACATGTGTGTAAACAGGGCATAGAAGCTACTCCGTGGAAGGACTTCCCTTGGCTTACTGTCTTGTGTGAGACATCACATCTAGGTAAGCATCTCAAACTCATCCCTGCCCTAAACCTAACTTCACAGCATTAGTCCCATGTATACCATACCACCAAATGTTTTTCTACTAACCATGCAAATTATCTTACAGTTTATCCACGCCCCCCCCCCCGGCCCTGTATTTGAATCTTATTCTACTTACTTCTGACCTTCTAGAGCATGGAACTGTGATCTACCTACCTCTGCCTTCTATGGGGCTGGGATTACAGGCTCAGTAGCCACATACATCTAGTGCCTGCCATTTTTGATGGCTCAGCTCCAGTCCTGAACCAATAATGAATGCTTAGTTAGCTTTCATGATAAATGTTGTATATACTAGTTCAACCAAGAGGCTATTTGTTTCTGTGTATTTGTTTTTGTGTGCCAGTCTTGAGGCTTGAACTCAGAGATCCTGGGTGCTGTCCCTGAGTATTTTTTGCTAAAGGTAGTATGCTACCACTTGAGTCACAGCTCGGCTTCTAGCTTTTTGGTGATTAATGGGCGACAAGAGTCTTAAGGACTTTTCTGCTCAGGCTGACTTCAAGTTAAGATCCTCAGATCTCAGCTTCCTAAGTAGCTAGGATTGGTGACCTAGGTTCAGCTAATGATAGGCGCTATGCTAAAATTTTCTCATGTAAATCTGGTAGGGAATTCCATCATCATCCAGCTCTATAAAGGTGAAGTCACTTTTCTTATATTATTTCCCAGCTTTTAAATGTTGGTCAAATGTGGATATCTCACATCAGAGCTCAGCAGAAGGTGAGGTCCATCTAATGGTGATCAGGTTTAGAGCTTCGAGGTTGGCCCAGGAGGACAATCTAAAAAGTTTCTGGCAAAACTGTAACACGTTTCAGGGTAGCAGGATGGGAAATGGAAACTTAGGATTCAGTAGGCATGATTCAAGGTCAACCTGATATGTTTATTTGTGATAGAACAACTGGAGCATGTCTGTTTGATCCCCTCCCATGGTGAGGAACTCATTTCCCAGAGCAAGGGTAGCCAGTTCTATTTCTAGGAAGTTCTTCCTTACCATTTCTAGGAAGTTCTTTCTTTCCCCCAATTTAGTATGGCTGCACTCCTTTCTTGGCAACCTGTGAGGTCAGATCACAGCCCCCTAACTTAATCACAAAACCTCCTGATTACTCTCTTTCTTCCACCACTCCAAGTTTTTCGGGTCCCAGATGATGAGCTACCTCGACTCTCTGGCTCTAAGCCTGTGGCCGTCACTTCTCTGAGCTGGTTTCTAGTTGGTGAGGTCATCTGGAGCCAGCTCCCTTTTCTCTTCAGGACCAAGTGTTCTTCTGGCTTTTTCCTGTCCTACCCATTGGGGGGGGGTTGTCTCTCAGACATGGCACTGTAACCACTGAGGCCTTGCCCCCCCCTAGAGCAGCCAGACACCTCTTATTTCTTTCCTCCAGACACCAACGTTCAGCAGTGGCGAGGGCACGGGTGACATCACACAGCCTGCAGTGGAATCATGGCGCACCCCTGTGCCAGCTCGGTGTCATTTGGACCAGTTTGTTCACCTTGCTGGTCCTTTCATTCCTGGAGACTGGGAGATCCTAACATCATGTATTTACCAGCAATTTGGAGGATGTTAGAGAGTTGCCCTGAAAATAGGATAGTGGCTGATTCGCTCATTAGAGCTTATTTAATATATCATCATCATCATCATCCCCACCACCGTGGTTATTAAAATGGTATCTCAGCCCTCACCAACTTCACTTTGAAGCCCATCTCTTTCTCACCAACCCATCCCCATCCAGTTATTCATTCTGCTCATCCCCCCAAGAACAAACCATCCCCCTCCCACCCCCCCCCCCATCTAGTGAACAGCTCCTCCTTTTATTCAGGCAGGAAAACATCCAGTTCCTGTTTTTCCTAGGTGTGCTGATATTTCAGATTTATTGTGAGTTCTGCTGGCCCTTGAGCCAAGATCATCCTAGATACAAATAAGCCAGTCTTCGCCTCCCCTCCGCGTAGGGCAGCCCATGGCGGAAAGGCTGTACAATTCCTCCCTGTGGGCCTCCCATGGTGGCCCAGGTGACAATGACAACTTGTTCTTCCTTGGAATCCACCAGCTCGGTGCTTCTGAGCTCCTGAAGTTTCTGTGGTAGAACTAAGGCCGTGTTGTATTTTCTGTGAACCACTTCAAATAAAAAGCTAGTCCTTTGGGTTTAACCGACATGCAGAAGGATTGCTTCTGGTCTCTTTTCCTAGCAAGCCTCGGCGGAGGCTAAAAACCTAAACAGAAAATGGTCCTGAAGGATCAAACAAGGACCTCTGTTTCTCATAATGAGTAGGTAAGAGAGCTGAGTCCAGAGGCTCATGCCTGTAATCCCAGCTATACCAGAGACGGAAAGAAGTAGGATGATCACAGTTTTGAGCCCAACCCCGGGCTGCAAAGTTCCACATTCCATCTAAAGACAGATTAAAGCAAAATGGGCTGGGGGCATGGTTACAGTGATAGAGAACTTGCCTAACAAGTGGGAGGGCTTGAATTCAAGACCCAGGATTGCAAAAAATAAACTAAAATACTGGGTGGCACCAGGTAGTTAGACAAAGCGTTGGTACGGGGCATCGCTTGTAGTTCCTCTGAAGGAGAAGAGGAAATTGCACCGCAGATGGGGGCAGAGGGAGACCGAAGCACATTTGGTATCCGACAAATTGGCTCATGACTGAAAATAAAGGTTGCTCAGCTGGAGAAGAGAGCTGCATGAGACAAGTCACCAGCTGTTAGTAGAGAATTAAAAGAAGTGTACTGATGATGAGACACTTGGATAAAGGGCGCAGGGCAGGACCCTTGTGGGGGGAATGGTAGAGGCTCAGACACAGAGAGGTGGAGTCCAGGCCATCAGAGCGGTGAGTAGAGGGGAAGAGGGAGATTGGGTAGGCAGGGCTATGGGAGGGAAGCTGTGTTTTCCTTTTGTTGGTACCAGAAGTGAGTTTCTGAAGCGGAGAGGAAGGTGTTTCAGGGAGGAGTAAGGAGACAGAGCTGGCAAACCTGTCAAGTAATTGGAACAAGAAAGAGACTCAAATTTCCATAAAATTAAAACAAGTTTTCTTCAAAGAGAGCTAATATTAGTAACAGAGAAAGAAAATAAAGAAGCCGGGCTGACATCTGTAATCCTAGCTACTTGGGAGGCTGGGATTTATGGATTGTGGTTCGAAGCCAGTCCAGGAAGGAAAGCTGGTGAGACTCTTCCCATCAATGAACTTCCAAAAAGATGGATGTGGAGCTGTGTGGCTCAAGCGGTAGAGTGCTGGCCTTGAGCAAAAACAGCTCAAGGACAGGGCCCAGACTCTGAGTTCAAGCCCCAGGACCAGCACACACATACATAAACACAAAAGAAACAAAACTAAAATGAAAGGACTGGGCAAACTGAGTGCCAGTGGCTCACACCTGCTACTCAGGAGGCTGAGATCTGAGGATAGCAGTTCAAAGCCAGTCCAGGCACAAAAGTCTGTGAGACTCTTATCTTCAATAAACCACTCAGAAAACCGGAAGTGCTGCTGTGGCTCAAGTAGTAGAGCGCTAGCTGAAGAGCTGAGGGATAGTGCCCAGGCCCAGAGTTCAAGCTCCACAATTGACAAAACAACAACAACAACAAAAACGGATACAGTGCTTGCCTAGCACCATGAATCTCCCCATGTTCAAACCTCCTCTCCTCTAAATAGGGGCCAATAGCAATAGTTAAAAATAGGATTGTTGTAGGGCTTAGTGAAGTTGATGGTTCCAGAGTTCTGACTTCAGATAATGTCCAGAGGCTGAGATTGTTGTTTGGTTGTAGAGTGCTTGTCTGGCATGTGCGTTTATTCCCCAGGACTGTGAAAATAAAAATGATCTGTAGCCTATAGTAAGCATGGATGTTATAATCAATATTTCTGGTGCAAAGGGAACAAAAACGTTTATGTCTATCAGTGTATCTTACCAATTCTATCCACGGTGAAAGAGGAGAGTTTTCTTTTTGGGTGGACTTGAACTCTGGGCTTGGGCGCTGTCCCTGAGCTCTTCAGCTCAAAGCTAGTACTCTACCACTTGAGCCACAGTGCCACTTCTGGTTTTCTGGTGGTTAACTGGAGATAAAAGTCTCATGGACTTTCTTACCCGGGCTGGCTTTGAACCATGATGCTCAGATCCCAGCCTCCTGAGTAGCTAGGATGACAGGCATGAGCCACCGGCACCCAACTAAAATAGGAAATCTTAACCAGTCCCTTACCCAAATGAATTAATTAGTCACATTCAAAGACACAGATCAGGCCACATAGAATCAATGAACACTCCTCATCAATCCATACTCAACAGTATGCAAATGTGAATGTGACATGCAAATGTGGGTGTGATATTCAAATGTGGCGGCATGCTATACAAATGTGGAGGTGATATGCAAATGTGGATGGGTGGTAGTTAGGGCAGAGATATAGGTCAGGTCCAACAAGACCCAGTGATTCCTCAGTTCTAGGGGAGGCTCAGAGGTCCAGCCCAGCACATGAATCTCTCTCTCTCTCTCTCTCTCT
>NW_012267234.1:14363069-14462378 GCF_000151885.1 Dipodomys ordii | reverse complement strand
GCTTTTTTCTTTTTGCTTATGTGGTGCTGAGGAATCGAACCCAGGGCCTCATGCATGCAAGGCAAGCACTCTACCACTAAGCCACCTTCCCAGCCCATCGGTGTTTTTTTTTTTAAAGCAAACTTTCACTAGACTGCTTTCACTAGCCCTACTTTATCAGTTCTACTTGCTTTTCTTACATATATTCAACTGTAATTCTTATTTACTGAGTGGACTCGTGGATATGTACTTATTGATGGGTTACAAAATATTTCGGGCCTCAGATTATACTATATTTGGCCACTGGCAGCCTTCAGGGCTTCATTTTATATGTATCTGTGGCTGCTTTCTTCAGGGCTTCATTTTATATGTATCTGTGGTTGCTTTCTATGCACAGCAAGTGGCCTTGTCTTGTTACCTATGCAGTATTTTTTTTTAAGCTGGGTGTGGTAGCTCATGCTTGTAATCCCTGAATTCAGAAATCACGAGCAGGAAAATCTTGACTTCCGGCCAACCTGAGTTATATCGTGAGACCCTCTCTTACCCACCTCCCCCAAATACTGACGTAAAAAGTAAGCCAATTTAAAGAGAAGTATTAGTGGCATCATTGTACAATAAAGAAAATATGAATGATACCTAGGGCCCAGGTATTGTGCTTTTTTAAGGCTCTATCTTTCGTTTTGGTTGCTTGAACTTGAAATAGTTGGCCATGTTGTCTCAACTAAAAACTAGAACATTGCAGACACAGTCATCTCTTCTGCAGCTTCTTGCTCCCTTTGCTGGAATGCTTGTCCTCACTTTCCTTTGGGAAGTAAAGGTGCTGTGTGTGGATGGAACTGGGAAGTTGAACCTTCCAATTATAACCCTCCCTTTCAAACACCCTTTTAAAGGCTTCTTTTTCCAAGGAAATCAGCTTTCTTTGGTTGCATGCAACAGCAATCAGGTCTGGCTCACTTAGACTCACAGAATCCAGTTCTGATTTAAGGTATGTATATGTGTGTGGGGGGAACCTGGAAGGCTGAGGCTCAGGGGTAGAGTGCTTGCCTAGCACGGACAAGAAACCAGGTGTGGTCCTTAATATCACCCCCGAAACAACTGAGCAACCAAACACCCACCAGAGCAGATTTGCAGGGATTGTTCAAAGCTGTGAATCTGGCACTCATGGAAACCTCTTCAGGATGTCACCTTCAGAATGACTGGGTTCCATTCATTTTCCTCTGTCTGCCTCTCATTTCCTAAACTTCCAATTTCTAGGAAGACATCTCTTTGGTCTCCCCTGGGTCATGAGCCCATTGGGCTGGAGTCGGACAGAACACCTCAGCTCACAAAACCTCCAACACCATACGCAAGGAACAGGTCATACTCCAAATGATCAAATACCCCCATGAATAGAAGTGTTTATCCTGTGCCAGGCTCTTACTCAAGCACTTTGTCTCCATTAATTCATTTAGTGCAGTTACACCACAACCTGGTAACACTTGGCTTTAGTGGCAGGAGGGCAAGGGAGGCTCAGGGGTTAAATAATTTGTTCAAGGTCACAGAGCTGGTAATTCCAGAGTCAGGATTTCAACCCCGGCCTGTCTTCAAACGCCCCGGGTCTGCCCACAGAGCTATAAATACATTGCCAGCGATTCTTGGCAGGAAACCTGAGTCCATTTCACCTCTATTGCACAGACTTTCCTATTTTCTGCCCCAATCTGGCTTTTCCCAGAGTCCCATGGGTTTCTCCCCAGATAAGACTCTCTTGTGATTGGTGTCCCCATTTCACCCCATTTTCCAGACACTGGTCTCATCGCCAGCGGTGGCTAGGAATCCTTCACAACATGGAAAAAGCAGCGCCATGCCCCAAACCGAAACAGAGTAAATATTCACAGATTCAAATAAAATCTCCTTCATCGTATTGACCTTAACACAGAGAGAAAGCAAGAGAAGAGAGCTGGATGAGAGTAGAACTTTTTGATGCACTCTTAACTTAATGTGATATAGTTACCCATCACCTGCATGTAAGTGCCGACTTGATGATGTCCTGACTCACTCCCTTGCTGGCAAATCTCCCAGAATGGTTGGGAGATGCTTACTTCTGTCCTGCACTCATGCACGGGTAAGAGTATTTAAAAAAATATATGAGCAAGTCAGTCTTGAGCATCCTTCCGGGCTCAATGTTTCTATGCTTCTTACAACGAATGAGACTGAATGTACAATGTATCTTTGTGTCATTGTGATTCTTTCTGTCGGAGCACAGCCTGGTTCGTCAGAGCTGCTAGTTCTCCACCCAAATGCTTCCTGTAAAGTTCTCCGGAGAAACATCAAGAATCCCTTCTTGTGCCCTGAGAAGCCGTTTGAAAACCTCAGAATGGTTGGCCTCAGAGGTGTTTAATTTTGGGTGCAGGTCTTGGGTCTTGAACTCAGGGCCTGGGCATTATCCTTGAGGTTTTTGTTTTGTTTTGCTCCAGGTTAAGGCTCTTCCACCTGAATTACAGGGCCACTTCTGACTTTTTCCAAGTTGATGGGACATAAAGAGTTTTTCACAGGCTTTCCTACCCGGGCTAACTTTGAACCATAATCCTCTCATCTCAGTTTCCTAAGTAGTTAGGATTACAGGCGTGAGCCACCGACACCCGACTCCCAGAAGTCATTTTAATTAAGACACCGACTTTAACCTTTGAGTTAATTTTTCCCAACTTGGGAAGCTGGGAATGTGTGTTCTTAGGGACTTTGTCATAAGAAAGAGCTTGGCTTGACTTCCTGGGCCTAAAAGAAAAACGGTAGACTCTGTTTGTTACCTGTGTGGTTTGAAGCATTTTATTTAACACCTCCAATCTCTATTATTTACAAAATAGGGGAGAGGGAGGACCCTGCTTTAGTGTCACTTCCTTTATTGGATTGTTGCAAACAGCGGACAAGTTAAGGGCTGCTTTATTTGGGTTCCCCCAAAGTGACTTTGGACTCGAGTGGAAATGGTTCTTTGGGAAGGTGATGTCACAAAGCGGGGTGGAAGAGAGGGGGGATGTGAAGAGAAAAGAAAAGCCAGGAAGGACCACGCATGGACCAGTTACCATGGTGGACAATCTGAGCTGGAAATCACCACGAGGCCCCTGGAGCTGGTCTCTGGAAAGAGCCTCAGGATCGTGACAGCAGAGGGCCGCAGAGCAGAGGTCTGCCGGCTCGGGTCCTCTGTCGGCCCGGGGTGGGGTCTGGCTCTAGTTCACTGGCTGCCTATTGAGAATTACCGTGGAACACGCGGTAGCCTTCCCAAGGGGGAATTCTCCTGTGAGCCTAGACATTGGTGATGTAGTTCTATGTGCCTTTCTGTTTGCTAACTTCAAGAATGTTAACTTCGTGAATGCTGTCTGGTTGTATGTTTAGAATCAGCACGCCATAAAGCATGCACATGGTCAGCCAGAACCAAAAAAATGTGAAAAAGCAAAAAGAAAAAGGCTGTTGACATACACATCAGTTACTACAAAGCAAAACAAATACACAAGCCTAACCTTGGGATCCGAGAGAAATCAGAGCCCTTGAAGCGTTTCGAGTGAGCCAGGGATGGTAATTCTAAACGCTCAGCATTTTGCCATCATCTGAAGTATGAGCCGGCTCGTGTGGTCAGCAGGAGGGTGGAGTCTGCAGGTGTAGTACACACCTGTAATCCCAGCACTCAGAGAATCAAGGTAGGAGGATGGTGAGTTCTTCAGCCTGGGCTACCTAGTGGGTTCCAGGTAAGACCCTGACACTTAAGAAACAGAACAAAGCAATGAGTATGGATTCTGGGGTCCCAGGCTTGGCTCGAATTAAGTGCTGGCTCTGTACTAATCAACTTTGCGACTCCATCAAGACTGTTTTCAGTCTTGCCAGCTGCGTCCGCTTCCTCTTAGTACTGCGGGGATGGCGGTAAGGAAGTACCACATACAGCTCTCTGAGCAGCACACTGTCAGTGCAATAGAAATGTTTACTGCTGTGCTATTATTGACACCAATACTATTACCATCATCATGATAAGCATGTGGTTTTAGTGTGTGTGTGTGTGTGTGTGTGTGTGTGTGTGTGTGTGGTGTGTGCATGTATGTGTACAGACACTGGGGGCTTGAAGTCAGGGCTTCACACTCTTGCTCAGTTTCTTGCTTATAGCTGGCGCTGTGCTACTTGAACCATGCCTCCAGTGTAAGCATTTTTCTGCTTAATTGGAGGTTAAGTTGGGCTGCCTTTGAACCTCCATTTCCCATTCAGGTCTCAGCCTCTTGAGTAGCTAGGATTACAGGCATCAGCGAGCAGTACCTGGCTCGTTTGCTGTTGTTGTTTTGTTTTTTCTTTTGAGACAAGGTCTTACTATGTGACCCAAGCTATCCTTGAATTCACAAGCCTCTTGCCTGTTAGCTTGCGGGAATCTGATTTGACTTTTGAGCCAGGTTTTGCTGTGTCGGGTTCAACACTGGTGTTGAACTTGCCGTAGTAGCCTCGCCTGGCTTTGAACTCCTGCTGCTTCAATCCCCCAAGTGCTAGAATTACAAGGGTATGCCACTGTGCCTGGCTGATATTTTTCATATGTATCGTGTACCAATGATGTTTGGATGCCCTGTGGAATGGTTCCATTGAGTTGCTCACCCAACTACATGTCCTCTTAAAGCCTTGTCTCATCACCCTGGTTACCTCTCTCTCCATGGGGTCTTTAGGTGCCATTTAAGGCCGTCTTATCTTTTTTTTTTTTGATTAACCCATTCCTTGTTTCATCTCATGGCGATGTGCGTGAAGTAAATTCTGCCAGAGGAAATGATGCTATGCTGAATACTTTATTTATATATATATTTTTATGTAAACATAATTTTTGCTTTGTAGGCACAATATAACAAAAGCTCTGAAGCCACAAACACATTAGACGAGCTTTCAGTCCGACACCAAGAAAGCTAAACCCACAGAAAAGAGCCTGCAGTTCCTTTAAGGCAAACTGAGACTTTCCTTACACTTCCTTCAGCAGACAAGCAGGAGATAGGACAGAAGGAGGGAAGATGAGAAGGGGGAGGGGCGGCCCCCCTTGACCCCGCCCCCACACCTTCAAGGCAGAAACTACAGGTGGTGGTCATGCTCTAGTTTTCTTCGCCTGAATTTGGAGGACAGGAGAGGGTTAGCATTTAGCCAGTGGTTGTAACAGCTGAATACTGGGTTAACTCTGCTGATTTAAAATGAAAGACCAGATGTGGGGCCATGGTACTACAAAGTGTGTCCCTTCCTCCCTCTGGCCCCAGGGCCCTGGCTGCTCTTGAACTTGAAGAAATGGTGCTGATACTCTGCTCACCAGAAATAGCATTAGGACAGTGGCTCTTTGGGCCTCTCTTTAGGGAGAATGTTGACCAATAATACAATATATAACAAAGGTATTAGGGCAAAAGTATACGCTCTTATCTCTCGAGGTGACCCGGAAGTGGAATGTTAGTGTGTCCCTGGATGGAAGAGAAGAATGGTGGGTGTCCTCTTTGGATAATGCGCTCCTCTCCTTGGCTCACTGGCTGGCTCCATCTTTCTCCACATTCATATTGTATGCGTACATTCACAGTAAGAAGAAACTCCCTTCAGATACATATTTGGCATAAACAAGTCATGGTCACAAGGAAAGAAACAAAACCACAAGGACCCAAGGACTGTGCCCATGGAAGAGGTTCTTGCTGGAAATGCCGTCATTCCCGTCTCTTGGGGGAAGAGCCAGGTCTGCCCCTAAAGCCTGGTAGTGGAGAGACCGGGCAATGTAGGAACTTTCTCCTGTCTTCTGGAATGCAAAGGAAGAGTGTGTGTGCGTGCTAATCAGATGATGTGGGAACACTTTTCGGTCTTCCACAGAACCCAATAATAGGGTGCTGATTGTATGGATCCCTTGTATTTCTGGACTGATTTTCAAAGGAGGGAAGGAACCCTTGGCCACAGGGCTTGAGAGGCCTCCGTGTAGTGGCACTGAGATGGCTCCTCCCACAGGATAGCTCAATTCTCCTCCCAAGCCCAGTCACATGGAGTTTGGGGAGTTTTCTAGAAAAACTGAACAGGGTACAGGCCCAAGCAGTTGTGGTCCCTGATTTCCAAGAGCCTGCCAAATCCAGCACCATGGCTGTGCACACAGGCTGGGGAACCGCCTACTTGGCCTTGGATACCTGCCAGTCGCTTCTTGCAGCTTTGCGTTTGTGATACGTGGGGTCATGTTTTGGCAATATGAAAGATACTGAGTTTTTTTCTCCCCAAATGTAGTCCACAATGGAGTTCTTTCAAAGTGCTTTCTTTCTTTCCTTCCTTTTTCTTTCTTTTCTTTCCTTTCTCTTTCTATTTTCTCTCTTTCTTTCTTTCCTTCCTTCTTTCTTTCTTTTCTTCCTTTCCCTTCCCCTCCCTTCCTCCCTTCCTTTCTCTCTCGCTCTCTCTTTTGTGACAGTCCTGGGGCTTGAACTCAGGGCCTAGGTGCTATCCCTGACCTTTTTTTTTTTTACTCAAGGCTAGAGCTCTACCATTTGAGCCACCACACCACTTCTGGCTTCTTTTTGGTGTTTAATTGGAGATTAGAGTCTCACAGACTTTCCTCCCCAGATTGGTGTCAAACCACAATCCTCAGATCTCAGCCTCCTGAGTAGTTAGGATTATAGGCATGAACCACTGGCACCTGGCTTTCCAAGGGGTTTCTTGGCCACAAATGGAATAGGAAAACAGCTGGCCATGTTGCTGGCCAGTATGCAAACACAGGTGAGTTTCAGTAATGACTGGGAGTTAGTCCTAGCTGTAGTGAGATTATGTTTTAGGCTAAAATAAAATGCCTATGGCTGGGGGGCGGGGGGGGGGGATTTTGCTCAGGAGACCTAACTTCGTAGGAGGAATCAATGGCTGCCTTCCCACGTAGGCTGTTGTGACCCATCTTCCATCCTAAAAAAACATCCCACACCTGTTCCATGTGTCTGTGAATAAGAACCAGGAAAAGAACCCAAGACTGAAGGGCTAGTGAAGGGAGGCTCAAGTCTATGGCCTTAAGACAGTGGATGAATGTAAGAACATTGCCTCTGAGAGAGAGAGAGAGAGAGAGAGAGAGAGAGAGAGAGAAAGAGAGAGAGAGGGAGGGAGAGAGAGAGGAGAGATACTATGGGGATGTTTCCACACCCCAGGCATACCCTTTGGGCCTACTCTCTTGCTGCCAGAGGCTTGGCTGGCTGGTGGCTTACAGTGTCACTGGCCTGAAGAATATCAGGACCTGGATGACACACTGGGACCACACCTGGCCCCCTCCAGGCCTGGTCTTTCAGGCCTGTGGGGCTGGTGTTCATTTGCAAGGCTATTCTCGAACGTTCAAGAAGGACTCATAGACGGGTGGGTTTGATACAGGGCAGAAGGGAAGAGCATGTGATACACAGACAAAAGAGACATAATACTGCATGAAATGGGACTGGCACTTAATTCCCCCCCCCCAAAAAAAAGAAAAGAAAACAGAACAAAATACCACAACAGTGATCACTAAGTTCTTAGCTCGGCTGACTGCAGACAAACACGACACGCACTGGACTACAGCATTTGTTCACTGGGGCACGGAAGAGTTCTCGTAGCCATTCCTCATCCTTCATTGTTGTCCCGCAGGGGCCTGGCTCACTGGATGAAGGGCATCCGCTCTTTGTTTTCCCCGTCCCCTTCGTGGTCCTCCTCTTCCTCCCCTGCCTCGCTGGTCTCTGTGCTATCATTGGCCATCTGGAATTGAACAGAGGATGATATGGGAGACTCGTCTTCAATCATCTGATCCAGCTGGGCCCCTCTGTTTCCTGAGAGCGGGCAGTTCCGTAGGAGACAGAGGTTGTCACAAAAGGCCATCCAGGCAACGTTGCTCCAAACCTACTGAGCTGGTGGGAGACCCATTCCTGCAAAGCTTTGAGCTTCTGCTGTGTCCAATCAGATGCAAGCTCTAAAAATGACCTCACTGGATCTGTGCCTGATGCTCGACAGCCTGATTTTCTGAGCGTCCCTGTCTAGTCTAATGGGCCATCTAGAAGGGCCTCAGCTTCCTCCTCAAAACATAGAGACCCCAAGTCCTCATCCTCCATCCTCTTTTGTTCCCCTGGATCCCAAGGGTGGAAACTTTCCCCACAGACTCAGAAACAGATCTTGACAGAGGTCCTGAGCTCTCTGGACTTTTCAGCCTCTAAGGACCAATTCACGATCAGGCAAATTTCCAGCCATTTTGCTTAAGAATAATAAGTTGTCCAGAATGTCTCTACAGCCTGTCTGCCTTCTCTCAATGGTGCTGAATGAGACCTGAGCAGAAGGCTCATGGAATGGGGGCTCAGGACAGCAGAGACCCCAGCTCCATTTTCTTCCCTAACTTCATCCCCTCACTGGCCTGCCTTCAAACATTCCTGGCGCCTCCAGAACATTTTATAACCTGTATCCATGTTATTCCCACTCACCTGCCCAAGCATGCCATTGTCCTTCATTGAGTGAAATGGTTCTCAGACCTGAGCTCCATTGAGGTTATAAAAGCCAATGAAATATTTTTAAAAAATATACACCTGGTCTAAAACGTTTATACAGTTTTAGTTCTTCCTCTTGGAAGATGGATGCAGCTCTATGACTTGCATGCTAAACACACACACACACACACACACACACACACACACACACACACACACACACACCTTTTTTTTCCCCTCTTAGTATGAAGGGGTTTGAATTCAGGGCCTCACACTTGCTGAACCACACCTCCAGCCCTGTTTTTCACTGAGTAATTTTAGGAGAGGGAGCATTCAGGAAGCTGGCACACACAAGCATGCATTTCTGAGGACTTACGAGGAATTCTCCCATTGGCAACTGCCTAGATTTGTCATGTCCACTATCTTCTCCTGTCTGCTCACCTACTGCATTCACCTTTCCTTCAGAGCCTCCAAGGATCAGTCTATTTCTGGAATTATCTAACTACCCCCAGTGTCCTTCAAAAGCCCAGTAGCTAACCGCCCGTACTTCATTCTCCCCTAGTTGTGTTGTGTGTGTCCACATCTGACAGACCTTCCATGAATGAATTAGCTGAGTGGTCTCGTCTTGAAACTACACCTACCAGTGGAGTCGGGGTCTTTTCCACATCCAGAATTAACTTCCCAATATTTCCTCGGTCATGGATCCGTTGCATGGCTTCCTTCACCTGTGACACAGGGCCAGGAAGAAACTCAGATCAGGGAGAGACATCACTCAAGACAAAAAGGGGCCTTGGAAAACTCCAGCATCTTACTTTTCCACCAGAGGGCGCTGCAGCTCAAGCCTTGTGGCTAGAAAGTTTTGAGTGTTATGTGCAAATAAATTCTGTCATTCACACGCTCTGCTCTTGTGCAAGGCTCCTGTGTGTAAAGATGAAGGTTATAGCTTTTGCAATACTTCATGAAAATTTCTTTAAGGAAAGAGAGGGAAAAAAAGGCAAGAAGATTCTCCAGAGATCCCAAGAGTTACATGCCACAGGATGTCAGGGTACGTCCATCAGGGTAAATTTTAGGCAATGAAAGTATTTTTGATGGCCATTTGGAACACAATTACTTAAATGTTATATATCTCAGATTCAGGTTTTAGCTTAAATAAACCCATTACCCAGGGCTGACCCCCATTTAGAAAAATCCCCATGGTTCTTACTTACTGGGAAGAAACTCTGTCCCCACCTTGCAGAAGTTCTCTTCAGAATTATTATTATTGTTTTTCCTTTGTGACACTAGGGGCTTCTCAGACCAGGCATGTCTCCTGCAATGCATGACACAACCCAATGGCGTCTAGGCATGGTGTTCTGTTGCTAAGTAGAAAATGAGCTGCAGGGGGCGCTGTGGGAACTAACAGAGAGAAGCTGGTGGGTGTGATCTCCACATCGTGGTAAAATCTAGATAGGATGCAGTGTCCCTTTATTTATTTATTTTTATCATAATACGTCTAACTTAAATTATTTTTTCTTACAGTCTCACATTTGAAAATATTTTTCTTCATTTATTCACTCCAGAGATATCCAGTAAATGTCACTGCTAGGCTCAATGCCATGATTTAAAATAATAAATAATACACAAGCCCTGTCTTTGAAGAGCTCAGCCTGTGGCGATGGAGCTGCATTTGCTTATATGAAAACCAAAGGCTTCTTTCTACTCATTTCAATATAAACTTGACAGAGCCATTAAAATGCTTTGTATTTCAATTGCTTTTCTGGGACTTCATTATAAAGACCTAATTTAATTTATGGGCAAGAAAAGAAGGCCGCATAAAAGGTACTCAATCACAGCCTTGTTTTTTTCATGGCAAAACATTGAAACAATTCATATGTCACGGCGTGAGTGGATGGTTAAGTAAACAGTGGCTCTTACGTTTATCATGGAATGGAAATGTGATGTGTCTCTTGAACAATGGAAAGATCTATGCTGCTAACTGTAAACAAACATGGAAGGATTAAGGGGGAAAAACCACACACCACATCACTCTTAAAAAAAAAAAACTATGGGTTTTCTTTTAGACATAGAGAATGATAACTTTTAAATCAGGTGTCCAAATATTGATATTTGGTCATGCGGAACCAAATCAATCTTGACTATGCATGAAAAGCATCTTTAAATGCATTTTCTTCTGGGAGTTTAGTTTGTTTGTTCTGTCCTTTTGTTTTTATTACAGAGGCAAGGTCACACGGTGTAGTCTGTGAACCGCAATCCTCCTGCTTTCTACTCTGGGGAGCTAGAAGAGGCAGCATTGCTTTTTGAAGTGTTTCCTTACTTGCTTCCACCTCGATCTCTGAGTATCTGTGGGGACTGGCTCCAGAGCTGTGTCTGGAGGCTCCCTGTTCTAAAGTGGTGCAATGTGTATTTTGCATGTCACCTGCACACATTTGCCTTTCAATTTTGTCATCTCTGTCTTGCTCCTGGTGCCTAATGCAGTATGATGCTATGCTATTCTATGGTATAGGGAATAATGACAAGAAACAAAAAGCCTGTCCATGGTCAGGATTTTGTTCCTGAGCATGTTTGCTTTTTGCTGAGGTTGCTTCATTCCTCAGGAGTGGGACCTGAGATGAACAGGGCTGAGTGGGCATCACTCACAAACTGCTAGCTTGGCTTCCAGTGCCCCCCCCCACTTCCTGGAACATAGGTTAGTGTGGGAACTTCTCTCGTTAAGCATAGGCTGGACCTAAAGATTTATGTCTAACCCACAGAACACAGCAAAAGAAATGGGATCTTTCTTCTCAGGTTTACAGGTTCCCAAGCTTACAAAACAAAAAGACCCTGACTTCCATCTTGCAGCTGCTCTTACTCTGACTCTTCTCATTTTCTCCCTGTGGTGAGACACACAGCCTTCTTGTGAGCTGCCCCGTGGAGAGGTCCACACGGTAAGGAGCCAAGGGAAGACTCCGGCCAGCCCACAGCCTGGAGAAGGAACAATCGGAGCATGTGTATAACCAGACCCATCTCCAGTCAGGCCTGCAGAGGAGGCCAAGCCACTATTATTTTTTGGGGGGAGGGGGGAGTGGATTCAGTAATGGAAATTTAACCAAGTTTTCAACCTTACACACCAATACTTCTCATCTTGTAAGATATACATGAATATCTAATTTATTTAAGTACCTGGATGCTGAGGGGAAAAAAATAAAAGCAAATTTGCCAAAGATGACATGGTCACCAGTAATCGAACTGTGGTTCAGTACCAGGCTGGTTAGACCTCCAACACAACATCCTTCTATCATTCCTGCCCAGTCTGAAATTTCCAGTGAACCCCTAAAAGCAGAAGAAAGGGCGTAGATAATATCCCACATGATGATTTTTCCAGGATTTAGTTGTTTGTCACTCTGGAAAGTCATTAAACACTTGGAAACTCCACGGAAGATGAACAATACTTTTAAAGCTGTTTCTCAAATAAGATAGAGCTCAGGAACATGGAAAAGCTGTTTTGTCGTTAAAAGCTTATTGTGATGCTAGGGAAAAAATAAAAAGGTCCCCAACAGGGCAGGGCTGGTCCCGCAACAGGACATTAGTTAGTCATTGCTTTCTGAAATTAACTGACTCCTTGAAATTTCCCACGTGAACAAAGATGGAGAAAAGGTTAGAAGGCCTGCTATGGGACAGTCTGTCTGACTGTTACTCAGGCTGTTAGAATGTGCATTCTCGCTTTTAAGCTTGCTCTTGTAGAGATGGCAACTCCGAAGGACAGAAACTACCAAATCTGATCCGTGTTTCGTTGTTGTTTTTCTTAATGAGGCGTCCCGGGCAGCAGTTTATGGCCATTGCTATTTTATCTGTGCACAGAGCCTCTCAGGTGAACATCAGCATCAGTTTTTCACAGATGAGAATCACAAAGACAAAACATCTCAGGACTGCCCTGGCTGGTGTTCAAAAGATGCCGTAGTAGTAGGAAATGCAAGGGTTGCCTTGCTTTCTCAGGAGTCTAGACACAATTCCAGAACAGCTTCCACTAGCCACACCAGCTACCCTTTACTTATACCCTGGCAAGGTAAAAATCTGCAGAGACGTTGCTTCTATTACCAACCAGGGACAGAAGTGATGGCCTAGAGCACACTGGTACCAGGGAGGCCTCCTCCCTGTAGCACCTCTCTGCTTAAAACCAAGTGTCCTTGTATCCAAGAGAAGCATCTGGTTCCTTGTATCCAACAGAAGTATCTGGTCCACCTGCACTGTTAAAACTACGTGTCACTGCATCCAAGAGAAACATCTGGTCTACCTGCCTTGCCAGATACAGCAGCTGCTAGTCACCTGTGATCTGAAGTATGGTGGCTATAAATACCAATGCTCTGTCAGCACTGAAGACAATGCCAGATGCAATATCATGGTGGGTACTTGTGTCTGAACTCTGGGCTTTGCCCTTGGCTGGACAGGTACTCTGCTGCTTGAGCTAGAGTTTCAGCCTTGATAGTCATAATACAGAATGCAAGCTTAGCTTGGTAAGACTTGGGGAGCAATGATGAATTGTAGAAAGGATGTTATACTTAATTTACTTAATTCCTCAGGTGTTTTTTTTTAATGTGGTTACCTATTCAAAACTTGGAACACGGCTGTGTCATGGACAGTGTGGGGTGGACATGTCAAGGCTGATATCTGTGGTTTTTGTGGGTTTCCTTCTCCCCCTCATCTCTGACTGTCCCCACTGCTCAAGATGTGTGTCTGAAGCTCACTGGACCTTTACCTGTACCCAAGGGCTCATCCTAGTGGAAAGCATTCCACAATGTAAAAGAGAAATGTCCGGAAGGGAGTGAACAGGCTTGGGATGAAGAACACATACTGACAGACTGCAGAGCTCCTGTCTCCTATAATTTGTTTGTTTGCTTATTTATGTATTGTGCCAGTAGTGGGATTTTAGCTCAGGGCCCAAATACTATCCCTTAGTATTTTCACTCCAAGCTGGTATTCTACCACTTGAGCCACACCCTTACTTCTTAGCTTTTGGGTGGGTATTAGATCTATGAGTCTCATGGACTTTCCTCCTTGGGGCTTGCTTTCAACTGTGTCTCTCAGATCTCAGCTTACTGCATAGCTAGGATCTCAGGCATGAGCCCCCAGCACCCAGCTTCCAAAAAAAAGCCCAAAAGACTCTTGTTCCCCAAGCTCATCCTCTCCTGCAAAACTGTTCTGGCTGCTTCCTGGTTAAGGAGCGACCTTATCACAGAGGCTGCAGCCTCCTAATCGAGATGCTCAGGATAATCTATAAAGTATTTCACTGTGTGCAGCTAGACTTATTAATGCAGACTTCCCGGTTTGTTTATTTAGCCCCAATGCTTTAAGCTAGCATAGTTCATCTTGTGTCACTGGTTCATGCTCTTGATTAAGTCTGGTGCTGGTGTTCAATACTCAGAACACTACCCACGGGGAAAACTTAATTGGCTCATACTCTGTAAGTGCAGGAACAGTAGTTCTGGTCAAGCTTATTCAGTCTGCAACAGCTATGTGAGACGTGGTGCTTGGGGCCTGGAGGAGGATGGGGGAGGTGGTCCTGGGCTATGCCCTGGATGTTCTGGGTTCCTCTGGGAATAATGCTCTCCTCCTTGGAACTTTCTGTCTAGTCCTCTAGGGACTGTATGTACTTGTACCCTTGTCACATGGTTTCAAATTGGATTTGGCCACCGAGATAATCAGAACATAGGAAAGGAAGAGTCAGGTCTTTCCTTCATCCCCACTAGGACTCTTGGCCACTGCAGTTCCCGCCAGCGCCTAACTCTTTCTAGAATCTGGTATTGCTTTCTCCTTCTCCATGTTCCTTAAGGCTCCAGGTGGCCAAGACTGTCCTACAAAGACGGCTAGCATGGCTACCAGGTCAGCATCTCCAGTGTCCGTACTCCAGAAAACACCTGTGTGTCCTACCTTCCCTTCAAGCGTTTCCAGAAAGAAAGGGTATGCCAAGGGGTAAATCTGACTAAAACACCGTATACGCATAAATACAACATGTCTATATCATTCAATACGCACACATACAAAGCATGACAGGAATGTAAAACAGATTCTGTTGGGGTGGGGTACTGGTAGAAGAGAGGGGATAAATGGAGCCGGTGAAGGAGGGAGAATATGGTCAACATACTTTACGAACAAAGGTGAAAGCAGAAAATGAAGTGTGTGGAAATTGGTTGGGAGGAGGAGGGAAGGGGGTGTGTGGCAGAGGGTGTGTGCATATAGGGACGAGTCCAAACAAAAGCCTCTTGTACAGCTCATTGCTGCTAATCAAAATGTGTGAGCTGGGAGTTGGTGGCTTACACCTATAATCCTAGCTACTCAGGAGGCTGCGATTTTGAGGATCACCGTTCAAAGCCAGCTCAGGCAGGAAAGTGTGTGAGACTCTTATCTCCAATAAACTACTTAGAAAAAGCCAGAAGTGTTGCTGTGGCTCAAGTGGGTAGAGTGCTAGCCTTGAACACAAAGGGACAGTGTGTGGGCCCTGGATTGACAAAAAAAGAAAAAGAGAGAGAGATTAACAGACAAGAGGTAAACAAATGACTGATAGAAAAGATGCTTTTCTCACGATGCTGATATATGTAGTCATATTTTTATGACAAAAAAATAACCGAACAAAGTTTGATGGTAAACACGTGAAATGGCTACACATGAAGCTCACAGTCTCTCAGAAGTACAGACTCACATCACGATTCAAACAGTTAAGTGGTAGTTGCTAAGAGCCTGTGTGAGCATGTGACCTGGTTAGGAAGACCAGAAAATCATTCTTTGGAAAAAGTGGTAGATGAGCTGGGATGTAAGGCTTAAAGCCATAGCAAGATAAGGAAGAGAGAACTATTCCAAAAAGAAAGCATTGGGGGTGGAGGGCTGCAGAAAGAATAAGAATAACCATGCAACCAATGGCCTGGTTGGGACAGAATAAACACCAGGCCAGGGAGCCAGGCTGGGGGGCCTTTGGTTCCATGTTCCTAAGAGTTTCCAAGGAAACAGATCGTGGGCATCCTTGTATTTTCATTCTCCTCTACCTGAGAGGCTCACTCTTTCATAGCTGAGCGAATGACATTCAGTCTTTTAGCATCTTATTTAGTGCTTTGTAATGTTCAATTTCCTTTTGTATGGTGCAAAAGGCAGAAAGTCATTAGGGTGCAAATGACACCACTGAATAACCATGACATGTGGCTTGTGTTATGAATAGTAAGAAGGATGGCCACCTAAGGGAGGGAAAAAAAAGGCAGATAATTCTGTAGATCCTTGTGCTTACCAGATGATAAATTAAAAGGTTTGATCATGAAGATATCGTAATTAAGAAACCCATCTAACCAAGCTGTCTGTGGAACATTTCTCACATTATCAGTGTCCATCTCCGGGAGAAATGGATGATAGCTTAAAATCCAGAGGGTGTGTTCGACAGTAACATGTTCATTGCAAGCAGCATTGGGATCTGGAGTTTCTGGGTCCTGGTAAAAAGAAGGAGCCTCTCACGTGAGGGAGTCCCAAGATGTTCTGATGGAAGAGTTTTGATGTGAAAATGAAATGGAAGGCCCATGAAGTGGTCCACTGAGAAAGGGATCAGTTCAGACATCAAGCCCCCTTTCTAGAACAGCTGCATGAGGGATCTTTGCAAGAAAGCAGAGCAGAGATCAGGGTGGGACGAGAGAGGTATAAAGCTGAAGGAGGTACTCATTCTCAGGGTCAAGACAAGTACAGAGTCAACACCTGAAAGTGAGTCCCACCTTAAATCCTGCACAATAGTTGTCTCATACCTGGCCCTAGTCATCTGTCCTCAAAAGGGTTCTGTAGCTTGAGCTCAGGGCCTGGGTACTGTTCTTTAGGTTTGGTGCTCTATTCCTTGAGCCACAGCTTCATTTCCTGCTTTTTTTTTGCTGGTTAATTTGGAGATATGAGTCTTAGGGACTTTTCTGCTTGGGCTGGCTTTGAACCTCAGTCCTCAAATCTCAGCCTTCTGAGTCATAGCTGGGTAAATTACAGGTGTGAGCCACCAATGCCTGACTAGGGGACTTGTGTGAAAGAAGAGAACCCACATAGCCTCGTGGCTCATCTCAGGCCCCATAATGGACAGGGATTTGCTCGTGTGAGATTTGGTTCTACTGTATCCACAGGACAAAGATGAGAATGTGGAGCACAAGCCAGGCGTTGATAGTTCATGTGTGTCATCCTCGCTACTCAGGAGGCTGAGATCTGAGGATTGTGGTTCAGAGCTAACCTGGGCAGAGAACTCCACAAGGCTCTTATTTCTAATAAACCGCTCAGAAAAAGCCGGAAGAGGCGCTGTGGCTTGAGGGGTAGAGTGTTAACCTTGAGCAACAGAAGCTCTTAGGGATAGAACCCAGGGCCAGAATTCAAGCCCCAGGAATGGCGCGCGTGCACATGTGTGCATCTGTATGTGCATACACACACACACACACAAACACACAAATAATAATACTAATGTAGAACACAGCTTGAGCTAAATGAATTTCTCTTAAAACATAGATGAAAGATTTCTTGTATTAGAATCATAGGCACTGCTTTGAAGAGTGCTAATGTTAGTTTTACCTTGGACCTCTTTGTTGAGACTAAACAGGCACTCAGCCCACTCCTGTGATCCTGGGGGCCTGGCAGTTTTAGAATCCTCAAATTCAAACAGTGCTTCATACTTGACAAACATTAAGTGCTCACTGTGAGTCAGATGCTGAGCTTGGCTGGCTTTCTATGGAAGACAAGCTCTCTCTCCCCCCCTTCCCCCACCACGCTTGGCTCTGATCCCCTCTGAAGGAGATGATCGAAATCTGGATGAGGCTTAGTTTAATGCTTGGCTTTAATATCAGTTCTAGGCTGGAAAGCAGCAGAGAGTCGCAGCTACTAGTCTTTCCACTCTGGGTCAACTGAGAAGGAACTGGATTTCAGTTTTGCTTTTCTGTAAGTCGGCTTCTCAGTGCATGAAGAAACTGCCCAGATATTGTCTGGTGGTTAATTAAGCCCACTCGGTGTGAATCTTGCTTTGTTTACCATGGCCTGAGGCTTGATTTCTAAGATGGTGGGGTCAAACAACAGAAGAGGTAAGTTAGTATCAGCAAGTTATAGAACAGCCACAGCCGATGTTTGTTTTTCATTTTTGATGATACTAGGGTTTGAACTCAGGGTCTCAGGGCTTGCTAGGCCAGGTGCTCTACCACTTGAGCCAAACCTCCATCCCTTTATTGTTTTAGTTAATCTTTCAAGTGCTTTCTTAGGCTTTTTGCTTAGAGCTGGCCTTTGTCCATGATCCTCTTACCTGTGCCTCTTAGTACCACCACACCTAGTTTGTTTGTTGAGATGAAGACCTTGCTAATTTTTTTGGTCTTGGGCTGGCCTTGAATTTCTACTTGTTGATCTCTGGGCTCCCAAGTAGCTAGGATTACAGGTATGAGCCACTACACCTAGCCCCAAGACATTAGGAGCCTGGTACAAATGGAAACACCAAGAGTGGGCTGTTGGGATCTAACAGGTGGGCCGGACTTGATTAGAGTAAGGAAACAACAGGAGCTGGTGTGAACCAATGTGCAATAGAGGCACATCCTTGAATGAAACACAAATCAGTGCTTTGCCAAGGGAAAACAAAGAGAGAGAGTCCAGAAAGAAAGCTATAGTTAGCTCTAACTATGAGCCAATAGAGAATGCTCTACATCTATGCAAGGATCCAGACATAAATACGTTGGAGAACTACACCCAGTGGAAAGCTGCACAAATCACTCTTTAGTTTTACTTTTTTTCCCCATGAGTCATGTGACTATGTCTGGGAAGGTCAGGAATAGGACTGCTATATCAAAGTAGCCCGAGTTGAATGGCTTTATTTAGTCTCTCTCCATTCTGGAGCCTGGGAAGTGAAATCAAGATGGCAGCCATGCTGGTTCCTACTGCTGGCTGAGGAAGAATCTTTCCAAGCTCTTCCTCTAGATCTTGCCTTCACCTCTAGCGGCCTCTCCCACCTTGCTTGGTCTTTCCAGAATACGAGAATCTAACCTTGGCCTTTCCTTGGAGAAGGATGGCCTCCACTGCAGCCAATCAGTCTTTGGGTTTGGTTCCAACATTTCTGGGTGTGTTGTCTCATGTTTAGCCACTGTCCAGTGGAAGGCCCCACCATCTCCCTAAAGAATGCTTTCTCTAGCCTCTCACTTTGTCTTGGAAGCCCCTGCTTTTCCAGTCTCCAGTCTGACCCCATTCTGCTCCAGAGTCGTGGTGATGGTTACCTTTGATGATCAAAGATCCAGTATTATGGTTTCTCATCCTTCCAATGCTTGAGACTGAGCTGTGTACTAAGTCAGTAAAGCTAATGACAAGGACAATGACTTTGATGGCCACTCCAGGCCAGTAAGCACCTCAGCTGAGCATGTGCTAGGCACTGAGTGTTTTCCATTCAGTACTCTGCTTTCTCCCCACTATAACCCCAGGATGAATGCACCATAATGATGCTCACCTTGCATATATATGCAAGGGGCTTCAGGAAGGTCAACCTGCCTATAGTCATAGATACAGTATGAAAAGGAGCTAGGATGATCTCAATCTAGACCAATTATGAAATATGCACAGAGAAAACAAATCTAGAAAAAACAAATCTTGAGGATGGGGAAGGCCACAAAGGAAACACAAATGTTCATCCTTGTGGAAACCGGGTAATGGGTACCCAGTGTAGAAAAAGATAAATGTGTGTGTGTGTGTGTGTGTTGTGTGTGTGTGTGTTGTGTGTGTGTGTGTGCATGCATGAGTGTGGGGAAGGGGGTCAGTATTCTATTATCATTGCTTCTGAAGATGTTTGAAATTTTCTAGTAAGTTTTATAAGCAGTGAACTTTGGGCCTTCTTTCTCAAACAACAACTATGCAATCCCAGTCCCCAAACGTTCTACCATTATATGAAACTGCCAGGAATTAAGTACATGTGTGGTAATGACCTTATAAAAGAGAGGGAAAGAGAGAGCTTTTGAGTCCTTTCAAAGTTTGATTCTAGAGAAGTTCAGAGTTACTCCAATTTCTGCAGACAAGAAAAATGCATCCTTTCAACCAAGTAGCCCACCTTGGCAGAGGTGAAATATCCCACCTCTTCTAAGTCAGGAGTCACCTCCAGCCTCGTCTGCCTTGCAAAAGCCCACGGGCTGAGAGGAGAGAGGAGGGAAGGGACAAGGTCACAGAGACTGTCAATTCCCAGAGAGCGTGGGAAGAGTGAGTGATATTCTAAGAATGAATGAAGAGCTATGTAAGCCCAAGGGAGGAAATGACTCAATTTAGAGAAAAATGGCATTCGTGTTGGATTTATGATGAGGGAGGTGACCCCCCCGGAAGAGAAGCTGTTCAGGTAAACAGCTCAGCTCATTCCGCAAACTGAGAGTTAGCGGGGGTGGTATGGTGTGCCTAGGGGACATAAGGCTGGGGTCTAGGGAGATGGCCACAGTCAGAGATATCTCAAGTAGACAGCCCTAAATGCAAAGCAGTCAGGCAGGTGTCAGGTGAGGAGAAGTGAGGAGCAATGAGAATTTGGGGTGCTGGTAAAGAGGAACGGACACAAAATAAAGCAGCACCTGGAGACGTGCTGTTATATCTGACACTTCATCTTTGAGGTCACTTAGGTTGTGTGGAAGTCAGGAGATTTCCTCAAAGGGTAGAAGGATTCTGGGAAATGACCCACGCTTTGTGAGCGTGGGGAAATGGGAGACCATTGCAATTTCTTCTCCCATCTATTTGAATCAGCACAACAGATGGTCCTGCTGAGTCCTAGGACCGTCTTCATTGTCCACTCTGCCAGTGTGTCGATGTGACCACCGAAGTCACAAAACAGAAAATTCCTAATTTTCTCTATCTGTGGAGACAATGGAAGTGCAGAAGGAGGGAGACATACAGTATTATCATTTTTTCCCCCTCTGACAGCTTTTCCTGTTTGTCTGGAAGCTGATGTTTTTCTCTTATACACCAAGGAACATCTATTAGCCTAGAAGTTGTGTTGCCATGGCAACGAGACCAAACCCGGCCCAATATATAGATAGGGAAGGAAAACGAGCCACTGGAGAAGATGCCGGGTTTCATTTTTTCTTTTTTTTTTGTCCCCAGTGACCCTGCGGTCAGTGCAGAGGCCAACTGCATGCTGGGTGGGGGGGGAGGGAAGGGAGGGGGAGGCCTGGCCTGATGGCTGGCACTCTGATTCCATGCCAGCCTTTGCCAGTGGTCAGACTGGACTGTTCCAAGAAGAGTGGCCATTGGACCATCCTCAGACCCTCTGGAAATCTGGAGAGGGTGGATTTGGAAAGAATTCAAAGTAGTGGGGTGGGAGAAATGGTTGGGAAGTGCGTGGGCATGCATTCACACACACACACACACACACACACACACACACACACATTTAATTTGGGGCAGTGCTGGGGTTTGATGTCAGCGTCCTGTGCTTGCTCTGCAGGTGTTCAGCCACTTGAGCCACACCCCAGGCCCTTTTACTTTCATTATTTTTCAAACAGCTCCTCACTTTTTGCCTGGTCTTGCCTAGACCACGACCCACCATTTACACTTCCTGTAGAGATGGGAGGAGAGGCGTGGAGCACTGTGCGCAGCTTTATATTGGCAGAGGTGTTGTCTCATGAAGTTTTTGCGTGGGTTGTAATTCTCAAGCCTCCTCAGTAGCTGGAATTACAGGCATAAGCCCCCATTCCCAGTCTTTCTTTGAGGCTTGAACATCTCTGATGCTTTCTTACTAGAAGAAAATAATTCTTTTCTACAATCTGGAATTGATCATCTTTCCAGGAGAACAGGTACTAAAGCCATAAACCGCTTATTTGGGGAGGGGGAGGCTTTGATGTGCTAGGATGGTTCTGAATGTTGTTAGGAGCTACAGAAGCAAACAATCTGTGTCTGACCCCATGGACTTCAAGATTTAACGCTGCTGGCTTCTGGATGGTTCCAAATGTGAGTTCTCTGAATGGACTTTGACTACAGGCAGAGGATCTACATGAACACGGTCTATGTAGCTTTCGTGACTCTCCAGAGGGGCCTTTAGCTCCCAGTGACCTCCCATCTGATCCCTGAGCTCTGCTTCCTTCGAGACTGTAAAGTAGCTGGAGAAATGCGGACTGTTTGGGAAAATGGGACTGTTTTCTTTCCTTTGAATGGACTTTTATATTCCAAGTGGTCTCTGACACAGCCATGATTTGCTGGAGCTGAGAAGTGCTACTGAGGCTCTCTTGACAAAGTATTAAGCTGAGGGAAATTCAGCACGCCTTGACACTCCTGAGGGAACAATGCAAATGTGTGTGCTTAGAAACACACGCACGCAGAGCCCATGTAACTCCTGCTCCTACCCAGGTTGAAAACGTGTCGAGGATCTTCCCCTCCCGACCGATCCCTAAGTGGAAAAGCAAGCATCCATTGTTGAACTGGCAACGAATCCAAGGTAATTAATGAAGGAGAGGAAGGAGAATTGGGGGAGTCAAAGAGTGAGGTTACATTCCATCCGCCCACAGAATGTAGAGCTCACAGAAAGAGCATTGGGTGAATGCTGGTGTCACGCGGCATAAAAATAACCAAGCAATCCTGCCACGGCCATCTAGAAGCTTTCAACACTCGCTTAAAAGAACATTCTTTGCTTTCTCGATTTCCCCATCCATTTAAGACATTTTATGCAATTGTGTGTGTGTGTGTGTGTGTGTTTATATATAAAGTAATTTATGAAACAAGTTATCTAAGAGGGGTTTGCTTTCAAATCTTGTTGCTTTGATTGTATTTATTTAAATAAAAGTCTCTTTCTATGCCAGGCATTGGTGGTTCACACTTATCACCCTACTACTCAGAAGGCTGAGATCTGAGGATCGCAGTGGAAAGCCAGGCTAAGGTAGCAAAGTCCAGGAGTCTCTTATCTCCAGTTAACCACCCAAAAGGCTGGAAGTGAAGTTGTGGCTAGTTAAGTGTTAGCCTTGAGCACAAAAGTTCAGGGATGGCAACTGGACCATAAGTTCCAGCCCCAGGACTTGTGCATGCATGTACAAACAACACATATGCACACACATGCATGCATGCACACACACACACACACACACACACACACACTCACACACACAGCCCTCTTTCCAGGTCCAATGTGGAGGGACAGTATCCCAGCTCCAGATGAGTCTAATTACCAGAATGGCTGAGAAAAGAGTCCAGGCAATGAAGTAGAGCTGGGGAGGGCTGTGATGTCAAACTTATGTTTGATTCTGAAATATTTTTTAGATGCTCTGACCACATTTATATCACCACCACATCTTAGAACATCAATCCTCTCTCCCTCCCTTCCTTCTTTCCTCCTTCTCTGTCCCTCCCTTTCTCCTTTCCTTTTATCTTTTTTTCTCTCTCCCTCCCTCCCTCCCTCCTTCCCTCCCTCCCTCCTTCCTTCCTTCCTTCCCTCCCTCCCTCCTTCCTTCCTTCCTTTATTTTCTACTGTTGATCGTCTAGCAGGCAAAGATCAAATGAGCATGTAGCATTCATTGATCATCAAAGTTCCAAATACAGCATCCAGCCAATTTCATAGTCACAGACTTTCAAAGCAAGAAGGGTGGGGAGTATGGGGGGATTAAAGAAGGGGGCTGCCTCTGGCTTTTATGTTGTTTTACAGATTTCTCAGCACGCAGCATCGGAGACCCGGCCACAGCTCTGCAGGCCTCCCGACACACTTGATTCCTTCAATCTCCTTTCACCTCTCCTCCCAGACTGTGCATCATCCTCAGGGCCACGGAGAAGCAAAAATTGATTTTAGGAAGGGAAACTGAAAAATGGCTCGGGGCTAGCCTCCTTCCCCGCTGAGTTCATTTGATTAATCGCAGCAGAGGAAACACGAGAAGGTGGAGAGAGGGAATGGTTCTTTATTCCTACACTGAGTCTGGGTACGGAAAAGCCACGTTTCCTGAATAAGATTCTGTGCACCCAGGGATCCTTTCATCTTTCCATCTTCCTTGCCAGTGAGATTCTCATTATCCCCGACGATATTAGTTATGGAGTGAGCCATTCCCCAAAGTCTCATCATGTGTTCCGGCCCTGGCCGCCAGGAGATTGGATCTGGACGGCCCTGACTTCATTGATACATTCATTCCTTGATGGATTCATGATGTAACAGCATCACTGGCAGGTGGTAGCAACCAGACCACAGCACCCAGCTGCAGGAAGTGTCCCCAGGGGTGGGGCTTTGTCTCCTGCCTCTCCTTCCCTTCTCTAGCATGAGCTCTCACCACCATTATGGTTCTGGCTTCCCATGCACCCATAAACAATGGAACCAACTGGGCTGGGTATGCACTGTAACCTCTGAAGCTATGACACAATTAATGTGTCCTCCTTTAACATGGTTTTTCTCTCTCTCTCTCTCTGTCTTTGTAGTACTAGGGCTCGAACACAGAGCCACACACACATGGCTTGCTTGTTTAGCTGGTGTTCTACTGCTTGAGCCATGCCTCTAGTCCAGGTTTTTGCTAGTCACTTTGGAGATAGAGTCCTAATAGATTCTTCTCTCCAGGCTGGATTTGGAACTGCAATCCTCTGGATCTCACCTCCCGAGTAGCTAGAATTATAGGCATGAGCCCCAGCACCCAGCATTTTTCTCAAAATGTTGTTTTCTACATACTAAAGTTGGCCAGGTTGTAGCAATGTGTAATCAGAAAAAATGAAAACAACCCAAACCCAACATTTTCTAAAGTATACACAATTACCTGATTGCAATTAAACAGATTCAAGGTAACACCAAAAATACAAATGCCACCAACCTCCAGTGGCTCATGCCTGTGATCCTAGCTACTCAGGAGGCTGAGATCTGAGGACCACAGTTTGTAGCTAGGCCCAGCAGGAAAGTCTATGGAACTCTTGTCTCCAATAAATCACCAAAAATCTGGAAGTGGAGCTGGGACTCCAGTAGTACAGTGCTACCCTTGAACAACAACAAAAGCCACAAGGACAATTGCTTAGGTCCTAAGTTGAAGCACTAGGACCAGCATCATACACACACACGCACACGCACACACACACATACTCTCACACACTCACATACACACAAATGCCCTTAAGTCTGGAGTGAATAAGTCCAATTAAGACAAAGAGAAACTATTAATAGACACGAAATACAGTCAGTGGTCAGATCAGCAGGTAAAATACGCAGACCTACATAGACCAGATCTGACAGCTGTTCCCAGGTGAGTCCTTTTCTGGCTCCCACAGCCTATGCAGAAAGAAGCTGGGGACATAATTCGCCCCGGGATTTGTGCTCCCTCCTGCCCACAGAAGATCAGAGAAACCACTTTCTCAAGAGAAAGCCAGTTGTCTCTCGGGCTGTCTCTCTCCCGAGTTCTCACACAGGGGAATCTCTGCAGTGGAGAAGGTTCTCAGAGTCCCCCTTGACACACAGGAAGGAGCCTCCTTTAGTGCCATATGTCTCCACGGGAGTCAGGGGGGCATCAGCACTGAGCACTCAAAGCAATTCCGCCAGGAGTCAGGGAGGTATTACCTTGATTCATAGCGCTCTGGGGCTCTGATTCGCTCTCACTAGGTTAGAGTGGGAAGCCAGGCTTGCTTCCCTGCTAAATTCCATGCCGCTGACGTGACTATCAGTGATAGAGAAAACAGAGCTGGCCTCGGTATCCATCCTTAAGCAGACTCTCTAGACACTACTGGCAGGCCACTGAAAATGATGTAACTACTTCTGCTGTGTGTGTGTGTGTGTGTGTGTGTGTGTGAGAGAGAGAGAGAGAGAGAGAGAGAGAGAGAGAGAGCGCGTATGTGTGTACAGGGGCTTGAACTCAGTATCTGGGCACTGACCCTTAGCTTTTGTTTTTTCTCAAGGCTGGTGTTCTACCTCTCAAGCCACAGCTCTACTACAGGCTTTTTGGTGATTAATTGGACATAAAAGTCTCAGAGGTTTTTCTGCCCAGGCTCGCCTTGAACTCCAATCCTCAGATGTCAGCCTCTTGAGTAGCTTGGGTTACAGCCTCTGGTACCCAGCTGATTGCTACTTCTGATCTAAAGCAATGGAGATGTGTGTTAAATACTGCTTACTTAATACAGTGAATTACACACACATACCCACTGTATAGACACACCTTATATGTTATAATAAACATGTACATATTATGGGTGCACATAAACACAATATGTGTAAACATATATTTAGCTACTCATTCTTCCACATAGAATTCTGCACGAGTTTTCAAGCAGTCATGAGGTATATGGAGTAAACCGACTCCCGTGACCCATAGTGGCTGTGTCTCCACAGGTCTCTAAGGGGACACTTTGGGGGTCAATTCTGCACCTTCCTTTGTCTTCCCTGTGGCAGGTGTAAGTCACCTGCCTTTGTCAGCTTCCTCCACCTTCTGAATTTTCCTGTCTAGATCAGAGCAGATCAGAAGCAGCCAAGACCGGCAGTGGCTTGGTCACTCGGCAGAGCACAAGTCCCAGGAAGTGGAGAGAGTTTTGCATGGCTGAGTGTTTTCATGTGCGGTCCGAACTGCGATTCCTTTGCTCTTCCTTCAGGAATTTTGGCTGTGTTCTGGATCAAGTTTGCTTTTTTTAAGTTAAATGAGACCGGATGGGAGTTGTGGCTTCCTGGGGCAGGGGTGGGGCTATGTCTCAGTGTACCAATTTGTCTAGTGGGGATGGGAGGGAAAAACAGAGAAGAGGGAGGGAAATGGAGATATGGTTCAAAAAGAATTCGTTAACTGTAACCCCCTCTGTATATCAATTCTGCAATAACAATAAATTAAAAAACAGATAAATTAATGAGACAGGATGGACAATAGCAGGCATCTCTTGCTTTGAGAATTCTCTCTCTGTGAAATCTTGTTCTGCCAACCAGGGGCTGAGGGCATTTAGGTGGTAAAGGGCATTTGATCATTTCTTTCTCTACCATAGTCATCGTTCCTCAGCCTTATACTAGCTTGAAGAAAATGAGATTGGAGAAGGCAGCTCAAACTCACACCAAGAACTCTTGAAAATCTCCACACCCTATTTATCCTACCCCAGCCCCCGTGAAGCCAGGAAAAGGGGTGATTTTCAGTTCCACACCCCCACTTCTAATTCATTTCAAACTAGCTGGCTGGCAACGCGGATGCCGAACATTTTCATTCCAGCTCCAGGCTCCATTTCTGTTCATTGGAGAATGTTTTGTTTCAACTAATCAGCCCAGCATCCTTCCAATCAAAACAGCAATCCAGGCTAGGTTCAACGCCCATCCCTCAGGAGCCTGGTGTGATCTGCAAATCAAGAACTACAAAGAACTGCTCCCCCCCCCCCCCCGCAACAATGTTGCAGATGAAGCATTGCAGAATTGCAAAACACAACACCACACACACACACACACACACACACACACACACACACACACACACACTCCACTGGGACTTAAAAAGTCTCTCATTCATAGCTAGCTAGCTCTTTTCCATGACTTCCCCCTTTTCTCCACTGGCATAGCCTATAGTATGAGGCAAGATGGATGCCTGAGCATTGTTTATTTAGCTAAGGCTCTCTTGACGAAGCAATAAACTAGATAGGAAGGGATGATGGATGATTCTTGCCTTCTAAGCAACTTAATTTTAACTAACAGCCATGCTAAGCTCATGAGAGAAAGCGAGCTTATCCCACCGAACAAACATTAACTGGGAACCTGTCTTGAGCTGGCTATACATTTCTGAGCTCAGAGATAAATAAGGGGAATTTCCTGTATTCTGGTAGCTCAGGGTGAGAGGGAAGAAGAGAGGGACAGATAAAGTCACGGGATGCCCTTCCTTCCTACTTTATTTTTATTATGATAATCTGTGTGTGTGTGTGTGTGTGTGTGTGGTATGTGTGTGTGTGTGTGTCCGTACTGAGGCTTGAATTCAGGGTTTGGGCATTGTCTCTGAGCTTTTGTACTCAAGGCTAGCACTCTGCCATTTGACTCACAACTCCACTTCTGGCTCTTTGGTGGTTAACTAGAGATAAGAGTCTCATAGGCTGGGCGCTAGTGGCTCACACCTGTAATCCTAGCTACTCAGGAGGCTGAGATCTGAGGATCATGGTTCAAAGCCAGCCCAGGTAGGAAAGGCCGTGAGACTCTTACCTCCAATAAACCACTCAGAAAACTGGAAGTGGCGCTGTGGCTCAAGTGGTAGAGTGCTTGCCTTGAGCTGAAGAGCTGAGGGACAGCGCCTAGAGTTCAAGCACCATGACTGACAATAAAAAAGAGTTTCATAGACTTTCCTGCCCTGGCTGAGCTTGAACCTTGATACTCACTCAGATCTCAGCCTTCTGCATGAACCACCAGTGCTTATTCCCTTCCTATTTAAAACCTGCATTTCTGGGCATGGAGTGCAGTGTTGAAAAACAACTGGACAAGGTGGTCTTCTGATGGCACACGTCAGCCAAGTGCACCATGGGAAATGCCTATGTTCCCAGCAGGCCTTCGGGCCTGATATTCAATTAAGCTTCATGGCAAGACAAGGAGAGCAGAGAGAAGGAAAAGGGATGGGAGGAACAGAAGAGCAGCCAGCAAAGGAGTCTAAGAGAGCAAGTCGGGTGGGATTCTACCGGTGGTTTTCAGATGACGAGAGAGGACTTGAGAGCAAAGGATGTGTGTATTTGTGTCTGCAGAAAGGGGGAGATTACATTCTCGGTTTCCTGTGTGGATGGAGGTGCCATTGATTGGGATGTAATGAGCTAAAGCATGTCTCAATGTCTGCATGAGTACTTAGCTTAGTGAGCTCACCACCTCGCCCCTTGCTGGCTGCTGAAACCGCAGATTAAAGAGCTGCTGGGCCAGCCTGTGTGAGGTCTTCGCGGGAAGCCCTCATTTCTTCAGCCAGTCAGCAAACTGCTTCTTGAGTGAGCTCTGCACTCCCGAGGCTCCCCACTCACTCACGGACATGGATTCCTTCCAAGTTTGTCTCTCGCTAGAGCGGATCCAAGCACATGCACCTGTTCCTCACTTCTCTGTCTCCTGGCCTAGTTGGGTGCCAACTCAATGGAGGTTTCCTAGGGTGACGAGAAGACCAACGGAGTCTAATGTGTGCAGGAAGATGTCAGCCTCTTGCGTGCCTGCCTCCTATGTTTATTGTTTGAAAGCAGATACCATTTTTTATCTTTGCCCTTAAACTATCTCAGGCAAACCAAAACGTAACAAAACTTTGGTTCACTCTTGGGGCTCCAGTGAAAAATATCTTCATCATTGCAATGATTGGAAGCTGGACAGGATCTCTGGGACTGCATTAGAATGAAATTTAATGACCTCTGTTAAACCTGTGTGGGACCCAAGTCCCTTTAGCAATTTTGTTATTTTTACAATATTAAAGGAGATATGATGAAAGGCACAGCTTCACTAAAAGCTAATCTCCCTGTAATGAGAAAGCTCCAGTATATCTTCCATCTACCGGCTACATTGCAGCGTGTAAAGATGTCTCAATGCCTCTCTTGATCTCTTCGTCTCTTCCAGTTTCCCTCTCTTCTGGTCCCACTTCTGCCTCTGATCTCCTAGCCACAAAGACGACCTTTGATTTCCTCCAAACCCTTCCCCATCCCCATCCTTCCAAATTAGTTCTTAGTGAATGAAGTTTGATGTCCAAGGGGAATTGAGAATCTTGGGTTATATCTCAGAGTCTCCAGGAAGCCAAGGAGACAGATTACTCCACAGTCTCTCTTATCTAAATCTTTCCAGTGCTGCTGGATGAGTAATAAACTTTGATTCACGAAAGGATACACAAAGATGATATTTTATCAAAGCCCCGTCTGTGGAACTCCAGCAGGGCTTGGCTGATAACTGTGAAAATGACTAATGTCACCAGGAAGGTGATCAACACGAATCAGAGAGCACTCTTTGCCAAGAATGCTAACAACAAAGTGGAAGAAATGACAGAGGTCAGGGTGAAGCTGTGCCTGCCTTAAAAAAAAAAAGGAGCTAAACACATGGTAATTATTACTTTAGGAACAGTTTAAACAAACCATACCAGCCAGCTACAGAGGCTCAGGCCTGCAATCCTAGCTACTTGGGAGGCAGAAGAGATCAGAGAGGATGACAGTTGGAGGCCAGGCGTGCACCGCCAGGAGTGACTTATTTACATTGGATGCTAGAACCCTAGGTAGAGAGTAGGACATTCCGATTTTCAGAAGAGGTGGCAAGTGCCTTCTGAACTTCATATCTGTGTAGCGACCAAGGGGCACAAGTAGGCCTTGAACTCTGATCTCTGAAGCAGAACTCTTGGGGTGCTTGGCTGTTCCCTACCAAGAATAGTTAATTGGAGATAAGAGTCTCATGGCCTTTTCTGCCTGATCTGGCTTTGAATCATGATTCTCAGATCTCAGCCCTGCGTAGCTAGCATTACAGGTGTGAGCTACCAGTGCCCAGCTTCAGTTATTTTCTTTAGCACTACCGTGTGACTTAGTTCACAAACGATTACTCCTCTATGCTTGTTTTCTTTGTGCAACAGGGATAAAGTACTAAGATTTACTTCTAATATCTGTTGTGAGGCTTAAATGAAATACAGCTCATTTCCAGTGCTTTGGGCAGCGCTTAGTACATGGACTTGGAGTGTACTGATTATTGTTACTGTTACAGCATCATCATCGCTATCATCATCACCATTATGTTCATCTCATCACCATCCTCTGCCCATGCCCTCCTGTGTTCCCTTAGCTCCTCTCTCTTCTTTTTTTAAGCTGTGAATAAGCATTGCTATCAGACAACAACCATATACCCTTTCACAGGTTTAAGTGTTCTTGGCTTTTTCTGGACTCTTAAAAAACCTATTGTTTTAAGACAGGATCTCACTAAGTAGCCTGGGTAGGTCCGGAGCTCTGAACTCAAACTTGCCTTTCTCTCTCCTTCTTCAGCCTTCTAAATGCTGGAATTCAAGGCAGGTACCAGTACAACTGGCCCACAGCTCCTATGATCTGAGCTTTCAATTTGGAGGGTCCTGTCATGGCTTTCCTCTTGTTGTCTATGCTGTTATAGTCTAATCATTCAATGCCATTCCCTGCTTTTATTACTACTCGCCCTAAGCAGGCACTAAAATCATCGATGGTGAAAGACATATCCATAAGCCTTGGCATTTGATCGACTTAAAATGCCAAGCTCAGGGGCAGGCCCTGAGAAAGGAGGGAGAAAACTCCTTTTTATGAGGTTTGCAGTCCTGAGCTAGGAAGTGCTATGGAGATAAAACTACACGTGTTGAAGATCGGCCCCTGGCGATGCGGATTGCTCTGTGAGGAAGAGAGCGATGCCAGCCTCGGGACAGGGACCCAGGGGAGCAGAGGACACGGAAGGACAGCATCCAAGCGGAAACCAAGTAGAAAACAGTAATAGAAATGGCTCTGAACCGAGAAATGTCTTCCAGAGATGGTTCTGGTATTTGCTTGCAAGCTTTCGCCTAAAACCATCAGAGGAAACTTCTTGTTTGTTTTTTAAGTGAAAAAAAAAAAAAAGGGTTAGAATCCTGGCACAAAGGAGAGTTCGGGGAGAGTAACGCCAGCCACCCCCCAGCTGTCCCCTTCGGGTTCTCGATTTTGCCTGCAATTCTTTACAGACGACGAAGCCGTGCCAACCAATATAATAAGTAACCTTTTTCTCTCCTTCTTTTCTATTTTTAAGCCAGAGGGAAACTATTTCCAGCACTTAAAACTTGCCATCGTTCTTACGCATTGCCAAAAACAAGGGACATGCACATGAAGTCCAGTATAGTCGGAGCTAGGGGATAATTTAAATGGTCTTTCTTAATCACCTCAAGCAGGGCTAAAATTCTCCTTTGCTATTTGTATTTTCCAAGGCCTTCTGTCCACCTTGAATTTACAACAGAATATTTTATTTTTTTCCCCCATCCTGGGGCTTGAACTCAGGGCCTGGTACTGTCCCTGAGCTGCTTTTGCTCAAGGCTAGGACTCTACCACTTGAGTCACAGTGTCACTTCCGGCCTTTTTCTGTGTATGAGGTACTGAGGAATCAAACACAGAACTTCATGCATGCTAGGCAAGCACTCTACCACTAAGCTACATTCCCAGCCACAGACAACAACAACAACAAAAACAAAAACAACAACACAGTATTTTAATCTGTGCACATTTCTCTGTTACCACTTTGTCTCTCCAGGCCCCACTCCAGGCTGAGTAAACAGCAGATGCTCAGTAAAGGCAAGTTGGTTTACAAACGAAAAAACAAAAATTAAATGCCTCATTACCTAAGCGAGGAGATGTTTCATTCATGTTTCTCCACTCAAAATTCTTAGGAAAGAAAGCTTGACCTAAACCCCTTCTAGGGAATTTGGGAGGGGTTATAGCTTGAAAGATGGTCTTCCTCCAGCTTCACAACACAAAGCCCTGACTCCCATTCAAGACATTTAAAGCTGGGGATTTAGTATAAAAGGTGTGCGTGGGGGGGCCCGGGTCCTATAGCTGGTGCTTCTCTGGTATGAATACACTGGGAAGAAAGTTGTCTAGAGACCATTAAGAGAACCTTTGCCAAGTACCAAATCAGCTGACATTTTAACCTTTTAACCTTGGACTCTCAGCCTCCTCACCTTAAAAAAATAAAACCCAAATGGTTTAAACCATCCATCCTATGGATTTTTTTTTTTTGGTGGGGGGTGTGGATCATGGCAGTCTGAACAGGAAGGAAATAAAGCAGTAAGCCCCAAAAAGAAAGCTCGAAGTAAAAGCTATTAAAACTAAAGTGGAATATAAATGAATTAAAACTCAGAATAGATGAACCACATCGATAAATCACTGGTGCCTTTAATGAAAGCGGAGAGAAAAAAAATTCAATACCACCACGAATAAAAAGAAGAGGTATTTTAATACATCTGAAGTGCATTTTGTTTTTGTTGGGGCATATAGTTATTCTGTTGAATGCTAATAGTTTTTCAAAAGTGGGATTGTATAATTAATTGCACCCAAAAATAGAAAGTGTCTGTGCTGTTCCCCAAAGAACCAAAATTGGCTACCACAGCCCAGTATTTAGCCTGCAAATACTGGAGACCTGTTGGTCTACAGTAAAAATACAGCCATTATTTTTTAGTAGCTATTAAAAATGCTAAGGTATTAATTCTATTCTTACAGAAACCTATGCTCCAAGAGATTGTATTGTATATGCTAGCTACTTCCTGAAAAGTGTATTTCCAAAATTGGTTTAAAAAGCAAAAGTGTGTGTGTGTGTGTGTGTGTGTGTGCATGTGCGTGCATGCATGCACCAGTAATAGGGCTTGAACTCAGAAACTTGTGCTTATGCTTGGCTTTTTTTTTTTTTCTCAAGGCTGACTCTACTACTTTGAGCCACACTTTTATTTTCAGCAAAAAGCATTTTTAAATCTTAGACTTTAAGGTGAAAATCAAAAGAGTTAATCAAAACTAGAGTTGAAATTCGGCAGGGAAGATATAGTATTTTCAATGTGTTTATTTGATGATAGTTGTTGTAATTTATCCAGAACTTACAGATGAGAAAACTCTAGTCTGGTGAGTAAATTTCTTGCCAAATTCTTCTTTACTATAAGACATGTCTGTAGATAAATACAGATTAATACAGATGTCTACTAGGACCAGTGATGTATCGTTTTTTTTTTTTTTTCTAATTCCAAGCTTTGAACACCCAGCCTCTACTTGCTCAGCTGCCACTTGAGCCAGATCTCCAGACTGGCTTTTTGCTGGTTATTTTAGAGATGAAGTTTTGTGAACCTTTCTGCTAAGGCTGGCTTGTGTGTACACATGCATGCGTACACGTGTAAGTCTTGGGACTTGAACTCATGGCCTGAACACTGTCTCTGAGATCTTTGGCTCAAAGCTAGTGTTCTATCACTTGTGCTACAGCCTTACTTCTGGCTTGCTGTATTTGTTGTTTTTGTTGTTTAATTGGAGATAAGAGTCTCACAGACTTTCCTGCCCAGGCTGGCTTCAAACTGCGATCCTCAGATCTTAGCCTCCTAAGTAGCTAGAATTGCAGGTGTGAGTCACCTGCACCCCATTTTCAGGCTAGACAAGAACTGAAAATTTTCAAATCTCAGCCTGCTGCATAGCTGGGAACACAGGCATGAGCCATAGGCTCCCCATTCTTCATTTGCTTATTGGTGGTAATAAGGTTTGAACTCAGGACCTCCTGCTTACCTGTCTTGCACTCTACCAATTGAGATGACATTCTTCAACAATTTAAAGAAAGAAAATGCCATGCATTTGAACTATTATAACACAAAGCTATGGGGCATGATCTTTTTATTCCCTTGACATTTCTTTTTAAGTATTATTACCATTTTTGCTAGATGTAGCTCATTCAGGCCTATATTCTTTTACACTTAAAAAAAAAGATATTGTTTGGCATGTTGGTTTTAAATTCCATTTTACAACTTTCGTTAGGTGGAGAGAAAAAAAATAACCTTAATGATTAATGAGAAATAGTGCTGAATGTCATCTAGTACTGTCATTATTGAGATTATTATACAAGATGTTTTACGGAAAGGTGATGCATTATATAAATAACTCAGATCAGCATTATCCCTGTCATGTGCAGGTGAGGTTAATTACTGGGATATGAATCATACATTTCTTATTTTATCTATTGGTCTTTGCTTTTTGGTGGTTTTTTTTTCCCTGGAGAAAGCACAGGGGACAAAAAAAAGGAAGAATAATACAAGCTGATCAGTGAGGAATGCCAGTGGCTGAGCACTATCTATGGCCACAGCCCTCTCCACCTGCGGGGCCGGCTATGGAATCAACTGGCAAGGGCTCAAAACTATGGGAAGAAACTTGCATCTGTAGTGAACAGATACAGACATACAAGTTCCCCTGGCATTATGCCCTAAATACTTTAACAACCACTCACTCGCCATTTATATTGTGGTAGGGATTATATGTAATCTGGAGATGATTTAGAGCAGACCAGAGGATTTACATAAATTATATTCGACACTGTAGTAGCATTTCATTATGAAGGACTCTCCTGCATCTGTTATTTTGCTCTTCACAGTAGAGCCTGTTCCACCTTGAGTGTCAAGGGACAGCAATATGGAATTTGGAGGGGTGTGTGTGTGTGTGTGTGTGTGTGTGTGTGCATGTGCATGTGTATGTATGTTGGTACTGGGGCTTGAAATCAGAGTCTCATGCTCTTGCTCAGCTTTTTTGCTCACAGATGGCACTCTACCCATTGAATCATGCCTCCAGTCCAGCTTTGTGCTGAGGCGAGGATCACATGCTGTCTGCTATTGATTGTGGAACAAGGCTTATTCTCCATATCCCCATCCAATTGGTGTTTGTCGAGCATACTTGCTTAATGATTATACCTGTGCATGTGTGGGGAAAGCTTTGGCTGTGACACAGTTTAGAAGAGAGATGGAAAGGAAGGAAGAGAGTAAGGTCGCAGCATTCGTATCCAGCGTGCTGTTGACCCCTTTACACTGCTTACTTCAGACTCGGGAGCAGGCAGGTAGGTTCAGGTCATTCCATTTCACAGATGCAGAAAGCTAGGCTTAAGAGGCAAGGCCACCTGTCTGTAATGAGAGAAGCCAATGGATGCTTCTAGTCAGGGATCTGAGACCAGCAGGAAGAAGAACCTAGAACAAAGTCATCCCCTGTTGGAGCTCAGGAGACAGCCAGTCTGAATGTCAAACTTGGGCTCCAGCTCTTCTTATCTGTGTACCATTACTCAGGTCACTGAACTCTCTTCTTTGAGCCCCAGTCAACTCATCTGTACAAAAGGAAAAATAATCGTTCTTTGTTCACAGGATCGCCATGCCATCTATCCGAGCTAATGCAAGTAGGCACTCTGTACCATGCCTGGCTCAGGGCCACGCCCCTTCCTTTGTCATTCAACCCACAGGTAGCAGCTTACTTACATTTCATTAAATGACTAACTGGAGCTTGGCACGATCCTGGCAATACCACCCCCAAAGAGCTAACGGTTTAGTAATCAGACAGGCTGGTTAGGGAAGGAGAAAAGCAAACACCAGCCTGTGTTTATTGTGTGTGCAGTGAGGAACTTCTGTTCCCCCCAAACAGCTCCACAAATGCCTTTGGCAAGGCTGGGTAGCACAAGGAAGGGACAGCAGGCAGTTGCTCCCCGACCTTCCCTAACACTAAGCTGAAGTCCTAACACCCACGACCTAAAGACGGTGACCTGAGTTCCAAGGCTCTGCAGATATAGCTAAGATGAAGTCATACGGAAGAGGGCTGGGCCCCCATCCAATATGGCCTGTGTCCTCATACAAAGGAGAATTTGGGCGAGGGATGCACACAAGGACAAGCCAGGGGAAATGAATGCAGAGATGGGGGTGGTATGTACACAAGCCACTGAACACCAAAGACTGCCACTTCCGTTCAGAAGCTAAGAGAGGTGTATACAGACTGTACCCCACCCCCACCCCAACCCGCAGGAACTAACCTGACAATCCTAGAACTTCCTAACTGCAGTGTCCAGAACTGAGAAGCAAGACGTTTCATTGGTTTAAGTCACTTGGCCGGCGGCATTTTGTTCTAGCAGCATTTAACAACCTAACACACATTGCTGTGAGAAACAAGGTCAATGGTTTTCATTTTGTAGGTGAGGAAGGTAATGGAACAGTGTAATGAAGTGCTGTTGGTCAACAGCGAGGAGGTAGACTGGTTAAGAAAACCTGTTGGTCCAAGTGCTTATACCACCTACTTAGAGATATTTCTAGAGATTAGAATATGCCTTGTAGCAGTAGAGTGCTTTGAAATTCATAAGAGTTCCGATCCACACGGATGCAATCATGGCACAATAATGGTAAAATCCTTAGTAACAGGGAACAGGGTAGAATCTCTCCCTTCCCTCCTCTCTCTCCCTTCTTCCTTCCCTCCTTCCTTCCTTTCTTTTTTTTTATGTGCCAGTCTTGGGCATAGGCCTTGTCCCTGAGCATTTGTATTCAAGGCACTAGCCTTGTGCTCTACCACTCAAGCCACAGCTCCATGTCTTGGTGGATGGAGATCAAGAGTCTCATAGACTTTCCTTCCCTGGGTTGGCTTTGAATTACAATTCCTCAAATCTCAGCTTCCGAGTAGCTAGGATTACAGGCTTGAGCCACTGGTACCCGGCTAGGATCCCCATTTCCAATGGAGAAAACTAAAAAGAAAACAAGAGTTGCTAATACTTTGGAAGGTGGTGGTAGAAGTGAACTCCACACTGTGTTTGCTTACCAGGGTATGATCTTTATTCCCATGTTCTCTGATCCAAACATAAGCTCTAGGATACAGTTCACCAGAACTCAGGCTAGCTCTCTTATCTAGTCCAGACACTAGATCAGAATCTGTGAATAACTATCACCACAGATGGGGAAATACTCAAAATGGTCCTCTGTGGCCTTCTTGTAAAAATAAGAAAAAGAAACATAAAGCGATTTCTCCATCAAAGGCACAAAGAACACATCTAGTCTCCAGAAGCAGCAGAATTTTCAAAAACATAGCCCGAAGTAGTCTGCATTATTGTCCCTGGCTGAGAAGGAAATACAGTTTTGTGATCTATTTGCAGCCAAGTGACAGGTGTGAAGGCAAGGATGACCATTTCCTTCATACCAGGAATGTGCTCAGTGCCAAAGCTTGCAGAATCCCAGTCAGGAGCCCTGGGCCATGAATGAAGCTAATCCTGCAATGTGCTGTGGTCTCTCATACAGACTGAATCATTTCAGTTCAGCTCTTACTGGGGATGCTGCATTGGGGAGAGGGTAGAGAGGGACATGCTTGCCCCAGGCCCCAGAACTCTTCCAGACCACATCCTGTGCTGTCTTTGGTTTGACACTTTGCAGAAAATTATCCAACCACAAAGATCTACAGCATACCACAGAACCCATGCCTCCCATGTCCAACCCCGTGGTTTCTAACACATCCACAGAGCTGGGCTACTCATCATGGCCACTAATTTTAGAACAAGCCATGGAACCTGGGAGTAGCCCTTTCTATTCCTCACAATCCCCTGTGCTGGAGAAAGCCGAATCCACTTTCTTTTCTTTTCTTTTTTTTTTTTGGGGGGGGGTCTGGTCGTGGGGCTTGAACTCTGGGCCTGGGTGCTGTCCCTCAGCTCTTCAGCTCAAGGCTAGCGCTCTACCACTGGAGCCACAGCGCCACTTCCGGTATTTTTTCTTTTTGCTTATGTGGTGCTCGGGAATCGAACCCAGGGCCTCAGGCATGCAAGGCAAACACTCTACCACGGAGCCACCTTCCCAGCCCCCAAATCCACTTTCTAAGCAGCCCTCCTCCCTAACCTGGCTCCTCTCAGCTCTGTACCCAGGCTATTTGTACTCTTCTAGACCAAGCAGGAGGCTTGTGCTGCCTATCAGCCTGTTTTATCTAGCATTCCCTTCCTGAACCTCTGTGTCCACACTTCTGCCCTCATTGCATTCCTACAACAACTTTCCAAAAAACGCCAACCATCACCCCTGGGTCCAATCTAAAGGCGTCCCTTGGGGGACGGCAGTAAGGACCCATCCAAATAGTTTTAGCAGTCCTTAGATAGTGCCTGTCTGTGGACTTCTCATCTGCTATCTACTATAAGTAGTGCGGTGGGGGAATGCCTGGTTCTGGGCTTCTCTACGCCTTATAGGGAAGAACTCAAAGATACAACACCAGCTTTGCCACATTCGAGCTGGGGATCTGGGGCAACTTCCTCATCACTGTACCCCTCTATCCCCATACCTGTGTCCCAGGGACAGTAACTGTGCCACCCCTCAGGGTCACCAAGCAGATGAAATGAGTTAATTTGAGGTGCAGGGCTTGGCGAAGCAAGCGGCACACAGAAACGCACCAGGCAGTGTTTGCGCATAGAATTACGGAGCTCATCCTTTTGTGCAGTGAGTTGTTTATTTGCCACTATTTTTTCTTTTTAATGAATTCTATTCCATTAGACTTCCCTGGCGTTCAAACGTCCACCCAATGCGATTATAAGCTGGGGCCAGGAGGGGAGAGATTGTTGAGAATTTCAAACCTCTCCAAAGCCTCATTTGTGTCATCTGTAAGATGAGAAGAGTAATATCCAGGTCATTGGGTTAAAGAAGTTAACGCATGAAGTACTTAGAATAATGCTGGGCATAGCATGAATTCCTTCGAGATGTTTGTAGTAGGGATAGTTGTCCAGCTCCCTCTTGGCTGTCCTCCTGGTACTCGGGTTGAGCCACCCAGAGACAGGCCTTACGGACTGCTGTGTCGATAGAGCATCCTCCGATAGAGAAGGTCTGCACAAGCTCGCTGCCATCCACCGCAATTGAGCCCATGGCTACCCGTCTTTCTCTCCAAGTTTGAGTCCAGGCATCTGTTTCAGAGGCCATGGCTTCACTCTCTCTTAACTTCTGGGTTTGGTGTGGGAATTGAAGCCTGTAGCTACTTTAGAGCTGGCTGTTGCCTCTCTCTGGGACAGCCTTGTCTCCTGGAGGCTGGTGCTCCACAATGATCTTCCTGTACCCTCTTGTCCCATCCCAGAAGAGAGACCCTCCAAACTTAGCGGCCATTCTTCTCCTTTCTTTCTTCTTGTAAGGCACATGGTGTCTGGAGTTTGTGGTGTTTTCAAATTATGTGTGTGTGTGTGTGTGTTTGTGTGTGTGTGTGATCAAATGACAACCGGCATCATGGAGCTTTAAAAAAAGGCAGGCAAAAGATAGAGATTAGGGACATTTGCATCGAAGACATGAATGCATCTGGGCAATGACCTTCACTGCACCAAGGCAAAGGGAAATACACCAGAGAAAGGCATAATTAACATAATTGACTCAAAGTCATCCATGCCAGAATGCTAGCAGGGACGGATTCTTCCTACCTTCAGAAAGAAGGATGAGCTCATCTCACAGACTGGAACTTTCTGCAATGACCACAACACTCTACCTCTGTCCTGGGGGAGGGGACAGTCACTATGCCAGAGGTGGCTTCTTAGCACATGGAATGTGGCAAGGGTCATATTTCTAATGTGACCAACTTTAACTCCCTGAAATTTCAACAGCCACATGTGATTAATAGTCTCCTATTGGACAGTGAAGTCATAAACCTTCATGGAAATAATAATATAAAATGCCACATATATCTTTAGTAAGAGATCTTAAAAATTATCAACCAGAACGTGCATCCCCTTGGTACCACTGAGTGGCAAATGAGCGAGAGTGGTTGTAATTACCAGTAGGTGGTGATGGCCTTGTGTACATCTTTGCAGTGTCTACACTGGGGGCCAAGGTGACCTTGGGAAATTGAGGAGGGGAATGGCGCCCTCAACCAGATGTGAACTCCAAGTCCTTCGGCAGCACCTCCTCTTCTGTGACTTTGTTCACTCCATCCCTTTCTTATAGCAGCTTTTTGAGAACTACATCATCCCAATAATTTCAGCCTTTCCAATTCATCCTGGAAACCATCGCTGAATCTTCATTCCTGCTTCATCGTGTTCTCTCTGGCTTTCCAATCCAGTTACAGTTGGAACCGATACGCCACAGTTGGCTAGCAAGTGCTTCTCTCATTATTTCGTAAGTTTTAGCTTGCTCTCAAAAACTAAATCACAGAGCTGGGGTGTGGCTCAAGTGGTAGGGTGCCTGTGTGGGGCTTGAACCAAGCCCCTCCCCCAAGGACTGCAAAAACAAAGCTAAACCATAAACTCAAGGGCAGAAAACATGTCTATGCCTTCTACAGACTTGGAATTTGAACATAGTATTAGCACACAGTAGGTTCTCTGCCACATTGTAGGTGTTCCACCACATAGTAGGTGCTCCACAGAGTTATAGTTGACAGAGACAGGTGTTATTTTGTCTCTTTCCCCGCTCTGTACTGTGTGTGCACTCCACCTTTCCCTCAGGTTAATGCACAGCTGCACGCTTGTATCTGGATGCAATCCTGAGGCCATGATACCCCTGCTCTGCTTGGCGTATTAAATTTACAGTAAAGTCAAAGACAGATGGCAAAAAGGAAACCTTAATAGTCCCCGATATTATTAAATCTTCTTGTTGGAGGGCTCTAAGAGCTTCAGAATATTTTCCTTGAGTCCTCGTGGATTACCTGTTCCATCAATGGAGTTATAGACCTGGTCGGAGAAGCAGTTCTGTGCAATCATTTACTGGAGGGGAAATCGTTAGCATCCTCCTTCAGAGGCTCCCAAGCAATAAGCTTGCTATCCTGTCCTCGTGCCAGGAGAGCTGCGTAGGTTTGATGAATAGCCCCATTTGGCCCAACTGCAGCTCTAAACAGATGTCTGTAAATACCACAGGAAAGGGCCCTCAGAAAGTGCTTGTGGATGCTTATGTTGGCAAACAAGCGGTAACCAGCTGTCTCCCTTCCAAAGAAGATCCACCTGATGAAGGAATCATTACTCCTCTGTTTTGCCGGGGACTGCGTTAACTAGCTTGGCTTCTTGAAACTCATCTCAGTAGCTCCTCAGCGAGTGGACTGGGCTTGTCTACCCACGAGACATCGTGTTTACTGCCACTGCGGGTAGCAGGCGGGTGCTATGGCCTCTAGTGAGCAGAGGTCAAAGATGGTACAAGCTCTCCCACAATGCACCTTACTCCCAGCCAATAATTATCCAGACCAAAGCTGGGTGCCCATGGCTCACACCTGTACTCCTAGCTACTCAGGAGGCTGAGATCTAAGGATCACAGTCTGAAGCCAGCCTGGGCATTTGGAAGTCCATGAGACTTACCTCTGATTAACCATCAAAAGCTGGAAGTGGAGACATGGCTTAAGGGGTAGAGCACCAGCCAGGAGCAAAAAAGCTCAAGAGAGTACAGTGCAGCACTGTGTGGAGATGGAGGGAAGCCTGTGGACTAGAGACCAGGTCCCAGAATCCTGTGCCTCAGGACAGTAAAGGCTTGTTTGCTGCTGCGGCGTGCTGCCTGGCTCCTCTTGCTCAGTACCCTTGGTCAACCGAGTCCTGTCGCCAGCCCTGAGCAGTGAGGGTGAGTCCTCTGCTGCCTTCTTCACACCGACATGGAGAGAGAGCTGCCCACCGGGAAGTTCCCATCTGCACTGCTGTTCCCATTCCTTAGCTGGCTGAGGTCTCTTGAATGCCAGGCTCCACAAGCAGCCAGGACCCGGCCTAGCCCCCCCCCCGCCTCTTTCCTGGTCGATAATGCCCTTGGAGCCATGACCTTGGCCTTTAAGAAGCCTCCCAAGGTAGTTGGAGAACACGCCAAAGTCACTGAGATGGCTCTATTTCCCTCCCTTTGCCTCTTGAGTCTTCCTGCCTGAAATGCCCCGACTTCCGCTATTCTGGCTCCTGCATATCCCCGCTCAAAGGACCTTACTCCCAGAAGGCTTCCTCTTCCTCTTTCTTCTTCTCTGTTTCGGTGGTAATAGGGCCTCGGCGCTTGCCAGTCAGGTGCTTTACCACTTGAACCATGCCCATAGCCCTTTGTGCTTTTGCTACTTGTCAGGTGGGGGTCCTGTGTTTGGCCTCAGTTATCATCCTCCTAGCTATACCGTCCACGTAGCTGGGACTACAGGCATGTATCAGCATAGCCAGCTGGTTCTTCAAGATTAAGATCTTGTGAACTTTTTGCCAGGGCTAGCCTTGAGCTGTGATTCTACTCTCTCTACATCCCAAGCAGCTGCGACTACAGGTGTGAGCCACAGCACTCAGCCACGCCTTCCTTCTTTAGAGTCACTCCAGCAGGTATTCTCAAGGAGCATTCTCTGCCCCAGAGCAGAAAAAAGTGGTCCGTGGTGAAGGAAAAGTAATCTATTTTTTTAAGCATATAAAGTACAGGTACACATACAGAATGTAAGCACACACACACATACAGTAGATTCAAATTTCAGTCCTCACTTAAACGCTACTAGATTTGTTGGGGTGCCTCAGGACATGGCATTTAAGCATAAGTTCCTTCTCTTCCTCACAAATGAGTTAATCTTAAGAGATGATTCCCAGCTTCCTCTCCCCATTGGCCAATGAGAACTCCATATAGCCCAGCTCCACCCCATTCTATCCTACTGAGATGCCACTGGGAATAACATATGGATGTCTGACTCATTAAATTAAAAAGATTTTCATCTTGGCAATTACAGCAGAAAGCATATATTATTGCCTAATTTAATTGAACAAGAAATAGAATCACAGAAAAAAAGAAATAGAATCATAGGGAGCACTGTCAATAGGGGGAAAAAAGGACTGGCAGGAAACAAGGAGAAAGTTAACTACATTAGCTTTCTCTGGGACGTGGTCATGCGTTTATTTCCCCTTAAGTTCTTCATTAGTTTAGGAATTTCCTGTAATGAGCACGTATTTATTTTCTATTTTATTCATTTTGGAGTTGGTACCAGGCTTCAAACTCAGAGCCTTGTTCTATTGGCTCACCACTGGCACTCTACCTAACCTGAGCCACACCTCAAGTCTGACATTTTGCTGGTTAGTTGGAGATAAAAGAGTCTTATACATTTGTCTGCTTGGGCTAACTTTGAACCATGGTCCTCAGATCTCACCCTCCTTTCTAGCTAGGACTGTAAGTGTGAGCCACTGGTACCTGGCTGAGCATACGTTTATTTATTAGTTATTTATTTCTGCTGGTCCTGGGGCTTGAACTCAGGATCTGGGCTCTATCCCTGAGCTTTTGTGCTCAAGGCTAGCCCTCTACCACTTGAGCCACAACTTCACTTCTGGCTTTTTTTGATGATTAGTTGGAAATAGTGTCTTCCTGTCCTGGCTTTGAACTCGAACCCTCAGATCTCAGCCTCCTTGAGTATGAACCACCAATGCTGGCTGTATATATTTTATCACAATCTGTGTGTGTGTGTCTTTTTTTTCTTTTAATGCTACAATATTAGACAGACATAGAGAGGTACACTTTGAGCCCACAAATCCAGGGCTGACTGTATTTGATTATGAAAAACAGAAGACTTCTATGGGGTATTTATATTTAAGTAAAAAGACGTTTGGGGGTATTCAGAGAAGCCATTCAGTTTGGGCCAGCTTAGTCCATCAGGCATACAGCAAAAGCTCCCTCCGGAAGCACACCCTATTCCGTCTCACAGAAGCTAGTATTTGCTGCAGTTTTTAAAGATACTTGTGATGCCCTGAAGTCCAGAAAATACATGTGCCAAAAAGCACCTCCCCCATGAAGAGGCAAAAACAGATGAGCCCAAACACATCCCATGTGTTGAGATATTGAAAGTATTTCCTGGGAACTTCCAGATCTAGGAAGACTTCTTAGCGAGATGTCTGTCCCTCAGAGCTGCAGATGCATCCTCCATCCAGGCTGACAAGAGGCCACCCCAGGCTCCACCCTCCCTTTGTCCAAAGGGTTTTCTCAACCCTGCCCCCAATCCCACGTCCCAAACAATTCATGATTTAGCACCTTTAAAGGTGATTCTGGGGTTCTCAGTTTTCTCCCAATCCTAGGACTTTCGGCAGATCCAGAACAGAGACTCAATCCAACACCAACCCAACACTTCAGCAAGAATTACCATGCTCAACAAGATGGTGGACAACAGCTGCCAAGGGCTCAGCATGCACATGTCCACCTCTCAGCTCTTGTCCACCCTGACATCCTCAGTCTCTCATAGGCCCCTGAGGTGACCACAGGCATCATGCGTGTACAGGGCTCATAGCACCAATGCTGTGGCAATGTACATGGTTTGAGAATAGTCCTGAACTCCATGAAGATGATTGCTCCATCCACAGCTCCACAGAGTCTGAGGTGACGATTTTTAGGACACTCATTGCAAACCCACAAACCAAGAGAAAAACCAGTTAGTAAAGCTTGCACGTGACTCCCGGGATGGGAGAGAGGAGGTATTTGCGGAGGGACAGCCTCGCTCTTACCTCCTCCAGGGCCCATAAGGAGTCCATCATGGGCTTGATCTTCTTCTGGTTGTAGAGTCCCAGGAGTTTGTCCACCACTCCTCGAATGAGGCCGGCTCGGCCCTGTTTGAAGAGCAGGTTTAAAAGGGAGAAGCCCGCGATGACTTTATTCTCTTCATACAGCTTAATGGGGTTCACCTTCTCCACCTGCCACCACTGGAAGAGAGAGTTGCCTCGTTACAAAGACTCCGCCCAGGGCAAAGATGGGGGTGGTGGCAGCTAGGTTGGATCAGCTCTACAGGAGCCAACTATTTGGTCTCCAGCATCTTATCACAAAGCACAGGGAGGAATGAATAAGGAAGTGATTTGCACTAAATCTGCAGCTCCTCAGTGAATGTTTGTAGAATTCCTATTACCATCGCTGTTCAGCTGTAGCTGAGAGAATTCTAGAGCCAGGAGCCAGTGGCTCATGCTTGTAAAAGCCTAGCCACTCAGGAGGCTAAGATTGGAGGGTTGCCATTCAAAGCCTGCCTAGGCAGGAAAGTCCATCAGACTTTTATTGTCAATAAACCCAGCAAAAAGTGGAGGTGTGGCTCAAGTGGCAGAGTGTCAACCTTGAGTGAAAAAGCTCGGGGACAGTACCTAGGCACTGACACAAGTGTACACAAGCACATGTATGCACACACACACACACACACACACACACACACACACAGAACTATCGTGCTGAAAGGCACGTAATGATATAATGAGTGAGTTAACATATGTAAGGTGCACATGGTGTCTGATGAGTACTGGGCACGCTATAAACACTTGTATTATCTTAATTTGGAAGGAAGACATGTGACTTAGTGCCTAAGTGCTCTAATTTGGAGTGTGACTGCCCCGTGGGGATTAGCTTCACCTGAGCCCATCATCACTGTGATGGGCTGACATGTCTGATAATGAAATGCCAGCTCGGTGACAGTTCTAAAATGGAGGATAATTTAAGACAGCTGAGTGAGAAATCTCTCTCTGGTTCCAAACATGCCTTTGTCAAATGGACATAAAAGTCTTGTTCTTCTGGAACTTTTCACAGCAAAGTCATCACTCCTCTTCTCTGCCTTCTCTTCTGATTCACTTGCAACCAATTAAGGAGTGATCTCTGAGCTGGAATGACCTCCAGCGACAAGGTGTAATGGTACCCTTGCTTGAGCCGAAGCATCTGTCTCTTCACCCTGGCTATCCTTTATAAATACCTTCATAGAGCCCCGGCCCACTGCCACAATTTCGTGAGCATGGCATATTGAGATGGTGCGTGAAGGGAAAACCATCTGTCATTCGGAACCAGCATGGCTCCCTGCAGCTGCCTGTCAGCATCGCATGCCATTGCAGCCCCGTCACCCACATGGCTGAGCAGCAGGGAGCCTGTCTCCAGCCCAGGCTGCCGACAGCAGCCTGCAGGAGGTTCCACTCTTGCTCTTGCACAGCCTGTCAGCCCAATGACCCTTCCATCAGGTTTCCAGGCCCACATAAAAATTCTAGAGTCGGGGACTTGGGGTTGACGATTCTGGCGGTGAGTGTTGTCACTTAGAAGGAGCCTAGGAAAACCCCACAGAACCACCCAGAGAATGGCCAGCTCTCCCTGCCTGCCCTGTGCAAAAAGCTTCCACCCATCCTGCTATTTTTACCATCCTGTTTCTACCCTTGTCTGAGATTCGATGTAATATGGGTTTCTAACGTTGGGGTTCTCTCCCTCATTAGACTATTAGAGCTACAAGGGCTCCAAATGGACCAGCTACAGTTGCCATGATATCATGATGCAAGGCACAGAGCCACCCATAGTAGGTGCTCATAGAGGGTCTGTATGATAAACACTGATGGAGTGACAGATCTATCAACATAGCATGGGCTGCATAGGAGACTAAAGAAGCAGCATCTCCTGTGCGGAAGGTGGGGGGCAGAGACAGAGGAGAGCCCAAGCGAGTTTTTTTTTGGGGGGGGGCCCGGTCATGGGGCTTGAACTCTGGGCCTGGGCGCTGTCCCACAGCTCTTTACTTCAAGGATAGTGCTCTACCCACCTGGGTCACAGTGTCACTTCCAGCTTTTTTTTTTCTGCTTATGTGGTGCTGAGGAATCGAACCCAGAGCCTCATGCATGCAAGGCAAGCGCTCTACCACTGAGCCACCTTCCAGGCCCCCAAGCTAGTTTAATTCTAGCATGGATAGCTCTAGATGGGAAGCTGTATACATGCATAGTGGGAGGAATGCCCAGAGGTAAGTCTTCTCAATGGCAGGCAAAGTAATCGCACACCGAGTTTGCTAAAGCTGAGGGATCTCCACCTCTATTTCTAACTCATAAGGATGGGGACAAAGAGAAATCCCAGGTGCCTTCAGAGATCTGGCTGGAAAATAGCCAAAGGGAAAGGCTGGCCACTTTTTGGAACAAATGCATTGATGCTAATTCTGTGTGTGTGTGTGTGTGTGGTGTGTGTGTGTGTGTGTATTTGTGCCAATACTAGTGTGGGAACTCAGGCTGTCCCTTAGCTTGTTTTGCTTAAGGATGATACTCTACCACATGAAACACAGCTCTACTTCCAGCTTTTTGGTGTTTATTTGGAGATAAGAGTCTCATGGACTTTCCTGCCTGGCCTGGCTTTGAACCAGGATCCCCAGATCTCAGCTTTCTGAGTGGCCAGAATTACAGGCATGAGATACCAGCACCCAGCAGATGCTAACTCATTTTTTGACTGTTGAGAGAAATGCCTACATGCAAACAACACCTGCTGAAATAATGATACACGTTTTTCTTTTTTCATCTTCCTGGACAGCCCCACATCTGTGCTTCTTTTAGGCAGCAATATCCAAATGCTGTTCCTGCCATGCACATGGAGCTGGGCAGGGATGCAGGCTGTACTGACAATGGATGATGCAAATGACAGACAACTGACCCATCTTTAGATGGAACTGACAGCGTGCAGATCCCATGGTACTTACTGATTTTGCAAAGCTGAAGAAACTCTTGGTCTCTCCAGTTACCATGTTGGATGAGCCTGCCAAGGAAAGATTCCCAGATCAAGCAATTGCTAATGAAAACTCAGTATCTTCTCATTATCACACATGGGATGATGACAGTTGTTTGGTGCAGAATTGGTAGAAGCTTAAAAACAAGTTTAATTCAGCCTGGGGAAAAGGAGGGACTTAGAAATAGGGGATCAGAGGTTGATTATAATGCTAAAGTGTCCCTGAGCCAAAGGGGAAGTGACATTTCTCATGGTGACACTACAATTATTTTAGAAAACCAGGTGTGACAAAAAGTGATTTAGGTCAACATTTTAATATAATGACTATTTGCTGAAATGTCTCCTTGGGTCTGTTCTCTGTGCCTTGAGTATTGAAGTTGCATAGGAAGCTACTTTGAGGATCTGAATTTGATTGCTGGGTAAGCAAGAGTTTCATTCGTAGAAGCGGGCAGGGAAACTGAGGAGGGCAATATCGATGAACGGAAAGATGAGGCTCAGAATAAGGTAGATGAGGCAAAAAATACATTCAGAAGCCAAAGAAATGGCGTGACCACTGAGTCAGGTCCAAAGATCCTGGGCAGAAAGAAAAAAAAAAAACCACTCGAGACAAAGGGTATGAGAAAATGGGTTTCATCAGCTGGAATAAACAATATGCAGATGGAGATAGAGCTGGAGTTGGGAAAGAGTCTCTAAGATGCACAGAGAGAAAAGACGTCTTTGTGAGTTTTCTATGGTAGGTGTGGGGATGAAGAAAGCTTTAGCAACACGGGGAAAAACAATGCTGATGATTCACCAGTGACTTTCTAATGACTGTCACAATTTGCCCCCGAAAGAGTCAGGAGTAAATTCTTCTCAGAGAATAGTTATTTCATGAACAACAAAAGCCACAAAAGAAAACACGTGTTTTATACATGACTGTGTGGCCTGTGTAAGTTGTCATCAATTAGTTAATCACTGCTCTGATTTGGCAAATGACAATCATTAGCCAGCATCGGCTTCTATTCCTGAGTCACCAAGTAATCAATGCAGTGAATTAGATAATGGTGACATGAGCAAGTTGAAAGTGCACCCAAATGACGTCGTGGGGGGAAAAAATAGAAATCCCGGTAATTGGTCAGTAAGGACGAATCAATGGTCCATCCACATTTTGTTAGTCATATCCGACATCCAAACAATGTCCACTGACTTCTTAGGTTCTCTTTTCAATAATTAATGTGTCCAGTCTCCAGAAAAAGCACACGGTCAGGATAGAAGCAATCAGAACACCCCTAGCAATGAAATGGTTCCCAAGTGTGGTAAGCTCAACTTTTTTTGTTACAGTGATTTGATGATGACAAAAAAATCATATTTATAGCCATCAAAGATGTCTTTTATAAGCTCTACAGCTAATAGCAGAAGGATTTTCTTTCTCAGTTACTCAGAGTTAAGGCTCAATTTCCATTGTGCCTGTGGGGCAAGTGAGGTGCCAAGAATTTCAAATAGCAGATCGCTCCGGTATCATTTCACTGTAGAATATGACTGTGGCTTATCTGTGTCTTTTCTGACATTGTACAGGCTGATATGCAAATGAGCTGCCTGCCTAGGATGGTGGACAAGGAAGAGAAGAGGAAAAGAAAGGTTTCCTGCCTTGGTTTTGCTTGGAAAATTACTCCTACTTGTTTTCATAAATCTTTTGCACACTCAAGCGAATAGAAGCATGTGAGACAGACAGCTGAGCAGAGACAGGAATAGACATATGTGCAGAAATAGAAATAGACTGCTAATCCAGGGCTCACCTCTCCCTTGGGATAGATATTCAGGAGTAGATTAGAGAAAAGGGGTGGGTGGTGTCTGTGTTCTGCAACTTCACCACCTCTTGTATCCCATTCACTGGCCCCCATCTAGTGGCTTCCTTCAAAGCCATTAGTATTTTCCACCTTCCGGAGGTCAAGTCCCTTAACGGTTCTACTCATTCTCATTGACCACACTGATGTGGCCCTGCCTTCACCCAAACACAGACTGAAATTATCGATCTCCAGTCCTACACCCATTTCTGGTTTTGGAGCCAGGTGCCCCCTGTGACTCACCCTGCCCCTCTGTGCACACTCACCGTATAAAATGTAGGTCCCCAGGGGTTTCAGAAGACTGAGACCCTTGCCAGTGTTGTCCCCACACAGGCAGTCCAACACGACGTCCACGCCCTCAGCAGAGATCCTGAATGGAGGGAAGACAAAGCAAAATGCTGTCGGATGTCAGAAACCAAGGAGTACAGCCCTTTCCTTCCCTGTGTCCCATCACTTGACTTCCAGAATAGGAATGGTAGAGCTCCTGGAGAGGCCTTGGAGGGAGGTTTATCTCTGGAGTCCAGCTACACACACCCCTTGCCTTGCTTTACTATGTGGGTCCATCCCGAGAAGCCCATGGCAAACGGAAAATAGTTCTCGGACCCCACCTCGCCGCAGGTCAGCAGCACGGTGCACTGCAGCCATTAGCTCCTGATTTCTTAAGTGGAAAGCTGTGATTGGCCGAGGCTGCACAGCATCATGGGAGAAAAATCACACTGTACATCACTAACCCACAGGGTGGGATCGGGGTGAGAGACCCAAGTTCAAAAATAGAAGCACAGTTTCCACTGAGTGCCTACTGCTCCCAGGCCAACGTAAAGTCAAAATATCCTCCTGAGCCAGGAACTGGTTATATAAGGATGTCACAAGGCCGGGGACAGCCAAGCCTTTGTCTGACAGCAAGTACTGAGGAGGAGCGTGGGGAGAATGAACTCAGGCATTGAACTCAGAGGGCCTGAGTTTCTATCTCTCTGCCTCACTCAACTTCTCTGAGCTCTAACTCCTTCCTTGTCAAAGTGGTTCCTTGGTTTGTGGTAAGAATGAAATGAGGCAACAAACAAAACATTGGTCCCAGGCTTGGCACAGCAGTCATTCAGCACATTAGTTAACAGCTAAAGGCAGAGCTAAGAGATGGTTCGGGCTCTGTCCAAAGTGCTGAAAATGACTCATTGGTGGTGAAGGAGAAGAGAACTCAGTACTTCCTGCTCTTTACTGGCTGCTAGCCCAGTGGGGCAGGCCCAGCGAGATCTAACTTTCAGACTTCTCTTTGTACAACCTCTTGGGACAAACTAAAACTGAATGTTACGGTGAAGGAGTAAAGAGAGAGGCACTTCCTTCACTGATGGAAGAGTGTCATAGAGAGAATCCACTTTTGTACTCCACTGGAGAGACCGAACAATCATCGTCCTATTCATTTATCTACCCACTGATGGTCTCCCTCAATCCACTTGACAGACATTTGCTGCTTCTAGACGATATCGTGGAGGGACTGAAGAATGGGAGGCTTGGGAGATGGGAGGGAAGGAACTCAGCCCATGGAGATTCCCTGTTAAACAGTCTGTCCCTGTTGTGCTCAGACAGGAGTAGCATTTCCCAGTTCTGTCCATGTGTGAGATAATCTTGTCTTAGCAAAAACCTTCATTTTTCTAGCCCCATCTTTACCCCAGTGAAATTCAAGCACCACAGTGTATATCAAGATCTGGGAGCAAGATCCTATCTCAAAAATGAGCAGTAAAGAACACGGCTAGATGGTGGCCCAGCTGAAGTGGTGGAGCAGCAGGCGAACAAGTACAAAGCCCTGAGTTTACACCTCAATAGCACCCAGTTCCAGTCCATCAGCCACTACACCCATGGTGAAAAATCCTGAGAATCACCAGCCGAGCCAGCTGACCGAGTAGAGGTACTGGCCACCCTCCTGGCTCACTTCCCATATCTAGGAGTGTCTGACAATGCTGTCAATGCAGAACATAGAGAGGGTGAGGCCCAAGCACCGTGGTTTGGATGTCTGCTTTCCTTGCTGCCACGAATCTCCACCGATTTAGAAAGCAAACATGGATAGCCCCAGCTCTGGGCATAATTCAGCAGTGAGATATTTTGGAATTGCAGACCCAAGATCTTTGTGTGGCTTCTTCCTTTGTGCCCAGCTACTTCTGGCCGCTGTGGGATAAATCCTACCCTTGCTTCCCACCCGAACAGATCAAGGAAGAATGTGCTAGAGTAGAGATCCCCCAACAGTCCGTACTGAGAGACCTTCTTCCACCTTGCCAGGAAGTGAATTCCTCTTAGTAAAGTCCACTTAGACCCTTCACTCCCCTTGCTCTTTCCGAGTGTCCCTTTTTTACCTAAGGATTTGTCTGTCTCCTATATCTGCTCATCTCTGGCACACAGTAGGATTCTCACGACAATGACACACAGTAGGCTTCTTACTGAATACTTACTACTGATGGCTCCCGTGAGTACTCAGCCACGTCACTCCAGGAAATCTTTTCTAGATCTCTGTCTCCCTAGTCTCTCTAGGTGACTTGAGTCTCGTTCATTTCCCCTGGTAGTTTAGTAAGCACCCACTATCTTCTAGGCACTCGGGGTACAGAAGAGAAGGAGGTAGAGATGGTGCCTGGTTTTTGGAGCTCACACCCTCAGCCTCACCTTTGACCTAAGTCTGAGATTTGGGCATTTGAGTGAGTAGAATCCTCCCACAAAGAGCAGGGTGTTTCCCTGCAGGGGCTTGGTGGTAACCAGCCTGGCTCTGTCTAGTCTGTTTCTCCATCTTCTAGAACTGGTACACCATGGGCAAGTGCTTCTTGTGCCCCAGATCCATGCCCCATCTCCCCCGTTTCCTTGCTCTATTGCTGTGTTTATGGCATGTAAAGGACATCACCATCACTTCTGATGCCCCACCGCTGATCCCAGTACGAAGAAGTCTTGCTTGCAGTGTCATGGGTCACTGTGTCTCATGCTCTTTCAAACTCCCAGCGGCTCGGCCTTTTTTTGCCCTGATTTGCTGGTTCCCCTGACTGAGGTGTTCCTCTCCCACTCAGCCTGCACACTGTGGTTAGATCTATCTTGTTTTGTCATAGACTCTTCTTTCTCTCCGCTTCAGATCGGCATTGCTGACTCCATTACTGACATCATCCAATTTGAACTCCAGGTCGGGACTTCGAGGAGCCTTGTCAGGGGCTCTGTTTCTAGCTAAATGCATCTGGTCCAGCGTAATTGGACAGATTGGTGGGGTCCAGGGATATCTATCGACACAGGCACAGGAGATGTCATGAGCAGCTCAGGGTCACGGGCGTCTTCATTACCTCCCATGCCCGTCGTCCTGGAGCAGCTCTGCCAGTTCCAGGATTGGGACATACCAGGCTGCAGTGTGCACTGTCAGGTCTTGGGGGTTGGGTGGGCACTACTTCATAAACAAATGAGTGAGGACTAACACTGCTGCTAAGCTTTCTACAACTCATAGAATGGCCTCTAGAAGGCCTGATATAGACCATCATCAGGACACCCTCAGGACCAGGCTACACCTCGGCTCCCTTCTCTGAAAAAAAGGACAATGTCTTCTTTGTAAAATGAAGACAGGACCAGTGACTCAGGCCTGCAGTTCTAACCTCCTCATCTCAGGAAGCTGAGATCTTAGAACCATGGTTCAAAGCCAACCCAAGCAGGAAAGCCCACAAAATTTTTTTTTAAATCTCCAATTAACCAGCAAAAAGCCACAAGCAGAGGTGTGGTTCAAGCACTAGAGCGCTAGTTTTGAATAGAAAAGTTAAGGGACAGTATCCAGACCCTGAGTTCAAGCCCCAATATTTGTAAGGCCCAAAATTGGGCTCCCCTGTATCATCTGGGCTTCTGTTTGATGTTGCTTGCCTGGAACCCCAGGTGCCCAGTACCTCCCTCTTGAGGGTGAACCCCACTATCTTGCTCATTGAGCTGTCTCTACAACTTTGGATTTCCGAACACGGGTATCTGTGTTTCAGGCTCATTGATGCGTCTGTGTGGTAAATAAAGAAATATCAATGATACTTGAATGAATGAATGACCAAGATCTCACATCATGCTGTGCACCACTTACCACCAGCTGAAATTTCAAATACATGCTTTGCAAACACAGCTGTAGATGCAATAAGCTACACAAATGTTAAGTGTGCAATCCAGTGAGTTGTGACATTGGTTTGCCCCTGTGAAAACATCACCATCATCCAGGTATGGGAGGTATCCTTGCAGCTCAGTAAGTAACCAAAATAGGGATTGGCAGGGAATTCATAAACTCATCTCAGTGGTACAATCGGGTTCTAAGTCTCAGTTTCAGCATCTGTGAAATGAGGATTTTTTTTTCTTTTCACTCAGAACTGTGAGTTGCACATATCATAGTCTCAGCAAGTTTTTGACAAAGAAGGAGGAGGCCAACATCTTACCTGCCTTGCCAATCTCAGCTCCCCTTGCGGAGACACTTTGCCCAGCAGTAACACCTTCCTTATCTCTCTAGTGCCCCCTAGGGGTTTGTTTGCTGTGACCTTCTCTCTGATCTCCTATTTCTCAAGTCCTATTTGTAGTCAGGTGTGCAGGACTTGATGTTGCTAACTCTCTTGTTATCTCATTATCTGTTTTCTCTCAAAGAGATGGACAGTGTCTGGATGTAAAGGTTAAGTCTGCATTGTTGTAAATATTATTTCTCTGTTCCTCTTGGCTCCAAGCCAAGCGTGCATTCAAAGGACGATTAAGGATCAATTGGTTTATAAGAGAGTTTTCATCTCAGTAAGGTTTATTTCATTATCTTCTTGTTTGCTGTACGTGGAGCTATGTCTGTAATCCAAAGGCAAACAGAAATTGCTCTGCATAACATGCTGATTGCATGTTAGCACGTGGATATTTTGCTTTGGCTTTATGTCCGTATGCACTGAGAATTTGCACAAAGCTGTCATTGCAATGGGATGGAAACTGGCATTCTACCTGTATCCCCCTTACTATGGTAAATTCTTTTAAAAGAAATTTCCACACTGTCTTTCTAATGATCATTTTTAGGGGCTGCATAATATTTTAGCATGTGGGGGCAGCATGTTCGATCACAGTTTCTTCTCTGTCGGTGATGGCTGCTGGCTGCTGGAACTTCCACTTAGGGGCCAGGCTGCAATTCACTGTCGACATACGCTGAGCACTGATGACACAGAAATATGACACAGGCACAGAGCGTGGCTCTGCGACAGACAGCTTGGTACCTGCAGCTTAAATCTGGGCTGTTTCCTAAGGGGAGGATTCTTGGGTAGACGCTAAAATCATGCTCACAGCATCCTGGTCATTTGTAGTCGAATCCTAGCCTCTCTACTGAAAACCTCAAGGAGCCATGGGAAGTCACATTTGAGGGAAGGTACCAGGGGAGGTGGGTTCAGACGTCGCTGCTGTCTGCTTTCCAGACAGCGGTAATCCAGGGGTGAGCAGGCAGGCCAAGGCTGGCCAGGGGCTGAGGGGAAAAGGAAGTGGAGGAGGCAGGAGGAAGACATCACTTTTACAGAAGAGCAGCCATCTACTGATATCCTGACCCTCTTCCTCACATCTTCCTGCCTCCAGCTTGCCTGACCTCCTTTCAGTGTGCTGAATTGGCCCCCAGAGCCTTGGCACACGTCATTTCCTTAGTCCAAAGTACTCTTTGCATTGGGTAAACACACCCTTCAACATTACGCTCAAAGCATCGTCTGGTTGGTGAGAGCATGCCTTTCTCCACCAGAGCACATATCAAAAGAGCCAATCAATTCATGCTCTGCACTACACGGTTGTTTTTTATAAATTGTAAGCTCCATGCACAGGAGCTGGAGTGAAGACCCTTCCTAGAGCACCCTGCTTCTAGCTCTGTTCTTCCTGTGGTAACCATAGCCTGTGCCTCACTCTTCAGAAGAGTACTCTGTGTAGAGTAAGCATGTGAGCATCTAAGTCAGAATGCCTGGTTCACACCTAGGCTCCTCCATGTGCTATCTGCACACAGCAAGATGAAGCTGTCCCCAAGACTGCTTCTAGTAAGGTGGCCAAGGGCCTGAGCACAAGCAATCACATTTGAGCACAATGTGTGTGTATTCATTCTGGGACTAACACATAAAATCCTCCCATTCCTGACCTTCCAGCCAACCACAAGCAAAAGACCCTAAGACCCTAGACAAGAGTGGAACCGGAATTCGTCAAGAGCTTGGTGGGTCCCTGAATTTCCTTACAGAAGATTATCCAACTTGAGCTGCTTACAAGTGGATGGGAAAGAAAGGTCTAGAGGTTAAGACTAGCAATAGCTAACAAAACTTCCACATATTCACTCTGTAAGTTACTTAATTACTTAATTGCTTGGTTCTGTGGGGATGACAACAGATGTTTATCATTATTGCTACTGTTAGCCTTGATTTATTTATTTATTCCTTCATTTTTATTTGCTGGTCCTGGGGCTTCACCTCAGGGAGCTATCCCTGAGCTTTTGTGCTCAAGGTTGGCACTCTAGTACTTGAGCCACAGCTCCACTTCTGGCTGTTTTGTGGTTCCTGGGAGATAAGAATCTCACAGACTTTCAAACCCAGGCTGACTTCAAAACACAGATCCTCAGATCTCAACCTCCTGAGTAGCTAGGATGACAGGTGTGAGCCAATGGTACGCTGGCTGTTAGCCATCTTTTAAACACATGCTATGATTGGTTGAGAGAAGAGAAAGGGTCGGCCTGGTGCTGACCGGAACGAACACCTTACTTTTTCACTTCTTGCACGTAGTCTGCATTCCTGTCAAACAGGTGAGTCACGGAGTCTTTGATTGCTTCGTGCTTGAAAGTAGAAGCGGTCCCAAAGACAGTCACATTGGGGACAGTGGAGCACAGCTGAGCCACAGCTTGACCCTGCAGATGACATAAACAGGTGAGTCACACCCAAGAGCCAGTAAGTTAAATGAGGTGTCAGCTGACCCAAGTCAATGGTCTGAGACAGAATGCGCATTTCACAGACCCTCAATAAATCTCCATTATCTCACACACTACCAGTCCTGTTGGAGGCAGGCTGCATCTTCCACTCTAGCACTATGAACATGTGTCGGATTGGGTCAGTCTTGGTGGTGTATCGATTGTGCATTACAGAATGCTCAGCACTCTTCCCAGCTTCTGCTACACACCAACAGCAGCTTCATTTTTCTGACTGTAACAGCCAAAAATGTGTACACACGTTGCAGCATCACAACAAAACCTGTCTCAGGTAAAAGCCGCTGGTGCCGAGAAAACTCACCAGAAATCAAACAACCTCAGCAAGAGACTGAACTATTTTTATGTGTGCCCTCCTGGGACTTGGACTCAGGGCCTTGCACTTGCTAAGCAATGTTCCACCACTTGAGCCACACCCTCAGCCCTTCTGCTTTCATTTTTCTGAGATAGGATCTTCCTGAATTTGCCCAGGCTGGCCTTGAACTGTTAATCCTCCTGCCTCAGCCTCCCAAGTTAGCTGGTATTACTGATGTGTACCACCAGACCCTGTCCCAGAAAATAGCATGGTATTAAGACCAAAGAAGAAGGTAACAAATAAAGGTTATCAAGCCCACACCCCCCATGGGCAACTGGAGCTTACTTCTTCTGAGGACTTCTATGAGAAGGTGCAGCTACACCTCAGGGTTATTCCAACCAAGAGATGACAAAGCTGCAGTATTTATCCAACTATCCCCACCCTGGGGTTGGTGAAGGGCTACAGTAACCCTTGCACACATCTGGCTTATTCCACTAGGCCTAGGATGTTCTGTGCAGAACCTCAAAGCAAGCAGCCTTCAGCATACCCAGCAGCCCTCTGTATAAGTCAAGGACCTGGTACAAAAATGTGATACTCAACAGGGACTTGATAAATCTTCATTATCTTTCCCCTTAGGAGCTTATTATCTCCGGGGCTGAATGAAGGTGCTCTGGCATATAAAAAAAATCAGTAAGAGGTCTTAAATATGAAATGGTCTAGGGGGAAATTACAAGTGCCGTTTTCCATACCCTCTTCCAATATGGTGGAAATTCAGGATACTGGATGTAATACTGCGGCCACATGTGTTCTTAAATCTTCCAGTAAAAACCATGCTGTTTTTAATGAAGATGTGTTCCAAAACCACCATCTCTTTCCAGCATTTCATTTGGGGAAATTATCCTACCAAAGCCATCTGCCATGTGCATTTCTGCCTCTCCTCTTATTTTCATGTCTTCAATATGGTGGATAATTCCGGTTGGCAGGTCAATTTATGGAAATGCTATCTTATTATGGATTGCAATTAGAGGCAAGCTGGAGGGACTCACAGGATGTCACAGGTGGAAGACTGTCCTGTGCATCTCCCCATTGATTTATAGATGACAGAGAGGACACCCAGAAAAGGCAAGAAGCCCGCCCGCAGGTTTTCAAAGGAGAACTCTGATTTGAGCCAGTGCCATTTTCTATTATTTTGTGCTGCCAACTTACTTGGACATTTCAGCTAAGTAGACTTTCATGTCGTAAATAGACATGTCACTGGCACGGTCCCTTGGGGGCCAACACACAGATGTGAACCTAAGACCGGACAGGCGATGGGTTTCTGTGCTAAGAATAGTTTTGATGTTTGTTTAAGTTTTTTATCCCAGATTTTGTAGAACAAAGAGGAGTCTATCCTTCTTAGTGAGTGTAAATCCCAGTAACTGATGTAGTAAATCCTTAAAACTCATTGGCCTTACATACATTAATGAATGTAGCTGCATAATTGCAGGGCTTGAGCTAACTTTGTTAGTACTGGGGCAGGAAATTAGAAATTAGTTCTAATATCCTGTGGTCTCCTTTCTGTTGTCGGTCCTCAGGCAAACAGGACAATTCTTCATTCTCCTCTATAAGTGTATGTAAGTCTATAAGATGTGCTATAAGATGACAATGTTGGAGGCGACTGCTATGCCCTTATTACTACGTCCCATGTCTTCACATATGGCTGCCATTTTGGCATGTAACTCTACCTGGCTGTCCCCAAAACAACACAGAAACTCAACAGATCCAAAACAAGGTTCACAATCATCTCCAAATAAGCTGTTCTCTGAATGCATTTGCTAGAGTGCCACAGCTAGGTTGCTTTAACATAGAAACCTCTTCTCCCATGTGGGAACTCTAAGATCAAACTAAGGTATAGGCAGGGTTAGTTTGTTCTACAGGGAGAGAGGGAAAAACCTGTCCAGAGCCTCTTTCCTTGGTTTGGAGGTATCTACCTTTCTCCTTTCATCTCTTCTCTATAACAGTTCCTTGTCCAAATTTTGTGCTCTTATGAGGATACCAGTACTTTTGGTTTAGGGTTCATTTCTGTGTGACACTTCACTAATGTCTTTCCATTTCATCTATGTCGCTGCCGATGGTAGAATTTCATTCTTTTTTTTTTTTTCTTCCTGGCCAGCCCTGGGGCTTGAACTCTGGGCCTGTACACTGTCCCTGAGCTTCTTTGGATCAACGCTAGGGTTCTACCAACTGAGTCACAGCACCACTTCTGGCTGAGTAGTTTATCACAGACTTTCCTGCCCAGGCTAGCTTCAAACTTCAATCCTTAGATCTCAGCTTCCTGTGCAGCTAGGATTATAAGCATGAGCCATCAGTGCCCAGTTATATTTCGTTCTTTTTATAGCTGGATGTTTTTCTGCTTATGTGGTGCTGAGGAATTGAACCCAGGGCCTCATTGCATGCAAGGCAAGCACTCTACCACTGAGCCACCTTCCCAGCCTATTTTTCCATTTTGTATATGTAACACTTTTTAAAATGGATTCATCCATTGATAGGCATCTAGGTTGAGTCTACAGCTCAGACACTGTGAATGCCATCCTAATAGGAGGAGAGATGGGACTTCAATATATTGATTTCAATCCTTTTAATGGAGCTGCTGGATCATATGGCAATTCTATGTCTAGTTTTTGTGCCTTTTTTTTTGAGAAGCCGCTCTACTATTTTCATAAGTGCTATACTAATTTACATTCCCATCAACAGTATAAGAGAACTTCCCTTGCTCCACTGAAGCATAGATTTCATTAGCAAATGCCACCTCTCACAGAGGCGGAACTTGACCATTTCCATTTTAAAGAGGGAAATACTCACGGGAAAGAGCGAGAGAGGGAGGGAGAGGGAGAGAGAGGCTCTAGGTATCTGGGTTGCTAACATACAGTCATGTACCACTTAATGGTAGGGATACATTCTGAGAAGCGCTTCGTTTGGTGACTTCATCACTGTGTAGCATTATTGTGTGCACCTGCAAACCTGGGGGCAGAGACTAATCACCTGACTCAGCCTATCACGAGATTGAGAGGCCACTCCCTGGGTACCACAGCATACTGTTTTACAGTAGGGTTTATTCCCATGGATAACACAGTCACTTGTTATCCTGTTCTGTACTTTTCTATGGCTCACAAAGTTGGTTTATACAGGACTCACCACAGAAATATAAGCAATGGGTGATGATACCATGATGTTTCAATGGTTACAATGTCATTAGGTGGTTCAGATTTGTTTTTGGCTCTGTTATTTATCTCATGGAGCCAACTTATGTGCCTGTTGTTAACTGAAATAAGCAAATGTGCCTCTAAATTATTTCATATAGCATATGCTATATTTCTCATATGGCATATAAGTATCACATAAATATATATGTAGAGCATGTATTATATGATCGCATAAAACCAGAATCACATACAATTTGTGTATGTTAGTATCATGTGCACATACAATTAGTATTTATTACATATAAATTATAAATTAATAATACAATTATAAATGTGGTATATAATATATAATTATTATAAATCATTTTAGTTATAATTTATATTGTTACAAATTACACAGTAATATGGCATTATGACTACTTATACTATGTAATTATTAATATACGAATATATAATTACCAGCTAATTATATATTCAATTAATATATGGTATGTAGTATTTAATTAATAATAGACAATTAGGACTATAGTGATGATATAACTCATGCCAACACAAACTCAGAATACATCTATCTGCAGCCTTCCAGCACAGGCAGTAGGAGCCCTCAGTGAGTTTTCTTAATAGTAAATAATGCTCGGTATTTAAAGGGCTTTCCTTGCAGTTTTAGAAAATCTGTACCCTTTTGCCACTTCCAGCTGTTTACTCTCATTTCTCCTTCTTGCCTAGTAAATACCATGCACTCGATAACTACTTGGGGAAGATGGAATGAACGTTCAGTAAAAAGTATTTCGCAACGAACCTGCAGACCCAGGACATGAAATGAACAAGGCCATCCCTTCGCCCAAGGCTGCAGCACAGGGGGAGAGAGGTGTGCTGGTTTTCATTGCCTTCCCTTCCCTCTGAGTGAGCTTCCGCACGAAGGCCCCATTCTCTTCTCAATGGCTGAGAGGACACTGGAAAAGGAGCTGTGTGTCTTTCATCCCACGATGAGTAAGGCACAATGCTAAATGGCACCACAAGTCCTCAACACACCTTTTCAGTCATATTTTAGCTGCCCATGTATCCCCATTTATAATGGGGATGGTGAAAACAAAAAAGGGCTTTTAAAAGCCAGTGTCCCTGACTCTAAAGTCACACTCCGATGGTCCTCCTATCTGTCCCTCTGAGCACTCAGGCTGTTGAGCTGGGAACCAGCGTGGTAGGGAAATGCAGGCGTCCCCAGACTCGGTGTGAAAGGCTTCATGATAATATCTTTGGGGAGATTTACAGCCACATTTCTATGAGCCCGATCTATGTTCTGGGGCTTGGAGAACCAGACCAGAGACCTCAGGAAACCTGGGGAGAGTTGTTACAGCTACTCTGGGTCCTTATATAACTCTTAATGACAGACAAGCAGTTTCAAGTAAGATCTACTTACAGAAGAGCCAAGCATGGTAGACAAATGGTTAGAGGTACAGCTGCATTCCTATGAAGGCTCACACACCGCCTGGCCCACATGAAGTGCTGAATACTGGCAGGCTTTAGCTATAACCATTTGGGAACTGGGATCGAGCCCAGCAGAAATTCTCATCACCCACTAAATGGGAATTTAAGACAGATGATCCTGTCAGCACACTGAGATTCAGCATTTGGTATCGGGGGTTCAACTAAACAAGAGGCTGCTCACGCACCACTCAAAGAGACTCACTCTACAATGTTGATCTCTCATCTCATGGGAGAAGTGGAGCTTTGGCCCCACAGAAAAAGACCCAGAGTTCTTCTGAAGCTCCTCTCTGCCTCTCTTGATAGTACCTTGGTCTGTGCTGCCACCACGGCCACCAAATCCTTCCCCTGTCTTTTCTCCTGGCTGATTCCTGAGCATCCTCTGACTCTCAGTCTCCTTCTGCCGCCCTTCCATCATCAAGTGGCTATGGCTGTGTTTCTGAGCATGCATCTTAATGGAGGCAACAGATACGAATAAATGTCCTATTGAAAGTACAATGGCATACCTAAGCCATGGAGACAAGAGCCCCAATTTCAACCACTGATAAGACCCCATGGGTGCACTAGGAATCTGCGCAGATGCGGCACACCAAAGGCATGCATTAAGGTAGCAGGAAATGAGATAGAAACAGAAAGGACTCTCCTGGGGCCAAGTTACTGGGGCTCAAATAGGCCTTGTGATTGAGGCAGGCTCTCTAAGACAAGAGTTGGCTCAGTATCCAAAGTTTGGTTGTTTTTGTTTTCTTTTTAAAGGATATTTCTACTGCAGACGTACCCATTTCTATACACTTGAAAGAATTCAGTTTATCTTATCCAAACACTTGTTTCCACAGCTCATGGAAACCACAGACCACCAGCATGGTCAAAGGACGGCAATCCATCAGCAGGCTGAGCTGGAGAATGCACCAGAAGAATTCATGGAGGAAATAATGAGGGATATTTTTTTCTCCAAAAACTAAAAAAGAGATTTTTAGTTGTGTTTCTCTCCATCTTTATCAATGCACTGAAGCACTCCCAGCCACACAAGACAATGGCACTCGATCATAAAATCTACTCATTGGACTATTTGCACTAGCCATTTGCTTTGTTTATGACAATACCACCTCCCACACTGGGATTCTGACACAGGGTCAGAATCTTTTTCTTTTTTCAGATGAATGCTATCGTTTGCCTGGCTCAACAATGCAGTTGACTTAGTGGCTGTAAAAACAGGAAATTTCAAATCGCCATGGTGCAAGCTGATTCCTGTAACCTACCATCTCAGGCAGCAAGGAATGTTCTAGTTCTTACCTATTATGCTCTGAGAACCAGTGGTTTCATTTTTCCTGTCTTGTTTGTCACTGGAAAGCTAGTGACCTACACCTGCACTCATTCTAACTTGGCAGGGGGGGGGGCGGTCAAGGTAGAAGGGTGAGAAACAGGCATTTTTCAAGTGTTTAAGATATAAATCTGGACAACTTTTTCCTTTATGCCAGGAGTGAATCTTGAACTCAGGGCCCTACATTCTCAAGGCTGTCATTCTACCACTTGAGCAACACCTCCGTCCACTGCTGGCATTTTTAATGGCTAACTGAAGATAAGAGTCTCAGGGATTTTTCTGCCTCAGCTGGTATTGAAACTGGGAACTTCAGATCTCAGCCTTCCAGAGTAGCTAGGGTTATAAGCATGAGCCACTAGCACCCATGTTTTTGGTTTTTTGTTTTTTTTTGGTCCTGTTGTGGGGCCTGAACTCTGGGCCTGGGCGCTGTCCCTCAAGGCTAGCGCTCTACCACTTGAGCCAAAGCGCCACTTCCGGCTTTTTTTCTTTTTGCTTATGTGGTGCTGAGGAATCGAACCCAGGGCCTCAGGCATGCAAGGCAAGCGCTCTACCACTGAGCCACCTTCCCAGCCCTGTTTTTGGTTTTTTAATCCAAACAAGCAGTAGATACATTCAGAAGATATGGTAGATAGGGTCTTCTTTGTTTTCCTCCCTTTTTCTTTTATTCACATGGACCAGAGCATCGATGCTTATGCACTGTGTCCAGATCAGCCTTGTCTTTATGGAACAATGGGTTGAAATGCAGGTTCTCGGGCAGGTAGAGGCCCTGACATCCGGGTTGAACCAACTTCCTAGGGGATGCAGATGCAGCTCAGGATGAGACCGGCCGGTGAGAACCAGCATCACCCTGTGGCAATTAGAAGAGAGCTCCCACAGTGCTCACCCACAATCTGTGATGAGTGTGTACTTTATTTCAAGCCAGAGCAGGGCACGGTGATTAGCACCCACTTTCTAAGTCCCCTGGGAAGAGGGGCTCTAGACGTACAGTGAAGGCAGAGACTCGATGGCATCACCGAAGCCTCCTGCTCTGATTTGCTCTTTGATGGCCCAGTAACCCTCTCCTTCCTCCGTGTCTCACGAGGTTGATGTCACAGTGCGTGGGTTTGGTGTGTGGGATCCTGTCAGTCACGGCATGACTAACATGGATTTCTGTGACTCAGAAATACAAGAGGAGAAATTAAGCCCCCGGCCCCATTAGCTGGAGCCGGAGCTCTCCAAGTATGGAAGTTTTGAGCCTTCCTGCTCCCTAGGCCTCAATGACACACTCTGGATCTGGTCTCTTGGCAGTCCTACCTCTGCTCTGTCACATGACTGCAATGGTGACAATACCCACCTCTCTCTCACCCAGTCTGCTCTGTACTCCTTCAGCAGTGGTGGAGTCAATGCACTGACAGAGAAGTGAAGGCTCTAGATACATGGATCGATTCAGACTCAGCTGTAGAGAGCTGATGGAGTTCTGGGCAGGACACCCAGCTCTATAAATAAAACTCAGTCTTTAGCATGGCCTCTGTTATATAGGTACTTATTCAAAGTCATTTTCCAGATGAAGGAAATGAAGCACAGAGAAACTGCCTCCAAGTCTCACAGCAGTAGCAGAGACAAGACTCGACCCCACATCATCTGTCTCCAGCTTTGGCAACAGGAATGGAGCCACTCCTCGCTTCTCTCCAAGATTTCAGTAAATTTCTGTGCAGTGGCACAGCCTGAATCTCCCCTTGCGGGGGTCCCATGGACTCTTGCATCTCTCATCAGCCATGTGACGGGGGGCCACAGGACAGCCCGGAGCTCCTAACTGGCCTCTTCACCCGAGGTGGACTCCAAAAGCATGTTCTAGGCTCCTGATCCATCCCAGCAGATGGCCAAGTTCCCTTCCTGAGGCTCTAAATCACCGAGGGTCAGGCCATTTCCAGGCTGGCTGTCTTCCACAGGGCAGATCTAGTGAGATTTCCTGGATGACTGCAACTGCCTAGCGGGATGCTGGATTTCCATTTCCAGCCAAATTACAATTTGTACCCAGTTTGAAGCTGTGGTTTTTACAAATAGTTCATTTTCAACCACATACAAAAAAGGTGTTTTTGAACTACTGTTAGGTCGGGTGACCGTGTAAACTCTACAATTGATTGTCCAAACTGACACTCTGTCTGACAGTGAAGGGAATGCTATTTATTTTCCTTGCTCAGTTGGCATAAACTGCACATCCAGGTAAACAGGGTCCTAAGTCCATCTTAGAGCCATAGGAACCCTCACTGGTTCTCTCCTTCAATTCTGATGCTTAGATCTACTGCTCATCCCTGGAGAGACCTCAGCCTACTCAATCTGACTGAGAGCTGTATCTAACGATGGGGATAATTGAGTCTACCTCACCAGGTAACTCAGAGAGTTAAGAGTTAGGCAGGTAGAGGCTCATGCAGGACTGGGCTCAAAGCTTACAAAGTAGAAGCTCACCTCCCTGACTCCTGTCTGCCATCTCACTAAACACAGGCATTGGTGAACTGATGTGCAATGGTGCAGGAGCCCGGCTGGGGAAGACTAGGCTGGAGAAAGGCATCATCTCATTAACCGGGACTCTTAGGGCAGGTGTCTGACCTTTGCTGCTACACCCTCTGATGTGATCAACAATGGCATCTGAAGGTGGCTGCTCTGGGGTGAGCTTCTCAAACGTCCACCACTGCTCTGTTCCTGCCAGCTCACAGAGATCACACATAAGGACTATGGGACATCAAATCTCACCACTGAGGTGGAGGGTTAGGGCCCATCCCAGCTGGAAGGTGACACTAGACTCTAGATCAGTGTAGTTTATGGGTCAGTCATGTAGGGAACAGAGTTGACCCAGACAAGTCCCCAGACAGGAGCAACCATTGTGATTGACGGCTGCTCATGGTCATTTCACCTTTCTACCTCCCTATCTACAGGTCTGCTCTTGTAGGAGTTGTCATGTGTCCAAAACATATTATCTAGCCATTTCATAGTGAAACACTTTCAAACTTAACTGGCTTTCTTTGTGCATGCAACAAGAGTTAAGTTATTCCCCTCTTGCTGACTTCCTTTGGTTCAATCCTGGGGATTAAACCCAGGACCTTGTACACATTTGGTAAGTGCTCCAATCATTGAGCTACATCCCCAGCCCTATTTTAACTCTTCATTTATTTATTTCCCATATTTGGAGTGTTGAAATCAGGGCCTCACACTTGCTAAGCTGGTGCTCTACCACTTGAGCAATACCTCCAGTCCAACTCTTTTGCTGGTTATTCTGAAGATTAATAAGTCTCATGAATTTCTAGATCTCAGGCCCTGGAAGTATCTAGAATTACGGGAGTGAGGTAGAACCTCACTGCCTGGCTCTTATTTCACTCTTAAGATTGTTTGACAAGTTATTTCCCTCCTTAAACAATGCCACCAATGTCAGATCATTAGTCACCTTTGATCTGAAGCCCCAGCACAATGCCAGGCACACTGAAGGTATTCACTCAGCATGGAGAGGAACAATGAATGAATAAATGAATGAATAAGTGAGTAAATACAAAACTACACGTGTGAACATGTTGTCATACTATGGGTCGGTGGAAGGAAGGAAGGAGACAGCCCTTATAAACAGAGCTCAACACATGGCCTGATCCCACCAATATTGACAATTAAGTCCTTTCCCTGTCATTCCAACAAGATCTTGGACCAGGTACTTAGACTTAGCTCTCCTAGTGTAGGCCAAGAAGGAGATCCCCGGGGAGCACTTAGAGCACAGACACAGAGTCTCTCAACATGCAGGGATATTCTTGGGTCATCCATTCCAAGGTGTCTGGTGCAGAGGGAGATTTCTGATTTGACTTTTTCCCATAATATGTCCAAGATGATAATAACAAGGTAGAAATGGACAACGAATGGCCTCCCACGTTAACCCATTTATTTGCAGGACAATTCTGTTTAGAAGGCCCAACGCTGTCCAATGGGTGCCTTGTGGCCAGTTTGGCTCTAAGGAAGCATGGCTCACACAACAGTGGCTCTGTGTATCTCACTCCCTCATCATTGTCCTTTGGAAGTTTGCAATACCCCACCTGCATCTGGAACCTTCTCTTTTCCAGACTGGCCAAGTCCAGCCCATTCAGCTCTTTGTCAAATGGAACTATGCTCAGTAGACAATGAGTTAACGGCAACAAGCCTCTTAAATGTGGCATAATGGGATTTACCTAGGCATCCTCAGGTCCAGATAATTCTTTGTTTATGCCAGACATTTCTTGCATGACAGGATTTGGGGTACCACATTTGAATGGGTCGGAAAAACCAGAATAATAACACTAAAACCACAGAAGGGAGTCAGGTTGCCATTACTAACCACAGGCTTAACCGTGTCATGCATTAACAGTTCTCTTACTGGTGCCTTCTCTCAGGAGAGAAGTCAAAGCGTACCATGGCATGTGGGTACCCTGGGCTGTGAGTGAAAAGAGAAATCTAAATTGAATCTGTTGCCTAGGGAAGATCTTACTGTCTACTGGACCATGCCAGAAATGTATCTCCTACACTTAAATAAAAAGGCGACTGGATGGATTCCCTAGCACAGTCCAATAGATATGGTGAGCCAAGATATATATAAGATCATATATTCATACTCATATTGTTATATATTATGTACTCGCTATATTTAGACAGATACTAAGCCCGGATTTGGGATGCAATGATGGGAAAACTCCAGGGCTTCCTAACATCCTCTGACTTGACCTCTAAGTATTTAGAGGTCACCCTCACCAAAAAGAACTCAAGGTAAATTACTCATAGTTTCTGATTCCCATCAAATCCTTCCTCCTGAAAATTTCCTGGCCTGAGTGCAACAATTTCTGCAAGCACAGCACAAACTCTGAACATATGCAAAAGCTCTCCTGATTCACATTAGGTATCAAAGAGTGACACGCCATGATCCTCAGCTCCATGATCAACTCGAAGCTCTGCTAAACTCTTCTTTAAAAGCATCACTGTGAATGCAATGTGTGTCCAGGCCCACTGTAAAGAATGAAATTCAGAAAATCTGGGACACTATCTATCTATACAATGCCAACAGTACTGCCGTATCTCAGAGATAAACCCTCCACATGATTTGATGTATTATGTTCTGGGTTTCTGTTATGGATTACCAATGCATTTGGTTCTCCACAAAATTGGAAACACAGTGAATAGCACTGTGATTATATTTTTTTCTCTCTAAGCTTATATTATGAATATTTTTGGTGGATTGTGACAACAGTTTTAACACCATCATGTTTTGAATGGCTGCAAAATATTCTATTATGGAATTCTACTGTAATTCCTTCTACTCAATCCATGTCTTACAGCCAATTATATTGTAATGCAATTATAAGGCATATTGCAGTGAATATTTTTGCATACTATTATACAAGGTGCAGTCTGAATCTATTTTGTCCACAATTGTTAACTTGGGCTCTAGTCCACTGCTGGCTGAATTTCAGAGATGGTCTATGTTTGAATAGAGATTGGTTATCTGCCTTTAATTTCTTTAGGAGATACTCCATGAGTTAGGGTTTTACCCTTTATTTTATAGTTTTGTTCTTTTTGTCGCAGTACTGGGGATAGAACTCAGGGTTTCTTGTATGCCACGCTGGTGTTCTACCACTGAACTATAACCTTAGCTCTGCAGCCTACATTTTTATATGGCAGTTCTACTGGTAAGCAATAATATGGCCATAGGCTCATAAAGAGATTTGGGATAGTAAAGTAGGAATTTCTATCTTTGTGGTTCACAAAAGGATATCATAAAGAGCCTGCTGAGGACTATCTCTGCTTTGAAGACTGTATTTTAGTAGTGGCAAATCAAACACGATCCCTGGCTTGATGGTTTACAAGCTGTGTTAAACCATGAAACTGTGTCTACATGTGGCACTCTTTTGATGATAGCATACTCCAGCTCTATTCTTCTGTCCTTTGACCATGCATCTGTGACCTGCATTTGTCTGTGACTGGGGGTCATATAGCCCGGTATAAGGGTGACAAAGACCTGCCTCTACTTGGTCTTGTGGGGTGTGAGCCCAGGCCTTGCACTAAATGTGCAGATATTTTTTTCCCTCATAATGAGCTGTGCTCAAGAGAACAGTGCTCTGTTCAGTTGTTGCTGTTGGGGCTTAAAATATTTGCCTTCCTTAATGCACTCCTGACTGGACGTGTCTTTTAATCACTGCAAATCCAGGCTTTCGGTCTCACTAGCGTAAATAATCCCCTGGAAGGTTTAAAACTCTGTGGGAGAAATCAGGGGTCTGGAAAGTAAGGATTGCCAATTAAATTTGTATTTGCTCAGTCTAGGAACCTTAGTGGAACTGACCTTCTCTTGGGGCTGTGGGGTGAGGAAAGTTCTTAGCCTTCTTCTCTGAGCTGGGACAGCTTGGTTCAAACCGTCTACCTCATCCATTGCTCAGGATTTCTTCCTTGCCCTCCCTCTGTCCATCTCGCCTCTCAGAGGCCAGCACATATCATCAAAAGACAGTTTGGAGCAAGGCCACTTTGACACTCCAAAAATAGGTGAGAGAGAAACCATGAACAGATGGGTCAACCCGGATTTGCTGTCTCCTTTCTCCTTCCACACCTAGTATTTGTGCACTGATGCATTGGTTTTGAGGGGGAAAATTCCCAGTATGGATTTTACCTCTTTCCTTGCCAACTATCTGATTCTGTGTCACTGGCTCCATTTCAAAACTCTAAGTTAAAAAAAAGTCTCAAAATTGCCTGGCGATCATAGTCTATGCCTCATGAATTTGGGGGAACGCAGATAAGATAATGAATTCAATGTCCTCGGCAGTATGCTTGTGAAAAAAATTGAGCGTGGAAAGTGCATCGAATACTTAATGTTACAGATGTATCATGTATATAAACACACCTACTGGCATTGAAAATCGCTACTTGGTTTTATCTTGAAATGAATCCATCTGTTGATTTAAGACTTACGAATAAAAACTTAGTGGAGGTGTGAGTCTGGAGAATGGGGAGGTTTGGGGAAGCCAGCATTAACAGGGTTCTCACAATGTCTCTGCCAACTCTACCACCACCTGTCCCTGAAAACCAGCCATGCCCACATTTGCAGCTCTCTCTCGCCAAAGATCACACTCTCCTGGGTTTTGTACCATGTTTCCTGGCTACTTTAAGAACTATGCTACCCAAGCTGGGCATTGCTGGCTTCTGCAGGTCATTCTAATGGCACAGGAGGCTGGGATTGGAAAGAATATGGAGGGGGGAAGAATGGAGGGGGAAGCTGCAAGAAAAGGAAAAACAAATAAAGAAATAGGACAGAAAGAGAAGGGAGGAAGAAGCGATAGGCAGGAAGGTATGGATGGGTTTGGTTGGGGAGGAGTCTAGCTTGTGAGAGGGCTAAGCAAGGATCCAACTTCCTCTTCCTGTCCTGCAATACAGTTAAGGCAAACTTCATCTACCATAGAGTGAGTTGGAAAAGCCACCTATCAGGATAACCCGTGGTCAGCTTAGGACACAGGGTGTCTATAGCTGGGGCCGACAGCCTGGTGGGAATCAGGGGGAACAGAGACCTCATGGCCGCTGTTTGCTACGTGCTCATTTGTCTCCAGTGGAGCTGATTCGTTTTAATATGGCAATCATATTTGTAAAAGCAACCGAGCCCTTGCCTGATATGTCATGGAGGATGCAGATGGGTCTCCAGGGTCATATAACCTCAGCCAAGATCAGTGCACATGCTTTGAGCTCTCAGTGTGTGTTCAAGGGGCCAGATCTCCAGAGCAGAATTTTCCTTAACGTTTAATTGCACCTCGTATGTTCAAAGAAACTGATGTTTGCAAAGGGACAAGTAAGAGCATCCCATTAATCATGAGAGTGCCAAGCAGTGGCTGTGAGACAAGACATGAAGGGAAGTGAGATTATTTCACCACCCTCACTTCCAGGAAGCTGAGATTGCTTCACCTGCCCCCACTTCAGGCTTCAACAGCTACTCACCCTCACGCAGATCACGTGATGTGCTGCTCCCTTGTTTCCGGCTATAAATGTCAAAGGACCACTGAGTAATGCTTTCTAATTGGACAATTATAGCAGTAGTAATAATAGGATGGTAATAATGGTAGTAATATAGCAGCGAACACATGAATTTTCTAGGAGCCACAGAGCATGTTAATCCAATTACATGGTCCCTTTTATGAAATACCACATAAAGATGAGAATATGGGTATTATGCTTATTTTTTTAACAGATAAAGAAATGAGGTTACAAGAGGTTTGAAAAAATGTGCCTTGAGTCTGTGGAAACTAGAGAAGCAAGGATAAACTAATTCTTCTCTAAATGCTAGATTTTTTTTCTGGTATACAGGTTAGAATTCGGGGCCTCATGTTCGCTATATTGAGGCTTTATCACTTGAGCCATTCATCTAGCTCTGGTTTTTTTGTGGGTCATGGGTCTTGAACTCTGGGCCTGGGCACTGTCCCTCAGCTCTTCAGCTCAAGGCTTGCTCTCTACCACTTGAGTCACAGTGCCACTTCTGGTTTTCTGGTGATTAACTGGAGATAAGAGTCTCACAGACATTCCTGCCCAGGCTGGCTTTGAACTGCACGATCCTCAGATCTCAGCCTCCTGAGTAGCTAAGATTACAAGCATGAGCCACTGAGGCCTGGCTCAGCTCTGGGTTTTGTTTTTGTGGGGTTTTTTTTAAATTTTTTTTCAAGAACTCTTCTGCCAGGTTGGTCTTGAACTTTGATCCTTCCACTCTGAGCCTCCAGGTAGCTAGATTTACAGACATATGACCATCACCCATGACTAGCCAAAACCTGGGTGATCTAAATAACTTCCTTTGTTCTTCTTTCCTTAATATCTTCATTCTTTTTTTCAAGTAGTTAGTGAGCCACATCTACCTGCTGGGCGATGGGCTTAGAGCTTAGGATACAGGGTTGAGGGATTATACCACCCTTGCCTTCCAGGACATGAAATCTGGAAAGTTAAGGCCCAGGACAACTCCAGCACTGAATCTGCCTGGCTTGGAAATCAGCTGGTCAACCAAAGATCCTCCCCTTCTCCCAAGTAACTCTCAGCCCTTGTTCACGCCAGGTTATTCTTAGAGAAGAAAGCCTGCCAACAAAACCCATCTTACTCAAAGCAGAAAGAATCTTCTCTCAGCACTGTATCCCCACTACCCCATCTGCATCTCAGCACTTAAAAAACAAAGAGTCCTGATTCAACAAAAGCCCCATGCCAGCTCTTCTTTTTAATATAGTGTACCCTGTGGCAAGTCACTCACCTCTCTGTGTCTTTTTCCTCTGCTAAAATGGGGAGGTAATCTTTTCTGCCTCATAGAGAATGTATGGAAATGGCTGGGGTTAATTTTGTTTTAGCTCTTTGCCTCTTAAGAGCTGATATGTTTATTCCGCTGATACTGAGTAAATGAATCCTGTCTCCAAGGCCAAATTCAACCTTTACAATATTTATGATGAAGGTAGCTTCTTCAAGCAATCATGAGTTACTGTGAAGGAGTGAAATAAAGATCAAGGGATGCTTAGCAGGGCACGGATGGGGCCCAGAAGAAGTGTTATAGATATAAACTTTTACCTGGCAGCAGACTAGAAGTATGAGGAATGCAGTATCTGGCTTGGGCATCAGAAGATTCTAGAAATTGGGGGAGGGATGGCAGGACCCCATATCATGACATATCTGACAATAGCATGTCTAACATTTCAGAAAGCAGATGCTTGATTCCTAGGCTAGCAGTTAGAGAAGCGGGGGCTTCTACCCATACCAAATCCCCGCCTCACCTCAAGGAAGTTAATCCTCATCCTTTTGATTATTTATGAAGGACATGATGGAGCTACTTTGTTCTCTTTAAATTTTTAGCAGTTCTGTTTCCTATCATTGCAGGGGCCTGGGGGACTGAATGTTTGGTGGCAGGGCAGGTGGAGGGACTTAGGAAAGAGGCAGGTATGGCTGAGGCTGCTGCTATGTGGAGGGGCAGTTAGCACTACCCCTGGATGTTGGGTTCCAATTTTCCCCTCTGACTAACTGGCATTGTGGTCTTAGAATGGAAACAGTGGAACTCTTCGCAGTGGGGATGGTCAGAGGTGTACCAAGTGCTTGTGCCAGCTTCACCTGGGTGGGAAACTGAGTCTGATGGTAGTCAGGAAGAGCGAGCTGGGACTAAGCTGAGGGCTCCTGCCCCGAGTACTCACATCATGCCCTCCTTACTGTTCTGTACCCTCCAGCATGGAGGACTTCATCCAAGTTAAATGAATAATGATTCCAAAGAACCCAGCACAGAGCTGAAGACTGTGACTCAAGTGGTATAGGACTGGTGTAGCAACTGCAAGTTGCTGAGTTCAAACCCCAGTACCGTTAAATAGGATTGGCAACAAAACTGTTGAACTTCCAGACCTGAGTCCCATTCTGTTTCTTCTTCCTTTCCTTTCCCTTTAAGTTTCAACTGGATCTAATTAAGGGCATTACCATCTCAGGCCATCTGGTGGTGATACGTCAGAGGGAAGCCGGTTCTTCCATGTTTTAGAAGGCGAGAAGGCACTTGGGAAATGCCAGCAACAGCATAATCTGTTCTGGATGGAGTTGTTCTAATGCCAGAGGAAAATTCCTCAAAATCCCAGCTAAGGTCGTCAAGCCTGGGTACTGTCTGCAAATCCCCTGTTCCCGCCTTTGGTGTGCAGTAGACAGAAGACTTAGTGGCATTAGCACTGATTGGGTTTAGAAACCCAATTTAGGCAGCTTTATCCTAATTAGGCTTAATCTTCTTTTTTTAAACTATCTCATCAGCACCCAGTTTGCAAATGTATACCAGGGCTATAATCTGTGGCTCTTTAAAATGTCTATACTTACCACTGGGAGAGGTTGAATCAATATTTATTACATGAATGAGGAAACTGGAGGAAGGAAGAATCTGTGTCCTCTCAACATGGCGGGGTGTAGAGTGGAAACAGAATAGGTTTGGAGTCCAGCAGGTTAGGGTTCAAATCCCTTCTCTGTCATTTGCTCTCCTGTGCTTTTCTCAAGTTTCTATGGGATCACCACAGGGAAGAGGAAAGGGGGAGGTAGACCAGGAAAAATGGCCTCATTGCTGTATTAGTTAACTACGGCTGCTGTAACACCAATGATCACAAACTCGGTGGCTCAACACATACTTATTATTACAGTGCTAGACATCTAAAGACCACTGGACAAAAATCAAGGTGTTAGGCAGAGTTGGGTTCCTACACCGGAGAATCTACTTCCTGTCTCTCCCAGCATCTAGTGGCTGCAAAGCCTCTTCAATGGAGCATCTTCAAATTTCTCTGCCTCTTGGGCCTCCCTCTTCCATCTTTAAGGACCCCAGTGATCACTTTGGGTCCACCCACAGGCCAAGCGAATTTCTCCATCTCGAGGTCCTTAGCCCAACTGCATCTGTGAAATCCCTTTTGCCATGTAAGGCAACACACTCGCGGGTCTGTCTGCAGGGTGCCATTATCCTACCTGCTACCTCAACCATGAATGTGCCTGGCAGAGATGGGAAGTGCTTCTCTTCCTCCCCAGGGTTCACAGATAATATGTATGAACCAATGGGGCTCCCCTACCTCAAGAACTGGAGAAGAATCTAATTCTAACTGGGGTCAACTCACTGTGCTGTCTGCCCTGGAGTGTGGGTGGTGCTGGCTCCTCTCTGGATGGGATGCCTCCATTTGTGTATGGTAGCATCAAGCCTAGCCTAGTTGAGTGGTCACATGCACGAGTCTGCACCACTGGACAAAACTCCATTCTCTCATGGTGGCTGCCATGTAGCGCCTACCAAATCATCATTGGGAGAAAAGCTGCTCAAGATTTCCCGACCTCCCTGCCCCACCTTCCTCAGCCCCACCTGAGTTATGAGTTCAAAGATTAAGTCAGATCATATCCTTCTGGATCCCCCATTTATTGGCTTTGGCTAAATTTTACTTTACTTTGATGCTGTTTCTGATGCATGGCATCAGAAAACATTCGTAGAGATAGTTGCGTTCGCTGGAACAATTCCAGTGAAGATGTACACTGTTTTTCATATGTCTCTCATGAGAATCGGGAGAATATGGGGAGGGGGGATGCAGATATTCCTACTGGTTTTCTCTAGTAATGGTTTTGCTTCCATTGAATTCAAATGGATGATGCTTTCTCTCCATTTCACTCACTGTTACAAAGCTAAGAGACAACACCGTTGTCCAGCTCAACAAAGCTTAGGACACCATAGCCTGGATTTTGTATATTATCTTATTCTCTTCTCTGCTTGCTTTCCTCATTTCCTTCACCTATTTTAGCTCTTATTGTCCAAGGTGTCTCTAAGCCTAGACTAAGGAATGGTAAAAAACAAAACACAACAAAAGAACTTCTGTTATTTCCCAAGATTTTCTGCCCTTGATAATTCCCCCTTTTCATAGGAACAAACACAAGAGGAAAAAAATAAAGTAAAATGAAATGAAACATCACCAGTGCCAACAAAGAAACTCTTGGCAGGACTGAGAGCAATATCACTGTAAAGACTGGAGTTTATGCTGATAATATGAAAACAAGTCTCTAACACTTTGTATGCTGAGCACGCCACAATAATAAATGCCAGCATTCTAAATGGCTTGCTTGCTGTGAGCAGATTGCTGGAACTGAAATCTATCTCTTTTCTAAGGGACTTTTAGCTTTTATTATATCTTTATTCACGGTCAAAAGACATCAGCAAATTTGCTAAAGTGATTGAATATATTCTTTGAACAACATCCCTTTACGTTCAAATCTTTGCCACCATCATTTTGGATGTAGGCTTGTTTCCTTGGAGAGGAAATATAGGAATGTGCTTTACATTGGCACAGAGTTTTGATATAGCCAGGATTTTTTAAATCAATGTTCATAAAACCTTCACCTAAAATATTTCTAGGCTCTGGTGGGTTACACTTACATAATCCCAGCTACTCAGGAGCTTGAGATTTAAGGATTAAGGCTCAAAGCCAGCTCAGGCAGGAAAGTCAGTAAGACTCATATCCCCAGTGGCTTACCAAATAGCCAGAAGTAGAACTATGGCTCTACTTGAACAAAGAAGCTAAAGGACAGTATGCCTAGGCCCTGAGTTCAAGTCTTAGTAACAGCACCAAAAAAAAAATAGAAAAGGAAATATACTCAGTTCTAAGAGTAACTACAGAATCACCAACTCTTGAGAGCCTTTCAAACCCTGTTAGATGATATTTTGGGACCTCTTTCTTGTGGATCTCTGCATGCACAGAGTCTAAAACACAGTATTGCTTAATATGGATTTACTGAGTTGGTGAGTGATTCCCTGACTCTCAAAAATACTAGAGTTTCATCCAAGCCAAGCTGACCACAACGCAGACACACTACCTGCTATGGGACAAGGCAGGGGGGGCGGGGGGGGAGCACAGCCTCTACTGAATGACAGGGACTCAGACGGTGCAGTGAAACCACGTACAAACATCTGCCTTCCTTGAGCTCCCTCAGTTTACCTCCTTGGCAAAGACATCCCAGAAAAAGACAACACAAAATCCGCTACCTGCAATGACTTTCCTGGGTGTTCTCTGGTCAATGAATAATTCCTAGTGTGCCAGTCTTATCTCTGTCACCTTTTTCCCACTCAAGAAATTATACCAGCACACAAAAGAATACGCGTCATAAACAGAGGAGCTATCTGGAACACGGTGTCATTCATTGAGAAAGTGAGTAGCCCACCACTTTGGCACTTCAGATTATACTATCAGGACATGAGACAGCCCACAATGATGAATGTATTTGATTCTACCCATGATGGGGACCACCTCCCCTACCAAAGCCAGCTGAGATCCCTGTGCCTTCTCATGCCATCCTGGTGACTTTTCTAGGCTCCAGACAAACCCTATACCCAGCATCATCATAAACAAAGCCTGTGCAAGCCACGTGAGCACCGCCAGAACCACAGATCGCTCCAAAGAATCTGCTACACATCACTTTGCTTCCGCCAGCATGACCTTCTGGAAGCTGCATCACAAGCAGCCAACTTACCACTCCACCACCGGCTGAGTGCACCAGCACGGACATCCCTTCCCGGAGGTTGGCGACCTCAAAGAGCATCATGTAGGCGGTGACGAAGTTCATGGGGAAGGCGGCCGCCTCGGAGAAGGTCATGTCATCTGGGATCTTGTAGACAAACTCCGCTGGCGTGCACACCACCTCTGCCCAGGCATTATAATTGACAAAGGCCATCACACGGTCCCCGATCTGAGAATGGGGAAACACAGGTTTAGTGAAGGCTCTGTGAGGGACCAAAAGTAGCAGGAACTGTCCATGGTACAAAAAGGATAAAGCACATCTCTACCCACATTCTTCTGAGTCTCACAGTCCTCTATTCATTGATGAAACGAATAAACTTTTTGTACAGTTGTAACAAACACTCTATCCATGGCTAGTGAAGTTTAATGTTTAACAACTCATTTGAGGGACCACCCACAGCTCCATCGTTCCTGCCTGCCCATCTTTACCTCGTCCTTAGTTCCAAGGAAGTTGGGTGGAAGAAGATCTGTTCTATCTGTGACATCCTGAACATCATTGTAGGGAGCAGCAAGAGGTCAGGGCAATATTGGCAGGGTTGATCAAGGAAGGAAGACCCTTCCTCCATTCTTGCAAAACCACCTTCCTCTTGTACTCTTCTTGAGGGTTCCTCAGGCTTTAGCTGCCATATCTTAATCATCCTTGGACTGACAATGTAGCTGAAGAATTCATCACTCCTCGTTGGGAGAATTTCCTATATTTGCATTTGATCCTCACAGGAAAGCTATCACTTCTCAGACAGGAATGATGAAGCAGACCCTGTAATGTTCACTGGAACTAAACTACTTAATCTGCATGATCTCTTCATGGACAAAGGGAATGGAGGGTCTCAAAGGTTGCGTCTCTGCTCTAAGATGACCCAGGAGAAGGCTGTCTGATCCCAAACGTTTTCACAGCGTCCTAGTCATCTCCTTGTCAGGACTGTTCCTTCAGCCCCTTTTTCAATCTGAAGTTTTTTAAGCACTGAAGATATCTTTGTAAATAAGGTATAGCCTATGCTCTTTAAACATTTAACCATTTGCTTTTTAAAAAATTCAGTTGGTCAGTACTGCCAGTGACTGGGCGTAGGAGGAGGCAAGACCATTCCGAAAAGATATTTTAGTAGAGAATAAAGCCCTAAGCCAAAAGCAGGACGCACTGGTGGTAATGGTGCATTCGGTCCAGAGATGTTAAGATCATTTATTGTGTGGGGAAGGGTGGGGAGGGCAGGCCCAGGGATTCCAGACAAGCCGATAGGAAAATTCCCAGGCCCACTGGGGATTTGCCAGCCTGGCCAGTTGTGTTTATTTTGGAACAGCATTGTCATAACTGGGGTGTGTGGCTGGCAGGGTTTGCAAGGACCCATTTGTCCAGCCAGCCAGGAAATGAAAGATAACAGACCAACCCTGGCCCTTTTCAGTTCTGCATAATGAGAAATTCAAGCAGATGAAGCAGGTGGGGAGAGCATCCATCGACAACATTCTAAGTGATTCCAGGCATCTCTGCTTTGGGTTCCAAAGTGTCCTTAGGTCAACGTGCCCAGCTGGCCCATTGCAGGAGAGATGTCCCAGTCACAGATTGTCCTGTCGCAGCCATACAGGCAATGCAGAGCCAAGGGAGAAAAAAGGCCAACAATCCACCACCGCAGTCTGGCGGACTTTCTGATTCCCTCTTTAATTTTCTCCTTTCTTTATCCTCTGGAAGTTTCACCTAAGTTCAAGTAGACTCTCCATTCCCTGAGATCATCCTGAGATCTGGACAAGGAAAAGTCTGCTTCAGAACCGTATATGTTGTTGGATGCCTGTGGCTCACGCCTGTAATCCTAGCTACTCGAGATCTGAGGATTGGGGTTTGAAGCCAGCCTGGGCAGGAAAGTCCATGAGATTCTTCTTTCCAATTAGCCATCAGAAAGCCAAAAGTGGAGCTGTGGCTCAGGAGAGTGTTAACCTTGAGCAAAAATGGTCAGGGATAGTGTACTGGCCTCAAGATCAAGCTCTGGGACTGGCAGGCACGCGCGCACGCACACACACACACACACACACACACACACACATGCACGCACCCACACATGCACGCACGCACACATTGTGTTATCTGGGGCTTCTGTTCCCACTTGCCTTCTTTCCCTCCCCAAGCACACGGGAGGCTGAAGCAGTAGATCTCAAGTTGGAAGTCAGCTTTGGCTATAATAGAGAGAACCCTAACTCAAAGAAAAACCAAATAAAACCCCAAGAGTGGAAGTCTGCATAAAAAGGACTAGGCATAGGGAGAAATGGAAAGAGTGCCACCGGTGAGAGGAGCAGCAGCTAGCATTTATGAGAAACGTTTTACATGGCAGCCATTTCCCTAAGGATTTCATGTCATCTTCAAATGTGGACACTGAGTTTCTTTTATCAAGAGTTGAAATAGCTAAACACTGTGTATGGGTGGGGGAGGGAGGAAGATTCTTCTCTTTAGAATCCTGGGGTTTTTCACCCCCACAATCTATCATCATTAACAATGACACAATGAATACAAATGATACAATGAATACAAATAAGTGAATAAATATTAATAGCTTGCATGAGTTACCAAGTATTAGTTACATGAAATCATTCTGGTGTTTGATATGTCAGTTGCTTCTATGAAGGCTTTTGAATGCAATAACCCAAATTCCTGGGGTCAGAATGATTTCTTCAAAGACTCATATCTTGCATATGTAAGCTTAGACACATTTTCTTATCATTGATTTCATTTATTTATTTACTTATTTACTTTTGAGGTATGAGAGTTTGAACTTAAGCCTGTAATTGCTAGGCGGGCACTCTACCACTTAAAGTTGTGTCTCCAGCTGTTTCTGCTTTCGCTGTATTTCAAATAAGGTCTCAATTTTTGCCTAAGCCAGGCGGACTGTAATCCTATTTATGATTTCTTCTGGGAGAGTGGCATGTGCGACCATACGCAGCTTTTCATTGGTTAAGATGGGAGTCTTGTAAACATTTTGTCCAGGCATCTTTGAACAATGATCTTTCCAATCTCAGCTTCCTGAGTAGTCAGGATGATAGGCATGAACCACCCTGCCTAGCAATTAGCAATTGATAATTAGCAATAATCACATCTCAGATAAACCTCACTAGCACAAAGCTTGTATTATTTTCTTTGTGGCTTAGTAATTATGTTTTACCCTACCTAAACAAAAACAAGCAAAAATTCTTTGAATGGGTTCTATTCTTTTCCCACAGTACAGATGAATCACTGAGTTTCTACAGACATTTAAACTGAGGCAAAGAGAGACAAAGTACTTGCCAAAGGCCACTGAGCGACAGAATCTGGTGTGTGACTGCAGATACAAATAACTGATTCATTACAGTGGACATAAATATAACCAAAGAAGCACAAAACATTCCAAAAGAAGCCAGGTGGGATATTAAACCCCTATATTCTAGTAGTCAGGAGACTAAAGCAGAAGAACCACAAGTTCAAGACCAGCCTAAGCAATTTATCAAGACTATGTCTCAGAATAAAGAAGGGCTAGTATAGTTCAGTGGTAGAGTGTCTTGTTCAATCCTCCAACATTTTACACACACACACAGCAGAAACATGTAATTATATGCAAATGTACATCAGGGGAACTCTTAATTGGACTCTAAGTTTTCTCACCACTAAAGTGAGTGTAATATTAACAAAAGATCCTTGTGAAGAGCTAATGTGTATGCAATATGCAATTACATGGTGAGGAATGAGCAGTATGTGTTAACACCTAAACAGAACTGGCTTCTTCCTAACCTCACATATTAATGACTAAAGCTGAGTGCAGACACACTGTACTTCAGGAAGCCGAATGAACAGCTGACTAATGAAGACATGGAGGGAACGGAGAGACTGTGCCCCTGGCAGAGGCCAGACCCTAGGAGGCCAAGGGATGAATGTCAGGATCTCATCTTCAAAGCAAGGATTTCAGCCAGGTGCTAACAGGGGTATAGCATTGGCCTCCTCTTCTTCCCCAAATCATAGAGCAACAGAGGGTATGAATTTGACTCCAGTATATTGTATGCATGTTTGCAAATATTACAATACAACCCCTCTGTCCAATTAATAGATGCTAATTTTAAAAAAATCAGGAAGACACTCCCTTAACAGAGGAACTGATAGCCGCTAGTGTAAATACAGCAAAAGAAACAAAGTTTTTTAACCACTCTGACAGTTCATCTCATTATTTGAGTCTACTAAAAAAAATATACCCAGCCCAGAGCAGATGAGCCCAAATCATTTCTTTACTGTTGGGCCTCTGGAGAAAGATTCTCATCCTGCCCTGCAACTGATCAAAGCAACAGAACTGCTCAGCTGACTCCTGCCTGGATTCCGTCTCCAGCCTGACTGTACAGAAGAGAGTTATGAGACTTCTGAAGAAAGCCTACCATTAACAAATGTCACCCATAAAATAGTAATACATGTTTCAGATGTGTTTTGGTGTAGTCTTTCATCATCTCAATAGATTCTAGATGAGTATCACTCTTGAAGTCAGAATCAAAACCTTACCTCATAGCCTTGCACGCTGTCCCCCAGAGCTTCAACAATTCCAGAACATTCAAATCCTGGCACCAGGGGAGTCTTGGGAGGGTTGTCGATATTTCCCTGTCGTACCATCAGGTCAATGAAGTTCAATCCACTGTGAAAAGAGAGAAATTCAAAATGAGATGCAAACAGAGCATCTACCTGTTTTCTTTCCTTCCCTTTTCTTGTCTTCCCTTCCTTTCTTCCCTTCCTTGGTTCTTTCTTCTTTTTTTTTAAAATTTCTTTCTAGCTTAGTGTCTCTAATAGTAAGGCCACTTAGCTATATGTCATCAATAAAAACAAAATTCAATTACTTCTAGGCAGATAAATAATGGACTTCTGGCAGAGAAACTAGTGGCAGTTTTCACTTTAATTCGAAACTGAGCCCTTTTGTCCTCTCTTGGAGCCTGTTTACTCTCTCTGGAAACACATATTGACTAGCCTAATCATTAGACAATCTAGTACTTAATCAAGGGTATGAAAATATATATATATATATAAATGCCAGGAAGAGGTACAAACAGACACACGGAAAGCAGCCAGACACCATGGCCTCCAGCCAAACTACAAGAAGGAGAAAGGAGACCTAATTGAAAAGATCTCAAAACAGCCAACCACTTCCCCTCCATCATCACACTCATTTATGCCAGCACCTTGCGCAGACAATACCCAAAAGGATGAATGGGAGCCATCAAGAGACTGTATTATAACCTGCAGGAGGAGGGGGCTCCAAAAGAGACATCAAAGCCCTGGTCTGATGGATATGGGAACGAACGCTGGATCTAAGTTATCGCTGGATAAAGGAAGTTACTGGATATATTCTCTTAACACATGACTTTAAAAATAAGAATGCTATGAAAATATACCTAAGTCATCACCACAGGAAGGCATCTACTTGCTTCTACTGCACCATTTCCTCAAACTGCCGTTGGGAGTTGCATTAAATACCCACTTACTAGTAGAACACATCCCATGGAGCATGTATTTTGCCTCCCGAAGGGTGTGACTGTAATGTGCTTCTTGGTTTCATCAACCTAAGAAAGACTCACGTTGCAGAACTCAAACTTCCCAGTCCAACCCATGAGCCATTATCCCCTGGCTATATTATCCCCTGGGCTGAACTTTTAATCACACCTTGCCAATTTCTTCCTCTGTCTCTCTGGAATCAAGGAAGCATCTAATTCTGCCTGCAGTCCCCAGTCTAGCTCATCAGCCTTAGCCACAAAGAATGCATGAGAACAAAAAGGGATGCCTGCCTTTCAAAAAGGGGTTCAAAACTTAACCAACTTCTCAAGGTGCCCTGACCATATTGTCCAGATGGTTACAGCTCTTAAACTTGCTACTCCAACCTCCCCCCACCTTGAAGGCAGCTTACATTTCTTTGCTTCCAGAGATCCTGAGCATGCAATAGATCCCAAGTACTACAAATAGGTTAGGTACCCTAGTAACATCTGCTGAGTGAAGGAATAAATTAATCAAGGATATTCAAAATTTATGTCTCCTGTTTGAGCAAATTCTCCAGTCTACCATGTTACCTGTGTGACCTGGGGAAGGTGGTATAGATTCTCCAAGCTCCAAGGTCCTCATCTAAAAAATCAGGGATTAGGTAGTGCCTACCTAATGGGCTTGCTGTGCAAATAAGTAAAGCAATTAAACAAGCGTGGCACCAGATATAGAGAATATTCAATAAGGTTAGTCTTCAAGTGCACAGCTCCCGTTACAAAGGCAAGTATGTGAAGCATTTTGGGAAGACTCATTGAAAAAGGATTAAAGACAGCTATAGAGCTGACTCAGGGAAACTTCAGCAGTCCATAAATTTCGCTTCTATAAAACAGTCCATTTTACAACACAATCGAAGAAACAAAGCTTCACTGTCTAACAATAAAAGGAATTTCTACATTCTCAAACAAACACTCTAATGCATTTCAAGCATAGTTTAACTCACTGTGTTTCCCTTTGTGTGAAAACTTATGATTTCCCAAGACCCTGATGAAGAAATGTCAGAAGAAATTACTGGACAGTTCTGCAAATGCAGAAGATCCCCTGGAGAAGAAAGCCTTCATCCTAGAGCTGATTAACTGTCAGACACCATCCAGCCTGAGCTGGGCCTGGGGACAGGAAGTGGAGAAGAGCTAGGACTGACTAACAGACTGTAGCTTCCTGTTTCATCAGAAAGGCAATCAGTGATTCTGCCAAGTTGTGGTCTTGCTAAGTCTGCTTATTTTACTTAACATCATAATCTCCAATTCCATTTGTTTTCCTGCAATGACATAATTGCATCTTCTTTAGAGTTGAATTCAGCCCTATATATCTATTATCAGCTATATGTGCATATAATGATATTCACAATGTGATATGGATATATTACATTATACATATGTATGTGTGTGTGTGTGTGTGTATATATATATATATATATATATATATATCACTATCGTTATCCATTCATCTGTTGTTGGACACCAGTGAGGCTGATTCCATAACTTGACTATTGTGAATAGCACTACTACAGTACAGGAAAGTAAGAATCTCTATGGCAGGCTGACTTTTATCCCTTCTGGTATATGGCCCAAAAGTAGTATAGCCATAGTTACTTCTTTATGAAGACGGATGAATCTATCCTGAAATGTCAGCATGAAGTTGAGCTATGTGGATCTTGAGGCCTAGTACAGCATACAGACTGGTTATGTGTCTTGCTTTGTGTTGGCAGATTGGACGCTCTCTCCAAATCTGCTGTCCTCCTTCTCTTCATTTTCAACGCCATCCCAACTTCTGAATGATGTTTCCCTTTAAAGAATATTTTATCTACTATTACAGAAGCTGGCAAACTTAGGCTTGTTATCAGAATTCCCAAGGAGGGCTTGTTCACATAAATTGTTGAGCCTGACCCCTGACTCAGTAGGTGTGAGGTAAGGGCAGAGATTTTTGCATTTCTAATGAGTTTCCAGGTAAAACTGATGCTTCTGGGCTCGGGACCAGGCTTTGGAGAGCAGCTGACCTATCAACTGCTTTTAAGCTAAGTTCAGTTTTCTCTATCTTTTCTTTCTCTCCTTTCTTTCTTTCTTTCTGAATGAGATCGGATTTAAAAAATAAAAGATGCTGATTAGATAGGTATGAAAATAAAGGGTTCTCCCATGATCCTCTAGGGCAGTGGATGTTTCTGATCCTAATCCAGAGCATTATAAGTATAATGCTTACTCATATTAAATATAATTCTTATTAAATGTGGTCTTATTAGCTTAGGCTTATCATTCCAACTGGCCATTTCTTCCTTGAGTCTTTCAATCTTTCATCGCCACTCTCCCCCCCCCCCAAAAAAAAACCTGGCTCTTCTTCCTGGATTTGTATCCTCTGGAAATGTGGTGATCATGCTATTGCTGGTGGAAGTATTAGACAGGTTGTTACATTTCTGTGTTAGAGGTATGTATGAAGACAGTGAAAGATGCCATGGAGACCAAAAGCATACAATGATCTGTGTGTGAAATTACATCAGGTCATATATTCTCATGATTCTCTGAAATACCTGGAGTTCAGGTGTATTGTGTACTCCATGAGCAGTGTGAGGTCTTGGCCTTGGTGAACGATGGCTGTTAGCCCCCTCCCCATAGCAGGAATTATGGAGCAGAGAGGTGAACCTGGAGCACAATTATGTTGTGGATGTATGTATGTCAGGATCATCATAGTGATGGTGTTTTCTCCCACCTGTGTTTTCTCCCATATATCCCCAGAGTCTGCCTAGCCCAAGCAGTTTTCGTCATCACTGTTTAAGGGTTGAGGTGTAATCTTGGGCTGAACAGGGCTTCCGTCAGCTGTGAGGAATAAGGGCCAAGGTCAAAAATAACAATCTCCACGAGAGGTTGTATGATCACTACTTCCCACGACCTCAGAGAGGTTGCCACTGTCAGTGACTATTTATGGGGCCTCTTTGTTTAGCAGTTCTTCAGGAGAAAGATCTAAAGGTCTTAGAACTAAGCATGAAGTCAGCAATGAGAACAAGATCTTTCATCAAGGACATGATAGAGAGAAGGGAAAGGGTGATGGAGAAATTAAAGAAATCAAAGAATCAAGAAAGGCATGGAGACCAAAGAAACAGAAAATAAGGAAAAGATGGGGAGGTGGATGCACAATCCAAATGCCTGCAAGCTGGATGTATGGCCAGGGGACAGGGCTGTCTATGTGTCTGCAGGAATGAGGTGACAGAGGCTGGAGGAGAGGTGACACCAGGAAAACACTTTCTGAGTCCAAGTGGATGCTCTCACCAGCCTTCTGTCTGCTGGACATAAAGGACCCCAGTATCCACGCCAGCCTTTGCCAGCTCCGAGAATAACTAGGCAGACTAACATGACGCTTTGACCAAACAATAAAAACAGCCAAGGAAAGTGTGACTTCCCTTATTCTGCTCTTGTCAGTGCAGATAACACGTTCATCAAAGCACTTAACTCCAATCCACATGAGGCCAAAGAAACAGATGTTTGATTCATCTCCTCATTTCCCAACAACTGAAGTTTTTATTTCTGGCTACTTAATCCCAATTGATAGCTTGAAAATGCCTAAGAAAATAAGCATTGATTGATCTAAAAAACGAAAATTGTGTTCACATTTCCTTTTCATTTTTTTTCATTTTTTTTGGTTGGTTCAAAAGCACACATTTGGTCTCAAGATTGTGAGAAGAATAATAATCTATTCTGGAAGGAAAATAATGTCTAAGACAAGGACACCTTTTATGCGAGTCTCAAATCGCTTCTTATCTAAGTTGTCAGCCAGAATTGTCTGTCCTGAATGGACTGTGGTCTAGAAAGGACCCCCTGTGTTCAGTCAGAGGATGCAAAGAATAAGTACGATTTCCTTCTTCCCCCTGCAATGGTCCCCCTGCGGTCTGGCTCCAGAAGACCCCCACCTACCTTTCTCTAACCACTATTTATAGATATACCAATTAGTCCCTGCAGCCATCTGGGACATATGATATTCTGTAATTCATGTGATGCTTTTCATGGCCTACCCCTTCCTTATTGAGTAAGTGATGCTGCTACCTCACCACCACCACCCGCATCCCTTTTTCATAATGTATGCAGGAATGAAGAGTTACAGATAGCTCTGGATATAGTTGTCCAAGTTCTTTGGGGCTACTGTATGTGAGAGGAAATGCATGCAGATCGTATGTCCAAGCATACGATTAGTATTCAAAACACAACTGAGCAGTATTTCCAACATGGAATGAAATGGTCAAGGAGCCATATTGAGACTATAAATATCCACAGCCAGGTTTCAGCAGAAACAAAAGCATGGTACAAATGGAACCCAAACAAGCTCCCCCTTGATGTCAAGACTAGCCCTTTTGATTCGGGGACCTAGAGCTATTTATCTATGCCCAGCCACTGCTGGGGAGGCAGTAGGAGGTATTTACTCCCGCCATGGTTCTTCCAAAGGTTAACATCTCTATAGTCCATGTTTGATGATGACCGAGGTTTCAGCTTCAGACAAGAGCTGGGCAGTCATGGGCTGTGTGGAACACTCAATCTCATCCGATTTAAATTCAACAGACATCAGTGCCTTGGGACTGGGCTAGAATAATGTTACAACCGTGGCAGTGACATTCAGCACCTCCCAGGGGGTCAGAGATCAGCAAATAAATCACTACACAGGACGACAGTCCCACAAGACAAAGTCATACAAGGGTCACAGCTAGCACAGAGAGCACAAAGTGATTAACACATTGCCCTGGGATCCCGTGCTTCTCACAAGGAAAGCATTACTTAGGAATTCAGTGTTCCCATTCTCCAATCTCTCCAGCCCCAACCAGTCTCTATATAAAATGGATTAAAGACATCGCGGATGACCATAACTTGGTGTCTCCACAAAACCCACAGAAGAGACAGGTTCCCCACTGGGGACGCTGAGTAAACAGTTGTCTCGACAGAAGAGAGGGGCTGAGGGGAGGATGAAGGCTAGAAGAGTATGCCCCAGTAAGACAACCTGTGATGCTGGAAATGACCTAGCCCTGTGCTACCCAAGATGGCAGCCACATGCGGTTCCTGTGGACTTGGTTAGTACAGCTGAAGAACTGGCCTCCAAAAGTTGGTAGATTGATTATTTAAGCTAAACCTCGGGACAGTAGCAGAAGTGGTACCCTCACATCTCCCTGTCGATTATGAGGAACTCTAGAAAGGCATCTTTTTTTTTTCTTGGCAGTACTGGGGTTTGAACTCAGGACTTCATACTTACTAAGCAAATACTCTTCGATTTAACTATTGCCTCCAGACCTGGTGATTTTTAAAAATAGGGCCTTGCTTTTGGCTTGGACTGGCCAGTTGTAATGACAGGGACCCATCACCATGCCCCACTTTTCCTGTTGAGATGGACTCTCACAAACTTTCTGCCTGGGCTAGCCTTGAACTGAGATCCCCTTGATCTCAGCTTCCTGAGTAGCCGTGATTACAGGTGTGTGGCAGGTGCCCAGCAGGAAACCCATCTTGCAAGACTGACTGCTTAGAGTGCACTAAACATCAAAGGCTGACAAATAATGATCCCTCCACTGGAAATGCAAATAGGAAAATACCTAGAAGCGATCTGAGTTCTTTTTTTCCATTTCTTTCTGCTGGTTAAAGAAATTATCTCTGGGCTGTGCTTGCCTGGCAGCCTTTTGTGTTCCCAGGTGTACCGTGGTGTAATGGTAAGGAAAAGAACCAAGAAGATCAAAGACATGCTTCACTGATACACTTTGGAAAGAGCAAAGATTTACCCCTGGAGGGTAAAACAATAAATGTGAAAGTGAGCAAAGCTAGACATAAGTTGGCGAGAAATAGCAAGGAGAAAGTCTGAAAGTGTGGGAGAGTTTGAAGAGAGTAAGAGAGCCCGCAGGGAGCAGGAGATACTGCAGGGGCATAAACAAAAAGCAAACAACAACAAGAAGAAGCATCATTGTGGAGACATTTTCCTCTGTAGCACTTACAGCATTTCCTAAAGGGCCCAATGGTTTGATGCTGCTTTGCAATTCTGTGGTCTCTATTCAAGAGTGAAGAGGCCCGGTTATGTTAAGGAAATGAGAGGGACCACTAGGAAAAGTAGGCAGGGGGAAATCCAGAGAGCACAAAGTCTCCCATGAGTGCTGTTGGCTGAGCACAGAAAGGCTGACACTCAAAGGAAAAACAGAGAGCTGGATGCTGATGGCTCACGTCTGTAATCCTAGCCACTCAGAGGATCCTGGTTCGAAGCCAGCTCAGGCAGAAAAGTCCCTGTGAGACTCTTATCTCCAATTAACGACTCAAAAGCTGGAAGTGGTACTGTGGCTCAAGTGGCAGAGCACTAGCCTTTAGCATAAAGAGGCTTAGGGACAGTGCCCAGGCCCTGAGTTAAAGCCCCACAACTGACACTAAAGAAAGGGGGAAAAAAGGTGACAATGGCATCCATTGCTTATGTTCAAGAGTCCCAGAGGCACCAACTGTATCTCTGTAGTGAGACAGAGAAAGTGCTCAAACCCAAAGATGCCGTTTCAGAAAGGCTGGGCATATGATGCCTGTATCATGCATTTCCAGTTCTGGCTGTAAAATGCCGAGTCAGAATTCATAATGACTTCCCCAATCAGAACAATTTTAGTGAGTAGGGCCAGGCAGATAAAGCAAATCCAATTGCAAATTCATTCAGACCAATTGGAGGAATGGTGGTTTTAATAGCTCCCCATTAGATGACTGAAGTAAGTCTAGCACAGATAAATGGGATGCTTTCTTTGTTGTTGGTATGGAAAGTCTGTAATTTAACAGATAGTCTGTTAAACGATGCATTGTGAAACCAGCTGTGGCCAGGCATGCCTGTAATCCCGGTGAGTTGGATGGTGGAATTAAGAAGATGGTGGTCTAAAGCTATTGTAGGGGAAAAAGCAAGACCCTATCTATAAAGCAAACTAAAATCCAAAGGACTGGAGACGTGGCTCAGGTAGAAGAGAGCTAGCCACACCAGGACATGTGTGTTTTTGCTGGGAAGAGTGGAGACGGAAGGTCTCAGCAGAGTTCACCAGGATCCTGGGGCTAGGGCTGCCGACTGAGCATTGATTTGCCTGAAGAGCAACTGTGAGTTCTGGGAACAGCAAACCCCCCATCAAGGGAGTGATGGATTGGAGAATGTAGACTCAGATAAAGAACGGTAACGCAAGAGAGGCTAGATTCCACTTGTCCCATCTGCCACTGCTCCTGTGACCTGTGTCTAGGACACACCAGTGAGTGACAGGGGCAGAAAGAAGGATGGGGTAGGCCCTGGAGAGACACACACAGACTCAAATCCCAGCGCACGCTCTCGCTCTCTCTCCCTCTCTCTCTCTTTCTGTCTCTCTCTCTCTCTCTCTCTCACACACACACACACACACACAGACATTAACTGTGCAATCTTTAGTAAGTGCCTCTCCCTCTCTGGTCCCGATTCTTCATGTGTGACATCCTTGGTATCAGGGTGATCCCTTGAGAACACTCAGCACAGTGCCTGTGGCGTGTGAAGTACTCAGGAAGGGTGGTGATCACCATAACGATGACACCATGCAGGTGACGGGAAATACCCTGATATTCAGTCAGACCGCCCAGACTGGATAAGAAATGGGGATATCCTCCAAGGGGCCTTTGCATACTGCAGAACTGAGCAAGGGGAAAGGGTCAGAATCAATAGGGAATCAGAAGAGGAGGACTGTGTCTCTGAGCACTTATGCAACGCCCCTAGGAAATGCTTTCAACTGACAGCTGCAGGCTAAAGGGCACAGGCTGGGAAGCGGATGCCTACCAAGGAAGGGAAGGCCAGCTATGTGGAGGACAATGTGGAGGACACTGTGGACAGCAAGGCTTGGGGGCGGGGGCAGGAGGCCCACTGGCATTGCAGGAATACCTGAGTGCACGTGCTCTCAAAATGACTGTCATCAGAAGCAAGCATGCAGGTTCTCTTGGAGAGTCTTGGCCTCCAGCACTTGAGGGAACCAGAGGTCACTAAGGAGAAAATTCCAGCACATCTCGAGAAGTCAGAGACCTCACTTTCCCAGCCTAGAGAAAGTAGTGATTACAGAGTAGGGCAAGTAAATGCCTGGTGGAACAGATGGTGTTTGGGAGATGTAAAACTCCCTGCAAACAGAATTCTCCTGAACATTCTTCCAAGATCTCACGTAAAGACCAGCAAGCCTGGAGGCGTTAGGAAAGAGGAGGAAGGGGACTTGAAGCCACAGTTGCCTGAAGGACCACCGGTTCGATTCAAGTCACGTGTGCTATCTGGGAAAGTCAGCACGATTTATTCATCCTGTAAACACTGAAGAACTTACTACTGTCCAAGCACCATGCTCGATGTCCGATACTTGATTGATAATAAAGTTCCTGGCGTTTCCAAGGTTGCCGAAAAGGTGTCAAAGCCATGAGCCTTGAAACGGGAAATATCTATGTTATTTAAGGGGATTTAGTGTACCTACCATACTCAAAGGCTACCATGGTCATCAGACTAGTGTGTTTCTCATCTCTATCTTATGGCCAATGCACTGTAGTCATTTTTGGAATATGTACTCTGCCTTAACACACACACACACACACACACACACATACACACACACCACACCATGTGTTCCTGATGAGCTATAACTCCAGATACCTCATTCTTCTAGGCCAACATAGGAGAGAATGAGACCAAATACGGTCAGCCTCAGCTCTCCGTTCCCTTGGGGTCACAGAGATGGTTATAGTTCACAAAGGGATGGACCAAATTTTTCCTTGATCTATGAAAATTAGGAGCAAAGGGTCCCCTTTCCCCAAAGGCTTCCCTTTGGGGGATTACTAAAATTGTGTGGGGCAGCTGGAGCTAAGGGCCAACACCTTTCTCGGTCTCTAGACTGAAGGCACAGTGTGGCGGGAGCATATGAGAAGGTGGTGAGGGATGGGGAGACTGCAGGCATCAGGATGCTAGAAAGGATGAAATGAGAGGTGGGAGGAGTCAGAGGAATGGATTGGTCTTTCCTTTGAAGGAGTCCTGGCATATGATAGAGGCATAATACATGGGGATTCTAGTTCCTTTCGTGTTCCTTTGGGGATAAATCTTCTTGGACTTGGCAGAGGACATGCTGCTGTGTTCATGTGGTAGTACTAAGGCTCAAACTCAGGGATTTGGTGTTGTTCCTCAGCTCAAGGCTGGCACTCTACCACTTAAGCCACAGCCCTACTTCTGGATTTTTGGTAGTTAATTGAAGATAAGAGTCTGATGGATTTTCCTGCCGGGAATGGCTTTGAACTGTGATCCTCTGATCTCAGCCTACTAAGTAGCTAGGATTAAAGGTATAAGACACCAGCATCTGCCTTTCTTGGCTACTTTGGATGTTGGACCCTTTGGAGGAAAGCATGTGGAGTATGAATGGTTGGGCTCATTCCAAAAACTTTCAGAAATATTTGAGAACTTTCTAATCTGCTATCTCTTTGCATCTCTCAGGACTATCAGAGACACAGTATATGACAAAGACTTTATTCAGTCAACAAAAATTAAATTTGCCAGCCTTATTGCTAGGCATTTTAGGTAGAATGTCTTTTTTATAGGTACTATCATTATACCCATGTTACAGATGAGCAAGCTGAGGTTTCAAAAGGGCACAGCGTTTCCTCAAGATTATGCTAGTTGCTAACATGGTCAGAGCCAGGATTTGCATCCACCCTATTTTACTTCAAACACACACTACTTCATGAGCAGAACGTGTCTATACAGTTTGGGTGCAGTCGCCACGACTCCAAGAGAATCCTTCTCATCCCTGCATTGTGCTGGGTGCGGGGAAAGACACAGCCACTTAAGGAAGTTCCCAGTCAGGAGCCAGCGGCTCATGGTATAATCGAGCTATTCAGGAGGCTGAGATCTGAGGATCCCACTTGAAAACCAGCCTGGGCATACAAATCAGAGAGAGACCCTTATCTCCAATTAACCAATAGAAAGCAAGAAGTAGAGGTGTGGCCCAAGTGGTAGAGCACCAGCTTTCAGCTAAAACAAAAAATACAAGACAGAGCACTAGGCTCTGAGTTCAAGCCCCAGTGCTTCCTCCACTCCCCCCCCCCAACAAAAAAGAAAGGAAAAAAATGTAATAGGACCCAATGCATTTGCTTTCTAAGGGAGCTCTGTTTGGGAAAGCACTGTTGGGAATGTTCTAGACAATGCTGGAGATGAGATTTGGGTCACTGGCAAAGGCAGATTGACGACAGAAGCTGACTGTATGCTCTAATGAAGAAGAGACCACATGCAAAGATGAAGCATTTCCTTTCACTGGAAGCGTTTGTTTTTGTCTCCTGGGCCTTTAATCACAAAATTCAACTTATGTCAAACCATGACTGCAATCGATTTCCTATATGAGATCACATACAGAGGAATCAGGCTAATTGGAGATCACGTGACAGCTGCTCTCGCCTATGAAGAGTCCTGTCTCGCCTCTAATTGAACTTTGTCTTCTCTGACAAATGCCAAGATGATCAAGAAGGCTCCCTCTTGGAAAGGTGAAGTGTCTGCATCTTGGCTGTGTGACGGTGCTATTTCTCCATGCGTGGGTGAGCTCTGTAATTGAGGTTGAACCCCAAAAGTTCTGAATTTTTATTCCTTTGAACTATAGTGAAGGAAGGCTCCCAAGGGGCACCCTCAAGTATCAGAGAAATCCCTGCCACCACCCAATGGTGGGCTGACCTGATTGCCTAACAGGCTGGCCCCATCTTATTCCAGTGCCGGCACTCTGTTCCTTGCTAGCCATGTTGTTCTGAGAAATACTCAGAACCAATTCAAATCTCAGTTCTGTCTTTTGCAGCCTGAATGACTTAGGAAGGCAAATGAGCTTTTCTTGTGCACCTACTATGTGCTAGGTGTAGTCAGTGCTTTCGTAACTACATCGATCTCCTTAAGAACAGTTAATGGGTGGGTACATCCAGCAGTGTGAGTTGAAAGTGTTATTCGCTTTAGATCACAGCCACAGTAAGGTCAGTTCAGTCTAGAACCCAAACCTATTGCTTCTCTTTGTTGCCACCTGAGTCTCTGAGTCCCATATTCCTCTCCTAGTAAATACAAACGGTAAAAGCTGTGCCTGGTCTCCTAGGCCTCTTCCCTCCTCAAGGAGTACGGAGGCTCTGAAGCAAAGCTGAGGTGGGCGGCGGGTGGGCTTTGTAATGCAAAAACAGTGTGGCAGGTGGAAGGGGGTGTGCTTGACTACGAGATTGCATCATCATTCCCTTTGCCTGCCACGAGCCACCTGCTATTGGTTTCTGATGAGTCTCTATTTAGCTGAGATCTGGCTGCTGTTTGAGGGAATCTACTCTATGCCAGATGTTCTATAAGATGTCGGCTCCATTTTATAAGTAAAACAAATAAGGTTCATGTAACTAAGCAACACAAAGGGTTATAAAGGGCAAAAGCAAAATTCTAACCCATGGTTAGGTTAAGAGCAAAAGCACAAAGGATAGACCATTTCCATTCATCTTCATCTGCAGCTCTACCAGTCAGGCTCACCAATCATCACTGAGTATCCTTTCTAAAGGCTGAATGAATGAACCTTTTCTGAATGATTCTTCTATCTGCAGGAAGAGCCAGCCTCCCTGCCTGCCTCCCTGCCTTCCTGCCTCCCTGCCTGCCTCCTTCCCTACCTTCTTTTCTTCTTCCCTCTCTCCTTCCCTCTCTCCCTCCCTCCCTCCCTTCTTCTTGATCCCAGGCTATTTTTAATCCCATAACTTTGACCCCCAACAGTTTCAACCCCTAGGACATTCCTATTACCAAAAGCAATCAGAGTTATGACAACATTAGCAACTTTTTAAAGAGAATTTAAAAGTCCTCAGTGGCATGGTTAAGCTACCCGCAATCTACTTCATTATTCTGCTGAAGTTATTTCCACTTGGATGAATGCTATTGCACATAAAATATTATTACAATAAACTTTAATTTCTTAATCTTTTTCCCCCCTCCATTGTAAATTTGACCAATTATAGCTTCTGTTATTGGGGTCACTCTTTGGGATCTAGTACTTTTTTTAAAAAAACAGCATAATGAGAAAAGTGAAGAGAAGAATATCCAGAGATACAGATATTGGGGGAGGAGATGCAAAAAGCAAGGGAAAGACAGGTTTCTTTATTGATAATGAGATTAACATGCTCTCCAGAGGGCAAGATAGTTAAGTACAAACAGTGATCAAACGATGGGGTATAAAGCTATTTCTCTTTCTCTCAAGGTAGTAAAACCACTGATTCTGGGTTTGCTTTCCTTCCCAAGTTACTGGCAATCAAGTATGGCTGTGTTCCAGTTTTGGGTAAAATACAGACTCGCCATCTACCACCTCATCAGTATGGATATAGCAAATGAGAAAATATACACTTCAGTACACAAGCAAAGACCTCTAAACTAATACATCCATCTTCACATTGCCAAAATGAGGTTCGGGGCTGACTCATGAGAATGTCATCCTGATACCCTCATCCGACAATTGGATGATTCAGAACCCTTGGTTCCAATTTGCCTGTCAAGGTAGCTCCTGGCTCGGGTATTAGAAATTCTCAGAGCAATTTCTCAGATTTACAAACATCTGTGTCACTTAACCTCACAGACGCCATTTGCTTATTTGAATTAACACCAAGGCACAGCACTGGCCATATTTCATTGCATTAACCTTATTAGTGACAGCTTAATGCTGTGTTGTTCCAAGACATCTTGTATTTAAGTTACAAATGAAGCAATGGCCGGCAATGCCCAGTCAAATAAAGGAAGCATAGGAAGGAACTCCAGTATTCTCTGGGGTGCTAAGGAGCGATGTCTATGTTTGATCAGTATGCATATTCTAGGTCAATAATCAAAGCAACATCAGTTCTAGATGGAGACCCAGAGCCTCTCATACCCCTGCAATCTAGAAGAATAGATGAGATACAGAGCTACAGCGGTCATGGTGAGAGGCAAGCAGGATGGCATTATGCTCTTTAGAGTCTTATCAGATCTATTTTAAATCAATGAGATGCACTCGTGGTCCTGTCTGTCTGCCCATCTGCAGGTCCGTCTGCCTTACTGTGCCTCCTGGTCTGTCATCTCTATTTCTCTCCTTTTCTCGGATGCATTTGTCACTGTGGTGTCTGAGTCTCTGGCCCTCAATTTTAAAAAGTCCAGGAGCAAGGGAGATTTGGAATTCTACTTCCACTTGGAAGTCTGAGATGCTGACATGCTTCTCAATATCAGTTTCTTTCCCTTTGAAATTGACCGTAATACTGATCTTGGTGTGCTGCTGTTAGGGTACAACCAAGGAGAACCCATACAGGCAACTGGGTTCCTGGCCGGTCACAAAGCCCACCCCTCCGCCCATCCTCAGCTTACCCTCATGACGCATTAGCATGCCACCAATCTGAGGGCTTTCCTCCAGTATGGCCTGCCCTCAGCCCATTTCCAGATCAGCCAATGGAGCCATGACTGGCAGAAATTATTTTTCAACCAATTGGTCTCTTTCCAGCAGTTTCATATGGCTTCTCACTGTAAATCACTCGGGGAAAATAAATGTCCCCAATCCATTAGTGGCTTTCTACCACGAGCCAATCTGAGGCACAAACTAGACAAGGCTTGTTAATGGTCACTTAAATACCTTCCTAGGGCTCAACCCTGAGGGCTACAGCTACCCTCCAACCCCACCTGCCCATGGGAAAGGACGGACAGCAACAAGGACACAGACACAGCCTTGATCAGTCAGAAGGGACCACACATCCTGGCTGGCTTATGCCCATTCCAGTCTGTTCCTGCAATCCCTGAGTAATTACCAACAGTGCACTTTTTGAAACGAGTTCCAGTTCGAATGGTAAACTATCTTGGGTCTCTATGGCAACCGAGAACAATAGTTTGGATAATAATAGCTGTCACTTATCCACCGTCACCTGTGTGCTAAGCATCACCCTGCAAACAGCAGTACAGCACCAAGGAAGGAAGAAGCCACCATGATGAATGACCCTCATGGTATAGACCCGGGAAGTGACATTTAAGGCAACACACCCCACGTCAGTTACAGAGTGTGATCTGCACCTTCTCCTCACCTGCTGAAAATGTTGGCGGATCCTGATTCAGAGCTGACATAAGCCATCTCTTCTTCAGAGACGCCAGTCCTTCGACAGAAGCAGCCCAGCCAATGATCTTCAAAGGCTTGGCCTGTTTCTTGCTTCCAGAACTGACTAACTGAGTGGTGGGAGCCAGGTGGGCCCACATTCTTACTTAGCTCTCTCCTGTGTCCTAGCCTGCTGCCTTTATTTTCATTGTCCTGAACATGCTCCCTCAATGGACCACTTAGAAAAGACCCCTGTGGCAGGTTGGAGCTCCAAAAAGACACACCTAGAGCGCCCAGTTAGCAAGTGGATCTTGTGTAGGAAGTCTGACCCCTAAGTCCTACATGATCTGGCAGGACACACAGGCTATATGGCCTACATGATTCACTCGAGGGCCTCTACGATGTATCTCAGAAGTAGAGTACCTGCCTAGCATGCTTGAAGAGGCACTGAGTACTAGCTATACCTAACCCTGTGCAACCCAAAGGCTTCCCAAGATGTCTGGTCACCAATAAGCATATGCCATATGGGACTAGATGTGACCAGAGCGCAGAAACAGTAACTACTACCTAGTGAGTGTCTATATTACATCTGAGCCTCTCAACATCACACTGTCTGTTCATCTGCATTGCATAAAGGCAGCCCAGGGGATTGGAGAAACAGAAATACCAGTGAGATCAGGTAGATAGGAAGAGACTAGCTCAGGCTTACAGCCAGGCATGTGCTATCACGTGGTAAGCATGTCTGTACTTTCCACAGAAAGCCATGTTACCCCAGGAATAACCAAAGAATGCTCCCCCAAGTTACCCATAAAAGGAGCAAGGGATCTCTATTTTTTAAAACAGAAAGGAAAAGATAGAAAAATACTTGCCAGGGTCCAGAGAGGTAAGTCATATTTCTTGTGACTTTCCCCCAAATGAAAATCAAAATGGAGTAAAAGAAAAACAGCAGAGCAGGAAGGACACGCAGATTCGCATCCTCATTCTGTTTTTCAAGGTTCCTGGCTATTCATGCAATTTCCCTGAGCCCCAATTGGTTCTATAAAAAAAAGCCTATCTCATTAGTCCATGAACGAGAGAGTAAATGAAGTAAAACAAGTATTTCTCTCTGTTTCTTCTCTTCAATTTCCATAAAGTACATAGAGTAACCAACCTGATCCCTCATTCCAGGTCTGACTAACCCAAGTTCAAACATATGATGCTGCACTTCCAAGTAAAGAGCATATCCTACTTGATGATGAAAAGGCTTTCATTAAAAATAGAGAGCAGATAAAAGAGACCTTCATCCCAGAGGCTGTTGTTGATTCATAAAAACACAGAATGAGTCATCCTGGATCTCAAGGCTAAAACGTACAATCAATGGGCCTCTCCGGCCAGCCAGTCCCAGCCCCGTGGAGGAGGAGAGACCCGTGGGCCATCTTCACAAGCTATGCCAGGCCTCCCCTGCAAAACTCATTAACTCTGCTTCCAGCTTAGCAAAAGGGAAACCATTCGGGACCCTTGGCAATATTACATTCAAGTGTTCCCCGGGCCTGGTGGCTTCCTGAATCTGTAGGGATTCAAGGGGGCAGGGGGGAGGATGTCTGCTAAAGAAATGTATGTGTCTGAGAATCAACCTGCCTGGCCTTCCCCTTGACATTCATTGTCTCAAAATGCCTCAGTTCCTGTGTGCATGCATCCAGTTAGTCTAAGATGCAAAAACCAGAGAAAGGCCTGGTTCTTGAAAAAGTCACCGACACATTTTCTTCTCTATACGTATTCTTACAGAAGTCCTAGAACCTGATCCTCAGGGTCATTAATTATATGCATGTATGCATGCATATGAATATGGGTATGTATTAGTGTAATCTGTGTGTATATGTACATATATTTGTATACATATAATACTGTCTGCAAAATAATGGGGTGGTTAAAGGAGAGTTATCAATGCAAGGTTTTCCTTGCACTAGACAGAGACTCTTCCACCAGCAAGAAAAATTATGAGCCAACAATCACCCAGCAACCTCTCTCCTTGATCCATTCACTTAGCAATCACTCTGATGCTCTGTATATGGTGCTGGACACTGAGAATTTGGTTCAGAGAACAGATACAAGTTCTGCCTTCTGAGATCCATCCACCTGGCTGTGTAAGTGTTAACAAGAACTCAGAAACCCTGGATTTGCAAAAGCACCTTCCCTTATGGGAGTCCCCAGAGGTCCCAGAGATGAGTTCAAAGTCAGACACACCAGCTGCACAGACAAGGAGTGAACAAGAGCTCAACTCCTACTGCTTCTACCAGCTGCCTTCTTCTACCAGCTGCCTTTTTCTACCAGCTGCCTTCTTCTACCAGCTGCCTTCTGACCTTGGCAAAGGAAACAGGCCTCTGCCCTCAGGGTGGGGAAGTGGGCAGAGAGGAGGGATGGATGGATGGCTTTTGTGTTTTTCTTGTTTCTTGATCTGGTCCCGGATTCTGGATTTCTGATCTAACCTGAGAACCTTGGAGGCGGCTGTTGCTTTAAGAAGCAGCAGGGATGCAAAGGGCTATCTCCTTTCTTGGTAGACTGGGCCAGTTCACCTAACAAGCTTTGTCACACAGCCAGTGCTGGGGCCAGTGACCCTCTCCATCAGGTCTTCCCAGAACCTCGGGGATCCACGGAGAGATCTGCGCATGCCTGGGATCCCATCTGAGAGTGGGTCTGAAGGAGTTGCTGGGGGAGATGGAGAATGGAGGGCCTTGTAGAGAGCTAGGCTTCAAGACGGAAGCAGGGGTTCAGGCAAAGATGAATGAGGGTTGCCCTGCCCTGGGAAAGAGAGAAGAGACCAGGAAGGAGACAGGGTGGGCTGTAGCCCTGGCCTCATCTTTTATCCAGCTTAGAGCTGCTGCTCAAACAACCCTCTTGGTTCCCAGTTCCTCTCCACACACCTGGTTACAGGGAGGAAAATGAGTGGAAGTGTCTGGGGGAGGGGCCCCGCCGGTTACCCTCCTCCCCCCACCCTCCATCAGAACAGCAGATAGAAGTGAACAAGACCCAGTCTCGCCAGGCATGGGCCTGTCATCCTAGCTGTGACTCAGAGGCTGAGTTCTAAGGATGGCAGTTCAAAGCCAGCCTGGGCAGGAAAAGTCTATGAGCCTCCAAAAGCCAGAAGTGAAGCTGTGGCTCAGGCGGTAGAGTACTAGCCTTGAGAGAAACAAGAAGGAGGAGGAAGAGGAAGAAGAGGAGGAAGAGAAAGAAGAGGAGGAGGAGGAAGAAGAAGAAGAGGAAAGAAGAAGAAAGAAGAAGAGGAAGAAGGAGAAAAAAGCTCAGGGACAGTGCCCAGGCCCTGAGTTCAATCACACACACACACACACACACATGCGTGCACACACACTCGCACACGCACACACGCGCACACCAGCCAGGTCACTCACTGGCAGGGTGAGTGATCTCAAGAAATCACGCCCTTCCTCCGAGCTGCGGGTTTTCTCCCTGGACGAGGCGGGGGGAGGGCCGCGGAGACCTCCCGCCAGCCAGCCGGGCGCGGGGTCCGGGGGAAGGGTGACGACGCGGGATGGCCCCCGAGCCAGCGGGCCCCCACGAAACTCCCTAGAAACTGCCACCCCGCGCCCGCCGCCACCGCGGGGTAGCCTTCCTCCCCTGCCCCGCGTCAGTCTCGCCCCGCCGCGCGCGGGCTGCGGAGCGCTT
>NW_012267234.1:14357600-14359999 GCF_000151885.1 Dipodomys ordii | reverse complement strand
TTCTTTGAAGAGAGGATAAATCTGAGGGCTTTGTATCATTCCAAACTGCTTTGCAACATGGTCCTTTCGAGAATGATAAACAAAGAAAGAACTAACAGTTGTGTGGTCTACAAAGGGATTTCACAGCTTTGATCTTTCTAGAACTGTTAAGAAGGACATATGTTATTAGCTAGGATCCAACAAGTCATTGATCTCCAAAGACGGCAGTGTAAATAAATCAAAATCGGTTAGTAGGGATGAGAACTGAGCAAGCGCAAAACTTCCAGTGCTCAGAGGGCATGGGGTGAGATGGTACTGTGCTGCAAGGGGCCACGTCTCCATCATGCGAACTTGGGGACATATGACACATCCATAAGATGCCATGGGGGCTTCCCAAGCATGGGGAGGATGTGGAAAGACTGGAACCCAGGTCCCTTTGAGTGAAAAAGCAGTGGTACAACTGTATAGAAAAGAGGCTGTATAGAAACTGTATAGAAAAGAAGTCCCACAAAAGATTACATGTAGAAGTACTTCTGAGTATTCGTACCAACACATTGGGAATCAGACATGAAGGGAACCTGTGTTCCTGGCATTGGCGCATTCATTATTCACGATAGCCAACATGCGAATCACAACCTAACTATTCACCAACAGAAGAATGAATAGAGAAGTGTGTCCTTTTTTTTTTAATACAATAAAATACTGTCCAGCCTTTGAAGTAGAAGGAGGAAATTCTGTAAGATGACCTTGGAGGAAATGGTGCTAAGTGAAATATCCCAGACACAGACAGACAAATACTGCAAGATTTCCTCTCTATGGGGATCTTAAAATGGTCACATTTACAAAACCAAAGAATGGAATGGTGGTAGACAAGGTCTGGAAGAGGGATGATGGACAGTCCGTAATTAATTGACTTTATTAATCAATTAACAAAATTCCTGTGGTAAGTTTCTTGGAGTCACTTTTTTTCTCAGTTTACCATCTACAAAAGGAGAATGCCATCAGCCAACTGCTTAGTTTTGGTAAGGGTTAGATACCACAATTGCTGAAATATCATTTAGATTAGTGTTTATCAAACTTTTTTATGTAAAGGGTCAGATGGTAAATACTCTTTATTTTGCAGGTCATGAGTTTCTGTGGCAACTTCCACTCTGTCCCTTATAGCAAAAGCAGGCAGACAGTATGTAAAGCAGGTGAGCAGGGCTCTATGCTCATGAACTTTGATTCATTAATCTGGCTTTGAGTTATAATCTGCATAACTCTGAGTTAGAACAATAGTATAAAGCCTTTAAACATAGAGATAATAATTATGACCCTATATTATTATTGTTAGAATATTGTCATATCAAGTTTAGCTTTATTCTTTGTTGTTGTTATTGTTTGTTTTAGTTGGTTCTGGGGCTTGAACTCAGGGCCTGAGTACTATCCTTGAGCTTTTTTGGCTCAAGACTAGCATTCTACCACTTTGAGCCACAGTTCTACTTCTAGTTTTGGGGTCGTAATTGGAGGTAAGAGTCTCACAGATTTTTCCTGCCCTGTCTTGCTTCAAACCATGATCCTCAGATCTCAGCCTACTGAGTAGCTAAGATCACAGGCTTGAGCTAGCAGTGCCCAGCTAAGCTTTATTCTTGTAGCTATCAGGTTCTCAAAAACAGACTGACAATATTCTTTTCTATCCTCCAGGGAGAATTGTATGTAGATAGAGAAGGTGGACACTTTTTTCCAGACTTTAAGTCTGCTGACAAAGTTTTATGATCTATTTTAGTATTGCTTTATTTTTTCTAGTTCGCTCCTTGAAGATTTAATTTTTATTGATCAAATGTTAGAGAGAAGGTAATCTGAGAAATAACTAATACATCGCATGGTTCATTTCTCATTAACTTGGCCAAAATCAGCTATAGAGCAAGAGAGGAGAGATTGTATATGGGAAAAATTAGCAGCAAAGTGTGAGTAAATCAAGATAATAATTTGTTTGCTTTTAGTGATATCCCTGAAGTCTGAGTAGTTGTAGCCAAGAGAATATATTTGATGAGCTTAGTCCGGTATTTACAACTTGATTCTTGCCATACAAGCTAGGCATAAGCATCAGTTTTTATGGTGTTGTCTGCCTGCAAACATTGGAGGGCTCCAGTTCCAAATGAAAAAGTTCATTAGTGAGCTTATCTCCTGATGAGTTATCAGCTGGAAGCCAAAAGTAATGAATTTTGTTCAGATGGCTTCTAGTGGAGATAGGAAGGGATAGAATCCCTCGATAATCGATTTCCATTCCGTTGTGTGCTTATTGTTTTGCTTTGCTTTGTTTTGCTTTCAATGGCACTCTTAAAGGTCTCTGAGCTTAACGTGGTCTAGAAAGTTCAGGGTGAGGTAGCATGAGCGCCTGCTTCTGTCTGCTCTTTGAAATGTCTCCGAATCTATCACCC
>NW_012267234.1:14347727-14357550 GCF_000151885.1 Dipodomys ordii | reverse complement strand
GCCGTAAGCCTCCGAAGAGCCGCGCCCTGCGCGCCTCCTCGCCCCACAGCCAGCCCCGGCTCCGGGTTTCCAACCCGGGCTGCGGACCCCCGCTTGGTCCTGGCTCTGAGAGACTCGGCCTTCCGAGGACTCTTACGTAAAGCACGTCCACGGCGGCGCCCGGCCCCCGCCCTCCCGCCTCCTCTCGGTCGTGGCCGCCCTTTTTGGTTATTTACGGCTCCGGGGCGGGCGGGCGCCTGGAAATGGACGGAGATGCTGCGGGCGGGACGCGCGGCCGGGCGGTCTCCCCCCGACCCGCGGGGGGCGCGGGGCCGGCGGGGGGAGGAGGCGGCGGAGAGACGGGAAACTGGACTGCGTCCCAAGCAGGCAGTTCTGCGAGGAAGAGCCGGGGAGACGGGCGCGGGAACTCAGCACTAGGATACAAGCCCAGGGCAGAGTGGGCACCTGCAGGAGCCCTAGGATGCGCCTTCCAGACGACCTCCCTGCAGAGGACCGCGGCCCGGCCCACCGCAGGCAGCGCCTCCGGGAAAGTGATCTTAACGATCATTTGGGCCCAGAACAGAATCTCGTTCTTGTTCTGACTCCAGAAGACTTGGTACCTTGTCCCCCAGCGCGCGCGCGCGCGCACACACACACACACACACATACACACACATGCACGCACACATGCACACGCATGCACACACGCATGCACACACGCATGCACACGCATGCACACACACGCATGCACACACACGCATGCACACACTGCAGCTAGCTTTCGTGTGCTTCTTTTGCTATCAGATCCCTTAAAAGAAAAGCTTATTACACTGAAAGGAAATGCAAAAGCTGGTAACAGAAGCGGGCTTGCTTGGGGGCACTTGACAGATGGAGAGAGATGCCTGAAGCGTCTTGGTTGTGTTTTGTAGTGTGAGAAGCCAGCCCCGGGAGAGTGGGTGCCTCCTTCACCCTTCCTGAGCCGCAGCACCCGGGTCCATGCCGCGCGCCTGGTAACTTGGTTCTCCACCTGGTGTGAAGTGGTCGGTGGATAGGATTCCCGTGATGAGGAACTGGATTTCCAAGCTCCAGCCTGGGAAAGACCATAAACAAGTGCGTGTTTCCCTCCATTCTCTCTCTGCCTCTGCATCTCTGATTTCATTCCCTTGGCTTTGGGTGCCTCAAACATGTTCATATAGCCAGTGGTGGTGGCTCCAGCCTGTGATCCTAGCTACTTGGAGGTAGAGATCCAAGAAGGCAATTCAAGGCCAGCCTTGAACTGGGTGGAGGTAGAGGAAAATGAGGCACCATCTCAACCAATGACTACATAGAGTGGTACAAGTCTGTGAAGCCAACTACCAGGAAAGCACAATGCATGGGAGTTGTCTCACTCAAAAAAAAAGAAAAAAGAAAAAAAAGAAAGGATCTAAAGTTTAGTTCACCAGTCTTTACATATTGGACAAGCACCGATCCTGGAAGTTGACTTCCTGATACTTGGAGCCTGCCTCCCACTACCTGGGCAGGGAGAACACTTTAAGTGTTCTCCATGTGCACCTGTCATTTTGTCCAGGTACAGTGGTTCACACCCATAACCTATGCTATTCCAGAGGTAGAGATTGGGGAGAAATCTTGGTCTGAGGGTTTGCCTCAGACAAAAACTGCAAGATCCTACCTGATCCATAACTAAATTTTTTTTAAAAAGGGGGCTGGAGATACAGCTCAAGTAGTGGAGCACTTTTTTAGCAAGTATAGATCCTTGAGTTCCATCCCCAGGACCTCAAGTAGAAGAGAAGGAGCTATACTTTTGGAGCGGACATGTCTTGGATGCTGATATCCAGTGCAATGTATTTTATTGTTTTGGCCATGCCTATAATTCTCCACGTGTTGGGTAAGTTATGCAATTTGATCCTCAGAATAATCATATGAGTTAACAATTACTGTCCACATCTTACAAAAGAGGAAATCAAGTCTTAAATAGGCAAGTCACTGTGCTGAAAACAACACATGGTTTCTTTTAGCTGTGGTGAGACACAAACTGACTTCAGGTCCACGTTCAACAGGAATGTTTGTTTACAGGACAGTTCTGCCTCTGACTGGTCTTACTCTGTGGACCTGCTCTTTTTCTTGGCATTCTAGTATTTCTATTCTACCAAGATCCCTTGCCTTAGTTCTGAGTGTTTTCCTTTGGCATTAGTAAGATAAACCTATCATACAATCAGCAAAAACCACATTTAAGAGAAAGTAGCTTATGTGGTATGCTAAAGGCTGCATAATTATACCCTGCAATGGAACCTTCTGGCTGCATATAAGCCCCAGATTATAATTGGCAGACAGCCCATTGTCAACAAGCCAGAAGGAACACACCGTTCTCTTTGCTGCTTGGAGAAGAATATCTTCCTCTTAGTCCGTATAACACTATCATTAACTATTCCAAAGTTTTATCCTTCCTGGTGGCATGTAGCAAGAGCTATATGTGAGGCATATCTAAAATTAAACACAATGGATCAATTTTTAATTTATAAAATGGATTCCTTGGCATTGTAGGGTGATGTCAAACAGCGACCACTGCTGGTGAAGCCTACCTACTATTATAACTCAGCTCTATGACCTTACCAATGACTTCAAGAAAGGCCCCTTATACTTGTTCATGGGGGGGGGGGGGGGGGGGGGGGGGGGGGGGGGGGGGCAGCGGGAAGAGAAGAACAGGGATAAGGATAGGAATAGGGAGGGAGAGGAAGAGTAGGAGGGAGGGAAGAAGGGAAGGAGGATAAAAGGGAAGGAGGGAGAGATATTGAGGGAGAAAGAAAGAACGAGAGAACTCAAGATATTGGATACCTGAGGGGAGTATTGCATAATAGAGGTGAGGGGTTTTTTTTTGAGTAATGGTAGGAAGCAATATTGTTTTAGAAATAATTAAGTAATTTGAAATGCCTCAGTGATTTTTTTGGGGGGAGGGGGATCACTTACCCGATAATCAATGCACTCAACTAGTCTTTAGTAGCCTTTATTCTATTATACTACTTCAATAGTATTATAATTATTTATCACATACATTACATGATTTAATCCTGCAAAGAATCCTGTGCCACAGGAGCTAGTAGCTCTATGTTACAGAGGAGAAACTTCAGTATAAACGGTGTTGATCCTAAGATCACCTGCTTAGTTGGTAGCAGAGCTGGCATTTGAAATGGGAGGCATTTGACTCTGGAATGTGAATTCTTAAACTTTATACTATAATATGTGTGGTTTTATAGGTTTCTCTATCACTTGGGCATAAAAATGCTACAGGGTAAGCTAAGAAGGAAGGTGATGAATTTTAAAAGTTGAATAATAGAAAGAAGTAGGAGATTCTGGCCAATAAAAGGTCCTGGTAAAAATCAGCGGCTGGCATTAAAGAATTCCATGATTTCCTATAATTCTTCTAGATGCTACTTAAAAGATAATAGCATAGGACTGCTAGAAGCACTGCACTGCTCTGCAAAGAACTAGTGAGAAAACACGTTCTATCTCTTTCTTTCAGGCCCACTGGTAAGAAGAAACTCCAGCCACAGCAGCAGCAGCAGGGTATTTGTTCATCTCCTTTTGAATGCTGACCTTGTACTCGTGTGAAGTGCTAGAGACGAAATATTATGAAAGGCCAAGGTGTTCTCATTTCCAATTTAGGTTGGGTTGCCACAAGCAAAGCTCTCTTAATTCAGACCTTTGAGTGCAACTGATTATCCCACTGGTGAGGTGATCTCAGGAAACACCAGTAGGACTTTGGGACCTGAGACAGGGAGGGGAAATAAATCAATGCAAGTTGTCTGCCCAAAAGCCATCACTGGGTCATTAGGGTTAAATCCCTCGAAGAACTCTAGGAAGCAGGGAAGCACACCCTCAGAGGCTCCTCCAATCAAGAGGGAAGGAAGTGGAGGATCCATCAGCTCTGATCAGTCTATGGGTGAGATCTGCCGATTATCCACTGCTTCTGGCCAACCTTGCACCTGCGCTGTTTGGAGCCAGGCAGCAAGACACAGCTATACTGGAATAGAGTCAGGTGTGTCTGGAATTGGAAGAAACTTAATCATTTATTGTGTATGGCCATGCTGGGTTCCAGAAGGGCAGAGGCATGTTTCAAGAGAAAAAAATTATGTCATAAGCTGAGTGCCAGTGTCTCATGCCTATAATCTTAGTTACTCAGGAGGTTGAGAACTGCAGTTCAAGGGCAAGAAAAGTCCAATAGACTCTTATCTCCAGAATTAGGGGTGTGGCTCAAGTGGTAGAACGCCAGCCTTGAACAAAAAATGCTAAGGGAGAGCACAAAGCATTGAAGTTCAAGCCCCAGTACACACAAGAGAAAAAAAAATCACGTAATTATTGTTCTGTTTGATAAATGCTGCAAAGGAGAACTACACTAAGCATCAGGGAAGCCTTCACCATGAAGATAACCATAAAGCATTAGATTCATCTACAAAAACTTCACTGTGATCTTCAGCTCAGGAAAGCCGGGCCCCATTCTCATGGTCAAGACATAGCCATCATATACACATTGACAGAGATGAGTGGGGAGGGGCACCACAGGGGTCTGCCCTATTTTATTTACCTACTTCCGATTGGCCAGAGCCTAATGATGTAGCTGCTTCCTGTTACAAAGGAGGCTGGGGAAATGTAGTAGTTTCATATTTAAGAGACAATGTCCCAGTGACAATATTTGAGTCCTGCAACTAAGAGTGATAGTATCTGGAGGTACAGTGAGGACTTTTCTGAAATAATGTTGCAGGGCTTGAACCAAATGACTGATCAACTGTGAAGAATGAAAAGGTGATTCTCAGCCCTCCCTTGCTAAAGTCAAACACTGCTCAAGGATCCTGGGTCTCACTGTTGTCTTCCAATAACTCATCTAAAGCATTATTCACCCTGTTCAACCTTTTTATTTTTCTCCATAGAGTTCACCTGCAATTTTATTATGGAAGATACCAGGAAAGCCCGAGTGTTGGTCATAAAGCACTGGAAACCATTTTAGCAGTGGATTAACCATATCATGGGTGAATAAAATCAGTGCCACTTTGCCTACGCTTGCCCTTTTCTTTGTAAGCAGCTCTTATCCACAGAGAGGTCACTTGATCGATTGTTTTGTATCACTTGGTAAACATGGCTGACCAAGTGTGGAGGAGGATCTTGCCACATAGGACTTGAGGAAGGAATTTTAATGAAGCAGTTTGTATTTTGGAAGCCTCTTCTCTGCTAAAAGATTTCTCTTATCCTGGGTCCTGGCACATTGTATAGGATTTTCCCTAGTATGATTTCTTTTTTTTTTTTTTTGGTCAGTCATGGAACTTGAACTCTGGGCCTGAGCGCTGTCCCTCAGCTCTTCAGCTCAAGGCTAGCGCTCTACCACTTAAGCTACAGAGCCACTTCTGGTTTTCCGGTGGTTTATTGGAAATAAGAGTTTCACGGACTTTCTCCTGCCTGGGCTGGCTTTGAACCATGATCCTCAGATCTCAGCCTCCTGAGTAGCTAGGATTACAGCTGTGAGCCACCGGCGCCCGGCTAGTAGTATGATTTCTTGTATGAATCATTGCACAATAATGCTGTCAGCCTCTTCTAAATCCTGCACGGAGCTGTGTTCTCCCCAGAGTATTTCGATATAGATCACTGTGAATAATGGCCAAGGGATGGTGATGTAAAATTCACGTTCAAAAGCAAAGTACTCACTCCTCAGAGCGGGTCCAATACAAGCTAGACAAGGGAGAAGTCTCCCTCTCCCTTGCTCTGTTGTTTTTTTCATCTTTCTTTCCTATGAGCTGAGAACATGCTATTCTAAATCAGGATGAACTAGACCTCCAGATACTCACTTTCTTATTTCCCTGATGTCTCTGGTTTGAGCTGAGAGATGATTTTCCTGAGGGCTCTGTTTCCTTTATTATTTTATTGGCCCATATCCAGTTTGTTAAGGCTTTCACAGTCATGACTGTGTGAAGCTGAAAGACGTTGATGTAACTGGAAAGGCTCAGTCTGAGAAGGGCACACATTGCCTTTCTTTCTTTCTTTTCTTTCCTTCTTTCTTTCTGTCACTTTCTTTTGAGGTTAAATGGTTTAAATCTTGGGAGATGGGGAATGTCCTTCATGGGGACTAATCCCTTCCTATTGCTTTTAGTATATGCTTTCTCTTCACACAGAATAGTATAGGGCATGAGTAATTGATCAAGCATATTTTCTGTCCAGTCACCCATCCATCCATCCATCCATCGTCCATCCATCATCCATCAATCCATCCAACCAGTTCACCCATCCATACTTTCGTACTAGGCAAAGTGAAAAGAGCATATTCTTTTTTTCCAGGTAGGTCTCGTTCAAATCCCAGCTTTTCTATTTCCCAGCTGGGTTAATTTTAGGCTGCTATGGAGAATGAGTGGGTATCTCTGAGTGCCTGCTCAAGGTAGATTTTGTAGAAGAAACAGCAAAAGAAGATGGTGCTGTCCTCAAATTTCTGAGAGCTGAATTACATGAAAATAGACCTACAGATAGCTTTGAGAAGATGGAACTCTAAATTGGAAACCAAGAATTATGAAGCAAACACAGAAGGGAGTGTGGAGATCTGTGATAAACAGGGTGTATACATGGCTTTCCAAAGGGATTACTGTGATATAGATTCAACTTTGAACCCTTGTTCCAGTCCGTTTTTCGGTCACACTGAAAACACGTGAGGGAAGCCATTTAAAGAGGAGATTTAGTTTGGGTCACAGTTTTAGAAGCTGTAGTCCCTTGGTTTGCTGGTTCCATTGCTTCTGAGCCTATGATGAGACAGAGCATCATGGCGGAAGGGTTGGTTGGACATAGCTTCTCACTTCAAGGTGGCCAGAAGTAGAGAGAAAGAGATTGCACAAAGGGCAGGGGGCAGATACAAAATGTCCTTCAAAAACATGGTCCCAGTGACCTATTTCCTCCAGCTAGGCCACATCTCTGCAAGTTTCTACCACCTCCTCAAACAGTGCCACCTGCTGGGCACTAAGCCTTCCCCAGGGAGAGTTTCTGGGGATGGTTTCTAGGGTTTCCTATTTAAGCCATCACATTTGTAAGAATGTGAGCTTTGTAAGAATGTGAGCTCAGGATTTCTAGGTGTTCCAAATGCTCATGAGAATTCAGAAGCCTGGATTGGTCCACAAAATGTACCAGATTTATAAAATCCTAACAAACACCACATATGATGAACAAGGTACATCCTACAATGCCAATGTAGCCACAGTGGCTCTGGTTCACCATCTTTGCCATATGTCACCAATTCTCGGGCAGGAGTAGGCCCATCGGGACTTTTCTGGTTATCACAACTTAAACCAAAGGATCTTAAGGGACAGAGGCAAATGGTGCCTCTAAACATCTTACAATGCATAGGACTATGTCATTACCTCATCCAAAATGCTGCCAGTCTACAAAACCCTGTCCTATGCCTAGGATCTAAGATGTCATGAAGTAGTCCAGAGGGCTATGGTTTTGACTGGCTGCCTGTGTGTTACCCCACATCAAGACAATTGTCCTAACTTGGAGTGCTCCTCATTCTCCAGATGGATTCAGAAGCCTGTTACGTGCAAATCTTATTTTAGATATACTCGAATGCATTTGAAGCTGATGTCCAAAAGGCAACTAAATCATTCTGGACAACTTTGTTTTAGAGACAATTGTATTTTATTGAGAGAAAAATCAAACAGCACTCCTTAATTTAATATGTCCACAGCCTTTCTGAGTAGAAATAGCTTTTGAGATATTGATTTTGAGTTTGGGTATTGCCTGTGCCTGTTTATCTAGGAGGCCATCAGGAGCAAAGTGGTCCTTTTATCTTCAGGATTTAATCTTGTCATGCTGACAGTGGCACCGAGGCTGGCTGAAAGATGAGGTACATGGGAGAAGAAGGGATGTTATGACTTGGGGATTCAGTGACAGAGAAGAAGGAAGTCGATGAAAGAGATTCCCATTCAATTTCCCAATATTTGCAAAGAGCACTTTATGATGAACACTCACCCATCTTCTAAGCAGTGCCAGTCATTCACGTTATTGCCTTGATTTGGGCCCATCAGAATGATTGCTTACAGTTTGGAGTCTGGAAGGAAAGGATTTAAGTACCCACAGGTCTGGGGAGAGCAATTTTCTTGGTTTCTAGGCAGCTTTCCAGTTTTGTCTCCCACAGAAGGCAGGGTGGCTAGTCCCTCATAGGACCTTTCCTTTTTTTTTTTCTTTTTAAAATTCCTTAATAATCCTTTGGCTTTCACTGGCATTTGTTGTGGTATCTCTGTTTTTCACTAACTTTGGCTTTCACTGGCATTTGTTGTGGTATCTCTGTTTTTCATCTCTAATTTGATTTATTTGGATCTTTTCCTTCCTTCTCTTAGGCAGTTTAGCTAAGAGCTTGTCAATCTTATTTATCTTTTCAAAGAACCCAGAACCCAATTCTTTTTATTTCATTGATTCTTTGTTTTTTGTTTTTTTTTTGGTCCGGTCGTGGGGCCTGAACTCTGGGCCTGGGCGCTGTCCCTCAGCTCTTCAGCTCAAGGCTAGCGCTCTACCACTTGAGCCACAGCACCACTTCCTCTTTTTGCTTATGTGGTGCTGAGGAATCGAACCCAGGGCCTCATGCATGCAAGGCAAGTGCTTTACCACTGAGCCACCTTCCCAGCCCCGATTCTTTGTATTTTTTAAAGCCTCTTAAGTTCTCCCTTATTTTTTTTTTTTACTATTTCTTTCCACTTACTAATTTGGGGGTTGTTTGTTCTTGTTTTTCTAGGAGCTTAAAGTACATCATTAGGCTATTTATTTGAGATCTTTCTGGTTGTTTCTTTAAAATTTTTATTCAGGTGTTCATAGCTATTACCTTTGCTCAGTACTGTTTTGCTATAACCCAAAGGTTCTACTAAGTTGAAATTTCATGTTGTTTAGACTTTAGGAATATTTTTTATTCTCTTATTTCTTTAAAAGATCCGTGATAAGCCAATATATTATTCAATCTACACATATTTGAACCTTCTTGTAGTTTCTTTGGTTGTTAATTCATAGTTTTTATTCCAAGTGTTCTGTTAGAATACCGTGGGTTGTTTCAACTTTCTTCTATTTGTGAAGACATGCTCTATGCTCTAAAATACCTGTTTAGGAGAAAGTTTCATGGCCACTTTGATGAGGAAAGTGACCCCAGTAATGAGGGCTCTGCGTCCATGACCCAGTTGCCCCCGGAACAACATAGATTTAGTGCTACCACATCCTCCTGAGGCTGAGGTTCTGACAGGAAACCCACAGTCCATTCTACATTGCCTCCTTTCTCTGCATACTATAAGGTTTCCCAACCTGGGGTTCACTGCTAGGGAAAAAAAGGCTTTCTGCAATACTGAGGAGGGGGTGGCAAGAAGCTGTTTAGGGATTTCTGGGTGCTGGCCTGACATCCATTCCCAGAGTAGGTGTGAACTTCAGGGATGTTGTCTTCCATCCAGGGGTTGGGCATCCACTGCACTGGCTTGGATAGCAGCATGTAGATTGGGTGGTAAGTTCTTCTGCAATGGTGATCTGAGCCTGAGGTCGTATGACCTTAACAATGTGATTGAATTCTTTCATTGGATGTTGTCCTGCTTATCAAGTCTTTCTTTGACTGGCTGTGCTTCTCAATTTTTACTCAGCAGGTTTCTCCCTGTGCCCAGGATCCCTGATGCTTCCCCTACTCTTTCCCATCATAGTTTCGTGGTTTCATGTTTTCCTTTATATGTGGAAACTAGATTTAGCTAGCTTATGAACTTACAAGTAAATATATTGGGATGTCGGCAAGTTTATACAAATTAACTGAAATGCGGTGGACTCAAGGGAGATGGCAATGTAATTTTTTTTTTTTTTT
>NW_012267234.1:14331156-14343322 GCF_000151885.1 Dipodomys ordii | reverse complement strand
CTGGAAGAGGGATGATGGACAGTCCGTAATTAATTGACTTTATTAATCAATTAACAAAATTCCTGTGGTAAGTTTCTTGGAGTCACTTTTTTTCTCAGTTTACCATCTACAAAAGGAGAATGCCATCAGCCAACTGCTTAGTTTTGGTAAGGGTTAGATACCACAATTGCTGAAATATCATTTAGATTAGTGTTTATCAAACTTTTTTATGTAAAGGGTCAGATGGTAAATACTCTTTATTTTGCAGGTCATGAGTTTCTGTGGCAACTTCCACTCTGTCCCTTATAGCAAAAGCAGGCAGACAGTATGTAAAGCAGGTGAGCAGGGCTCTATGCTCATGAACTTTGATTCATTAATCTGGCTTTGAGTTATAATCTGCATAACTCTGAGTTAGAACAATAGTATAAAGCCTTTAAACATAGAGATAATAATTATGACCCTATATTATTATTGTTAGAATATTGTCATATCAAGTTTAGCTTTATTCTTTGTTGTTGTTATTGTTTGTTTTAGTTGGTTCTGGGGCTTGAACTCAGGGCCTGAGTACTATCCTTGAGCTTTTTTGGCTCAAGACTAGCATTCTACCACTTTGAGCCACAGTTCTACTTCTAGTTTTGGGGTCGTAATTGGAGGTAAGAGTCTCACAGATTTTTCCTGCCCTGTCTGGCTTCAAACCATGATCCTCAGATCTCAGCCTACTGAGTAGCTAAGATCACAGGCTTGAGCTAGCAGTGCCCAGCTAAGCTTTATTCTTGTAGCTATCAGGTTCTCAAAAACAGACTGACAATATTCTTTTCTATCCTCCAGGGAGAATTGTATGTAGATAGAGAAGGTGGACACTTTTTTCCAGACTTTAAGTCTGCTGACAAAGTTTTATGATCTATTTTAGTATTGCTTTATTTTTTCTAGTTCGCTCCTTGAAGATTTAATTTTTATTGATCAAATGTTAGAGAGAAGGTAATCTGAGAAATAACTAATACATCGCATGGTTCATTTCTCATTAACTTGGCCAAAATCAGCTATAGAGCAAGAGAGGAGAGATTGTATATGGGAAAAATTAGCAGCAAAGTGTGAGTAAATCAAGATAATAATTTGTTTGCTTTTAGTGATATCCCTGAAGTCTGAGTAGTTGTAGCCAAGAGAATATATTTGATGAGCTTAGTCCGGGATTTACAACTTGATTCTTGCCATACAAGCTAGGCATAAGCATCAGTTTTTATGGTGTTGTCTGCCTGCAAACATTGGAGGGCTCCAGTTCCAAATGAAAAAGTTCATTAGTGAGCTTATCTCCTGATGAGTTATCAGCTGGAAGCCAAAAGTAATGAATTTTGTTCAGATGGCTTCTAGTGGAGATAGGAAGGGATAGAATCCCTCGATAATCGATTTCCATTCCGTTGTGTGCTTATTGTTTTGCTTTGCTTTGTTTTGCTTTCAATGGCACTCTTAAAGGTCTCTGAGCTTAACGTGGTCTAGAAAGTTCAGGGTGAGGTAGCATGAGCGCCTGCTTCTGTCTGCTCTTTGAAATGTCTCCGAATCTATCACCCGGACTGCCAAAGCAATACTGGGTTCTGTGCCGAGAACTTTGAAAGGCATGGCTGTGAAAAGTGGAAGCTGTCAGCAGTAAATGCATTTGATGTTTGGGTGTCTTGGTTGTTAGAATTCAACATCACTAGAAGAGCAATGGAATGTCTTCCCTCTGCACACAGGGTATCTTCCTTTGAGTTAAAAAAATTAAGTATTATGTTTGATTGGGCATTACTGTAATCCCAGCTACTCAGGAGGCTGAGAATTGAGGATCCCAGTTCAAAGCCAGCCTAGGGAGAAAACTCCATGAGACTCTTAGTTCCAACTGGCCAGAAAAAAGCTGGAAGGGGTAATGTAACTGTGGCTTAAATGAGAGAACTTCAACCTTTAGAATAGAAGAAAAAGCCAAGGGAAAGTACAGAGCCTTGAGTTCAAGCCCCAGTACCCTTCCTCTGTCCACATGATTGTGTTTTATTGAACATATACCAATCTTTTATTCTTGTCATTACACCTTAGACAATACAGTAAAACAGTGATTTCTATAGCATTTGCATTGTATCTGGTATCATAAGTCTTCTAAAGTAAAGCATATGAGAAAAGATGCATAGGATATATACAAGTATGATGCATTCTCTATCAGGGACTTGAGCATTTGTAGTTCGTTGCTGTTCACTAGGGGTCCTGGAATCAACCCACGATGGATGCCAAAAGACAACCATTTGGGTTCCCCAGTAGTGATCCTCATTTGAATACCCTGTGTTCCCTCTCCTTACACTGTACAACAGGAAGAGCCATTCCAATCTTGAACATAGGGTATAAGAACAAAGAAATAAGCAGAAGAAAAACACAGGTGTGTAATGTGAGCAATGTCAGGGTAAGACTCTCCACAGTGGGACAATGTGTGGAGAACTGATCAAAACTGGTACTAGTGGTGGAAAGACTGGGAGGAGATTGGCAGAGGGGACAGTGAGAGCCAAGGGACAAGGTACTCAGAAACAGAGGTTTGTAACAAAGGAGTTTGGCCAGCTTCAGGCAAAGGAGGAGGAGCTTACTGGAGGAAGCTACAAGAAAGGGTGAGAAAGTTCCAGGGAAGGCCAGCTCCAGAATGTATCACTTTTGTCAGCTGAGGAAGGAGGTGAAACCATTGGAAGGCACCAGAAGGGGTCCAACTAAAGATGCCGCTCACCTCCCAAGCCCACTGTTGATGTGGAGTGAAGAACGGAGCACATACTGGGTGTGGTGACTCACATGTGTAATCCTAGCTACTCAGGAGGCTGAGATCTGGGAATGGTGGTTCAAACTCAGCCTGGGCAGGAAAGTCTATGAGATTCTTATCTCCAGTTAACAACTAAAAAACCAGAAGTGGAGCTGTGGCTTGAGGTGTAAAGCACTAGGCTGGAGCAAAACAAGCTCAAGGACAATACTCAGGCCCTGGGTTCAAGTCCCAGGACCAGCACACATGTACACACACAGAGACACACACAAGTGGAGAGCAGGAACAAGGCTAAGAAGAGAGCTTTAGGAGTCCTGCAGGTTCTGGTGGGAAGGGATGGAGGCCACAGAGGAATGGGAGCAAGAAGATGCGTCTGGAAATGAACTGTATTTCAAAACAGGAACAGAACAGAATCAAGAACAATGCCCATGGATCTACTAAGAAAGGCATTTTGTTCTGTGAACATTTCAAGACTATATTATACAATGTTCAGGCACTTATTATGATACAAAGCACGGCGTAAAAATGTTTTCTAAGCTGGGTGCTGATGGCTCACACCCGTAATCCTAGCTACTCAGGAAGCTGAGGTCTGAGGATCATGGTTTGAAGCCAGCCTGGGCAGGAAAGTCTGTGAGACTCTTATCTCCAATAAACTACTCAGAAAAGGTTGTCAGTAGCACTATGGCTCAAGTGGTAGAGCACTAGCCTTGAGCACAAAGAGGCTCAGGGACAGCACCCAAGCCCTGAATTCAAGCCCCAGACTTGGCAAAAAAAAAAAAAAGAATGTTTTATAATAATAACAATGGCAGTAATTTCTATCCATTAAATACATATTGTGTACTTAAATACTGGTCCCTCTGCCTTTTTATGTGTAAGGGGTTACAGAGATGTACACCGAAATGAATTCTATTCTTTTTTTTTTTAACCCACTCATGAAATTACCATGTTTTGCATATAGCCTTTGCCCCTCTGAGAATTGCATTGCCAGGGAAACAGCCCATTAATCCTATTAAACCAGCAACAATTCAAACAAAATACACAAAGCCAACCAGCTCTTAGGGTTGGAATATTGGCCTTCCAATGCCCCCTTCCTCATGCCTAACTATAAACTTAATAAGGCTGAGCATTTAGACGCTTATCTAATTCCACCCAGAGTTCTGGACTTGTACATTCCTGCCCTAAATCCCTGCTCTAAATGTCAGAACTTTTAATTAATCTCCCCAAGTGGTCTTTTCACATAATAAACTCTTTGCCTGCTGCTAGCTTCCAACAATACCAGAGGTAGGCCGGGGGGTAGGGATAGGGGTGGGAGAGGGGAGAATAAAAGTGACTCTTATTTTTCTCAGCCAGATATTTTCCTATATAAAGTCTTAAGCAAACCTGCCTACATACCTGGATATATTCAAATGCGGAAAGAGAAATGTCCAGAATGAGGGATTTCAGAAGAAATTTAGAAACCAATTAGAGCTACTTTTCAGGAAAGGAAGCTGAGGTACAGCGAGATTGATCTGTTCTCTAAGGTGTATGTCTGGGCAGCACAGAGGCGATGGCTACTTCCTCTGGCTCATGACTCAGACCTTGGGCTTTTGTTTCAAAGTTGCTCCTCTTACCTCGCCTCTCCTGCCCTCCTTACATCACTCATTGACTCTCATGGTCACAGCCCTGGCCTCTCCTTTCTGCTTCTGAAATGTCCCAGACTTACTGCTCCATGGCAGATAATCACTCCGCAGCTAATCTATCACCCACCCCCTCTCCCATACCGTTTCTCAGCTCCAGCCTTTCCCTTGCCTCATCAGTAAAATTACACTTCCAGTTGTGTTTGACACAAATGTGTTTTCCAATCTAGTGCCCATAGGTTTTGTTAGAAGACTGCTCTCCCCCAACCCTTGTCATTTCATTAAAAAATACCCAGTGGAGTGAGGAGAAAATGTAATTGGAGCCAGTGTACCACAAATAAATACTCACATTAGGGGGATTCATGGTTAAGCTTATCAGAGGGAAGCAGAGTCGTGGTGCGTGTGAGGTGCCAAAGGTTGAACATGTTCTGTCTTTGGTGGTGAAAGGGAAAGGGAAGGACAAGGAGACTGAGAAATATAGCCTTGATCTGGAATATAATTCGGCAGAAATGGACAGAACCTTTTGAAGACAAGGCAAAGCCATATCCGTCGTTAAGTTCTACTCCTCACATGCCTTCACATTCCCACGCCACTAGGAAACCACTAGGAGAAGGACAGACCAACGTCGCAAGGGAACAAAGCAACACCGTCTCTATCCTGAACATGGTTCAGGAGTCAAGAAACCACTCAAGGGACAGACGGCAACTAGAACCAAGTAGAAGAAATGTAAGCCCGTAAAGATTTGGATGAATCCTGAGGGGGCAGTCTAGCTTTGTGCTGGAATGACAGTAAGTCAACTTCGTCTAGATCCAAAAGGGGTGGGCTCCAAGCCTGTGTCCTGTGCTAGCCAGCTTTTTGTTGCCATGAGAAAACACAGGGAAAATCACCTGAAAGGGACACACAATGTAAGGTTTCGTGGTTTTTTTGGCCCTGTTGCTTTGGACCTGTGACAGCACAGGACATGGAGGGGAAGACCCTTCATCTCTTGACAGCAAAAAGAAAGAGAAGGAGCCAAGAAGCCATCTTTCCTTTCATGGACATAATTGCAGTGACCTAACTTCCTTCTGCTAGGACACACCCCCTAATGCTTCTGTCACTTCCCAATAGTGCCTCAAGCACTTCACACCCAAACTAGAGCATCAGAGATTGGCAGAAGGCTGAAGAGGATCCAATTCTCAGCTCCTAGTAGCTCAGCAAGACAGCCAGGCATGAATGTATACGTATATGTGCATATATATGTAGGTATATGTACATGTATGGTGTGTATCTTTTGATATTTGTCTTTCAGTATTGCTTATTTGGCGTAATATTGTGGCATGCAGCTCCATCCGTTTCTCTGTGAATGTCACACTTTTCAAGCACATTACATGGATGTATGAAAATAGAACAGTGAACCTGTTGGCTTTTTTTTTTAAAGAAGGAGCAGGCAGGGGGCAGGAGGGAGTAAAAGAGGGGTGAAAAGATGGGAGGACATTGTATGCACGCATGGAAATATCACAATGAAAGCATCTATACAAGCAATATATGCCAATCAACCCACCAGGGATTCTGCCATCTCAGAACATGTCCCCGACTCTGACTCGGGCTCACGAGAGAGGTGGACTCTGTTCTCTTCCCTCACTGCAGAAAAGCAAAGAGAGAAACCCACACATGCTCTATCCACAGAGCAGGTCTGCAGACCCTGCTGCCACTGGTCCTAAACTCACTAGATTTCTGAGGAACAAAAATCTGATTCACCGAGCTTGGCTAAGTTCCAATCTCTGGACAGCTGAGAGCAACCCGTTCCATGTCTATCCTGAGACAGAGCTAAAAATGGGAAGCTCTTTCAGCAATTGGGAGTGGACAGTACCCAATGGATTACTACAGACTCAGTGGTGTAAATCAGTGGAAGTGTATTTATTTTTCCTAATTTACTTGATTGTTTTAGAGGTGCTCTACAGTGGGGTTACCTTTACATACATCAGGTAACAAGTACATTTCCTTTCCCATAGTGTCACCTGCTCCTTCATTCTCTCCCATTCCCTTCCTCCTTCCCATCTCCACCCAAGAGTTGCAAAGTTCACTTTCATCCCTGTCCAGTGCAGCCAATGCGCTCCACTGTGGCACTTTTTCACCTCCTTTCCTCTGATTCTGTGCCCTCCCTTCACCCTCCCACAGATGTGCATGTGAATACACCGTATATAAGGTAAAGAATACAGTCATCAGAAACATAAACAACAAATTAAGAAAAAAAGTCCTTTACTTCCCTATCTTTGGAGTTGGTTTCAGTGTGTGTATTATTTTATCATCTCACTGATTTCTGGACACCAGGAATCAGATGGGAAGACACTGGCAGGCCACGCTGCCATTGCACAGATAGACTAACTGACAGGGCTGAGCGGGGTTCAGCTGTGGGATGACTGAAGGGGAGGGGGGCGTAGACAGGTCATGGGGGATTCTGGACAGGAAATACCAACCCAGATCCTACGTGGGACCCGGGAGGGCCACGTCTAAGACAACTGCACTCCGGTGATTTCATGCAAACCTCATGTGATTCTGCCAGAACTACAACTTGAGTTCCATTAAATCATCTCGTCTATGGGTGTGGAAGAAGGTTTCCCCCCATCTCTGCTCTTTAACTGGAAATCTGGCACCATGAAGGAGCTGTTTTAATCAGCAAGTGTGCCGCACTGTCATTTATTAATTTGTAGGTTCCATTTTAATTAAGAACATTCTAGCTAATTACTTACTTCACAGGGTGAGATGCCGGCTGAGTCAGCAGGAGGATACGGGTAAGGCAAAAAGAAACTGTCCTTTCTCCACTTCAGCAACTTTTCTCTTCCTTTCTCTTGCGCATGGAGCGGTGCAAAGGGCAATGTAAGTGAACCGTCCTTCCTTACCTACTCGTGGGTGAGTGGATGAGGAGAATGGACTGGAAATGCCTCCTTGTATATTTTGAAAGAGGGCTCTGTCAATGATACGTGGTGTGAGCAAGAACAAATATTTAACCTCTCCGCCCTTCCAATTTTCCTGTCTGAAAACAGGGATAATAATCGAAGTGAGATGCTGGGCATACAAGAGGAGAGTTTCACCGTGCCATTCACCTTGCTGGCCTTTCTTCCTTCTCAGGCTCAGCTATTTCTCACATCTGCTCCTGACTGTTATTCCTGAGTGCTCAAATCTCGGCGTCTCTTCTCTCTTTGCAAGTTTATCTCTATTCTATTTTATTCTATTCAGTTCTATTCTGTTTATTTTGATCTTCTGTTTACTTTTAAAAACCCAACAGGGCTCACCTGAATCCGTTGGGGAACAATTGTGGTTCAGACTGGACTGAAAAATAGTATTTTTCTTTCAGCCTATCTACATTATTTTTTCTAATGGCCATCGAGTGAGTAGGACACGGCTATTTGCTAAGTTGTTTGGGCCTAATTTCATAATAAACAAAACATTAAGAATCTCTTTTGATCTCGTTGTGTGTGTGTGTGCCTTGGAAGAAAATCACTGACCTGGACACAGAAAGTTCTAGAACATCCAGTACAGGAAAAGGAGGAAGCTTTGAACTAGAGAATAATAGCTTAACTGGCATTGTTATGATTTAATGCTACAGTTCTAAAAATACTGTATTTAATAGTTAGTAGGAAATTGGACACTAATTCCTGGGTCCTGTTTTGGACACTTTGCTCTACTTTCAAGCTGAAAGGCTGCTCATGTAGTCTCCTGAAAATGGGAAAATCAAAAGTTTCTCTCTGCTGAATGCAGAAGAGTAAACTGAGGCCTACAGAGGATAGATAACTTGCTTAAAGTTCCTGGAAAAGGGGACCCTAGAACTGCTATTCACATCTGAGAAATCTTCCTTTGGCTTTTGTTACTTTTCTCGTAAGAGTTTTTCCTTGGGCTAGCCTTTGATTAAGATTCTCTTACTTAGACCTCCTGTGTAGCTGGGATTACTTACACTATCATACCCCGCTTGTTCATTGAGAGATGGTCTTGTTAACTGTTTTTCTTAGGCTAACCTTCACTTAATGGTTCTTTTGATCTCTGCCTTCTGAGTAGTGGGATTACAGGTGTGAGCCACTGGCCTCAGACTTAACTGCTCCTTTACCAATGCTTGCAAAGTTACAAAGAATACAAAATTAAGCCGCGTGGATGGCTGAATCCCTTTACAAAATTAAGGACAGGAATAAGGTGTTTTGAGTTGTTTGACCAGCCCTTTGTGTGCTCTATACAAGGGACCAGAATGTCCTAGGCAACCATAATAGAATGGGCATGGAGTGCCCGTGGCTTCTCTGTATATTTGATCTACAGTTGATGTTTATCCGTTACAGTCTTGCCCTTCGCTGCCATAAGATACTCTATGTAACCAGCACCCTGCATTGGTGCTCTTTGACCATGGACCTCAGCAGTGTGGGTGCCTCTTGAAAACCAGGCAGGTCTGTGTCATTCACAGATACAGCTTGCAGGGCTGTGTCTGTCCAGCCAAAGAGGTCAGCCACATACCCAGCAATTACACCGCTGTCAGACCGTAAATACATACTGGCAAATGTCTCTGTAATTGTTCTGAAAACAGTTCAGACCCATTCATGCAGGGCAAGTTATGGAATGTTAACGGGGACTCTTTCCCCAACATCTGCTTTTGTGGTCGGAGGCAGATGGGTGCTATTTACACATTGATGGGCACAATGCAGTGGGTTGGGTATTTTTCTCTGCCAAGTTTCAAAGAAATGAAACTCCGACGTCGATGAACGAGTAGTGTATGGCAACTCGATCGATGAGTTTACTGATGGCATTAGATCTGCAGTTGTAGCCAAGTCTTATTCACAAATGGTTTGGTCTAATAACTACATGCAGTTAGATGAGACCTGGCCTGGGCAGAGCTGTGGTTAGGTTGGTTTACTGCTGGCCTCTGCCTGGTGCATGATGGTTTCTACCACAGTTAAACAAGGAAATCCCAGCACACCAATGCCTATATGATCTCAAGGCATGAAGCTCGGGATGTCCCTTTTTTTGGTTGTTTTTTGACTTTCACCTTGGAGCCTGTGTTTGGGATCAATGTCTTTCTCCCCTAAGCATCGTGAGATGAGTATGGCTCTCTCTCTCATCTGTAGGCTCCTCGTGTTCCCTAGCTCCCATCCGCCATCCTGGATGATGCCAAGCCCTGCTCCCCTAGGACAGGGCACCCCGTGGAATCCACATGTGAAGAGCCAAGAGTTCCAGCTGCTCCCAACACCTCAAACTTTTTATTCGTTGGGACTGAATCTTGCAAAGATTTTGCCCCGGCTGGCCATGAACTTTGATCTTCCTGATTGCAGCCTTCACTGTAGTTCAGTTATCTATCCAGCCATTTGCAAGTCTGTTATTTAAGGTGAGAGGTATATTGTGACCAAGAGGCCCCTAATTAAAGTGGATGGCAGAATTTTGTCCTCTCCTGTAACAGACCCCAGTGGACCACCCAGTCTCTGCTCCACACATTCAGAGATCCAAACACTGACCATGGGCCCAGTTTAAATTGTCATAGAAGCAGGCAGACTAGATTTCCTTCCTTTCCTCCTTCCCTTTCCTTCCCTCCCTTCCTTTCCCTTCCTTCCCTTCCTTCTTTTCCTTCCCTCCCTTCCCTTCCTTCTTTTCCTTCCCTCCCTTCCCTTTCCTTTCCCTTTTCTTTTCCTTTACCCTTTCCTTTCCTTTTCCTTCCTTCCCTTTCCTCCCTCCCTCTTTCCTTCCTTCCTTTTTCCCCTCCCTTCCCTCCTATTTTCCTTTTGCCTTCCCTCCCTCTCTCCTTTCTTCCTTCCCTCCTTCTCTTTTCTTTTGAACTGGGCTCTGAACTTGGATCTTGAAAGGCAGGCACTCTACCTATTGAGTCATGCCTCCAACTAATTTTTTGCTTTCATTATTTTTCAAATATACTTTTGTTATTTCCCTAGAAGTCCTGAATCATGATCCTCCTAATTGCACTTGCCATGTAGCTGGGATGACAGGCACACAGCACCACACTGAGTTTTATTGGTTGAGATTGGGTCTTGCAAAGGTTTTCCCCAGGCTGGCCATAAATTTTGATCTTCCCGATTTCAGCCTTCAGAGTAGTTCAGGTTATAAGCATGAGGCACCAACACATCAGGTGGAAAGGTCAGCTGACCAGAAGTTTCTATCCTTTTGTCAAGTACTGGTGGCTCACACCTGTAATCCTAGCTACTTAGGAGACTAAGATTTCAGAATCACAGTTCAAAGCCAGCCCGAGCAGAAAAGTCTGTGAGACTCTTTTCTCTAACCACCAGAAAGCCAGAGTAGCACTGTGTCCCAATGTGGTAGAATATCAGCCTTGAGCAAAAGAGCTCAGGAACAGAGCCCAAGCCCTGAGTTCTTAGCCCCACGCTGACTGTCCCTTCCCCGAAAAACAAAGAATGAAAGAAAAGAAATAGCTGGGTGTACGCCTGTCATCCCAGCTATGTGGGAAGAGTGAACAGGAGATCACAGTCAACTCGAGAACCTTGGCCAGCTCTAGAAAAAAAAAGACGCCCCATCTCAACAATAACCAAAGCAAACAGGGCTGGAGTTGTGGCTTGGGTAGTGCCTCAAGTTCAAACCCCAATACCACCAACAAATATAAATAAATAAATAAATACAGTTAGAATAAATGCCACATGGTCATAAACTCAAGAAATATTTATTAACTCCCTATTATGCGCCAGATGCTCTTCCTTAAATGTGTAGGAAAAGTACCACAGATTGTGGATGAAATTACACAATGCTCTAACGTCATTCACCCTGGAAAGCAGGCAGGCTTGAGCTTCGTAGTGCAGGAAGGGCAATCAGCTCATTGGATTTCAGGGATACCAGCCTAGCTGCTGCTCTGTGCAGAGATTCACACCGAGAACACTTGGGCTGTTCGTGGGTTGTGGTCTCACAAATCATAACTTGTTTGTCACATGTTTCCGAAGAAAGAACTTTTTATAAGATGAAATGAGATCACTGAGATTGAATTCAGTCTCAAAGGAAGGTGTTTCTTCCAAAATGATTAAGGCCACCAGCACGGCCATTTTTGCAGTTATGCCTCTGATTTTATACTGGAGACCACTTTCAGGGTTTGTATACTCAAAGCAATGGGCGATAAACTGGTCATCGGGTTGTGTGATGTGATGGTGGCTGTGAACATGTGGGTGGAGGAAGTAATCCAGAGGCACGAAGAACACATCCTTGACTTCATCGGGGTTGGGCTGAGCCTGGAAGCTGTGGTCTATAAAACCCACCACTGGGGTTATCAATGTATCTTTCTAGAGGCAAAAAATAAAAATCAGGCCACAGAGTAACAAGTTCAGTGGTATCCTTTCAAACATTAAAAGCTGGCTACCAAGCCAGGTGCCAGTGGCTCACATCTATCATCCTAGCTACTCAGGAGACTGAGATCTGAGGATTGCGGTTCAAACCCAGCCTGGGCAGGAATGTCTGTGAGACTCTTTATCTCCAATTAGCCACCAGAAAACTGGAAGAGGGACTGTGGCTCAAGTGGCAGAACACCAACCTGGAGGAGAAAAATCTCGGGGACAGTGCCCAGACCTTTTAAGCCCCAGGACTGGCACCAAAAAGAAAAGAACAGAAAGTGAACACTTTTATCAAGCTTTCCTAGAAACCCAAGACACTGCTCAAAGTGAGGGCAAATGACCTTCATGCAAACAAAGGTCATAATACACTAGTTTCTCTTAAGGGGATATTGTTCATTGAGTAGAGTCTCAAAAATGAATGTATGGGGCTGGGAAGGTGGCTCAGTGGTAGAGCGCTTGCCTTGCATGCCTGAGGCCCTGGGTTCGATTCCTCAGCACCACATAAGCAAAAAGAAAAAAGC
>NW_012267234.1:14329529-14331106 GCF_000151885.1 Dipodomys ordii | reverse complement strand
AGCACTCTACCACCTGAACTACAGCGCCACTTCCGGTTTTCTGGTGGTTTATTGGAAATAAGAATTTCACGGACTTTCCTGCCCGGGCTGGCTTTGAACCGAGATCCTCAGATCTCAGCCTCCTGAGTAGCTAGGATTACAGGCATGAGCCACCAGCGCCCAGCAAAATAGACACTTTTTTTTTCTTGTCCATGGGGCTTGAACTTAGGGCCTGGGTGCTCTTCCTGAGCTTTCCTGCTCAAGGCTAGTGCTCTACCACTTTGAGCCACAGTACCACTTTTGGCCTTTTCTGGTTATCTGGTACTGAGGAATTGAACCCAGGGCTTCATGCATGCTAGGCAAGCACTCTACCACTAAGCCACATTTCCAGCCCCTGGCAATGTAATTCTTTAGAAAGGCAAAGTCTAAGTTCAACAACAACAACAACAAACACCAGAAAGGGTGGGATGGGGCCAAGGTTAGAGGAAGGAAGAGGAAAACCCTGTCAAGAACGCAATGTATATCCCACAAAATTAAGCTCTAGGGTGGGTCCTGGGAAGGAGGGAGCGGGGAGGAGGCTATTAAAAGGGCGGATATTGAAAGGATGGGTTGTTTTCATAGACTGCTTTGTTAAATGGCAACTCTTCTGTACAACTACTTAAAGATAATTTAAAAATAAAATCAATTTAGAACTAAAAAGATTGGCGGTAAAAACAAAACTCTCTCCTGTGTGAAGATTGCTACCTGCCCCTGTGTCCACGCGAAGGGCTCCAGGACCCGAAGCAACGATGCCAAAGTCTGCTGTGCCTGCATTTCTCCAAGTGGCGCTTGCTTTTCCCAATATTTGGTTTCTCAGGCTGGGAAATCAATCTGCCTGAACAGTGGCTGTAAGACAAGGCAGGTGGTCCCTGCAGCCAGGCCCTTGCATGTGGAAATACAGGTGAATAGGGTTGGCTGGTGGGTAGCAGTGAGGCCTTGCAAACAGACCTTGTGATGACTATGAGGCCAAGTAGGTTATTTGGGAGAGGAGTTCAGGCAGTACTAGCAGCGGAGTGTGGAAGTTAGATAGGAAAACCGGGGTGTGGGGGATTCCCTTTTAAACAGGTCAGAAGCTAGGGATCATTGCATTGGGGGGGGGGCGGGGAGGAAGTACAGAAGACCGTGTGGAAGGCGTTTCTGAGTTATCCCAAATGGCCACCAAGGATACTGGGCCATGTATGCATCCTACCCCATTGCCCATCTTGAGTCGAGGGCTGAAATCAACTTCTACCTTGGCCTGGCTTCAGAGTTCCAGTCCTTAGGTAGAGAGTAGCAGATAGTGGCAGTGAACAGCTCCAGAAGGCATATGGATTTATACTGTTGTTATCATCATACGACTTGTACAACAAATGCAAGCCAACTTTAGTATCCTTACATTTATAGCTCTTACAGAGAATCCTGAAAAGCAAAACATGCCTGAATATTAAAGCATGTTTAAAGCACCAAAATACAACACAGGTCACAATAATAGTCACTCAAAGTGATGTAGGGTGTCCGAATCAAGATTTGTAGTGCAAAAGCACTGGTTTACCAGGAAACAGATTTATTTTTTTATTTTT
>NW_012267234.1:14327473-14328980 GCF_000151885.1 Dipodomys ordii | reverse complement strand
ATCGAACCCAGGGCCTCGAGCATGCAAGGCAAGCGCTCTACCACTGAGCCACCTTCCCAGCCCTATTTTTTTATTTTTAGTGCCAGTCTTAGGCTACAACTCAGGTCCTGGGTGTTGTTCCTGAGGGGGTTTTTTGTTTGTTTTTGGTTTGGGGGTTTTATTTTATTTTATTTTGGTTTGGTTTGCTTGGGGTTTTTTTTGTTTGTTTTGTTTTGTGTGTTGTTGTTGTTGTTGTTTTTGCTCACAGCTTGTGCTCTATGACTTGAACCACAGCACCACTTTGGGGTTTTTTGGGGTGTTTAATAGGGCTGGCTTTAAACCACGATCCTCAGATCTCAGCTTCCTGAGTAGCTAGGATTACAGGCGTGAACCACCAGTACCAGGCCCAAGGCAACTTATTTTGAACCCAACAGAGCTATAATATCTTGTGAATATCTAGATAACTATGGGTAACTATCTTGTGGATAACTCACTAATTCTACTTGTCCTTTTTCTAGCTGCTGCAAAAAGTTGGTCCTATAGTTGTGAGATCATTAAGTTTTCACTCAACCCAATACATCATTTTATATTAACTTTCTTTTCTTTTCTTTTTAGCCAGACAGGGTTCTTAATTGAAACTGGCTGATTTAGTGTATTAAGGAAAGAAATCAATTTAAAGGATATTGGATAGCATCGTGTAGAATCAGAAATCTGTAGAAAGATTTAAAGGGAGAGCAAATGGTTAGGAAACCATGGCTATAATTGCACAAGGTTTGAGTATGTTCCTTCACGTTCCACCTGATGGACGCCTGGCCCCCAGTATGAGGTGTAGCTTTTAATAGAAGGAACCTTCTGGAAGGTCATTAGGTCATGAGGTATTGCCTCAGAAGAATGCATGCTCTTCACATAAAGTGAGTTCCTTCTCAGACACCTTAAAGACACGTACACATTTGGGTGACTAAGCAGCAACAAAAGAAAGAAGGGAGATCTTTATGAGAGGATGGTAGAGCAATTTCCAGGAGCAAATTTATGGGGTGGGAAAAGAAAAGCAGAGAGCAAAAGGGTGTACATAGATTACTGCCTTTGGAGTTACAAGAAGGGGGCAGGGAGCAAAAGGAAAGATCTATGTAGGTATGCTAATCTTTAAAAAAAAAAAACCACAAAGATAAGCCAGGGAGCAAGGAGGCTGGTTATCTATGGAGGGTGGAGGGAGAGGGTGTCAGAAAGCAGAGGAGAACCATCCTCTGTGTAATATTTACTTCTAGAAGCATAGTGATGTCTCCATGTTAAAATGGAATTAAACCATCACAGACAAGGCGGGGAGAGTGGAATATCCCTGGTCCAATCTCTCAGTTTCCACTGGGAAACAAAACTTGGGGGCCCTTTCATGTGAAGTTCTTTTGTTGCTGCTTAGTCACCCAAATGTGTACGTGCCAATGTGTATTCTCACTCCATTTTTAATGCTTGCAAACTAATTCAATATTTAAAATAGAATAAATCATACCAGTGGATTGTAAGTTTCTGGTCA
>NW_012267234.1:14326397-14327423 GCF_000151885.1 Dipodomys ordii | reverse complement strand
TGTAGAATCAGAAATCTGTAGAAAGATTTAAAGGGAGAGCAAATGGTTAGGAAACCATGGCTATAATTGCACAAGGTTTGAGTATGTTCCTTCACATTCCACCTGATGGAAGCCTGGCCCCCAGTATGAGGTGTAGCTTTTAATAGAAGGAACCTTCTGGAAGGTCATTAGGTCATGAGGTATTGCCTCAGAAGAATGTATGCTCTTCACATAAAGTGAGTTCCTTCTCAGACACCTTTAAAGACACTTTTCAAAGCGGAGGCATGGAGGAATAAAGGGAACTTCCAGAGGGAGACTATTCTTTTCTAAACTTTCTAACCACCGGAGGTAATGACAGTCATGATATCAGAGACTATGCCTGTGCCGCTGGTTGGGGGGTTGCAGCCGGATGGAAGGAAACAGGGGAGTCTTGGCTTGGTATAGTGTAACTTAGGTGGTATAACTCAAGTCTAAACACAGGACGGTTGTGCACCTGACAACTCGAATTTCACATGAAAGGGCCCCCAAGTTTTGTTTCCCAGTGGAAACTGAGAGATTGGACCAGGGATATTCCACTCTCCCCGCCTTGTCTGTGATGGTTTAATTCCATTTTAACATGGAGACATCACTATGCTTCTAGAAGTAAATATTACACAGAGGATGGTTCTCCTCTGCTTTCTGACACCCTCTCCCTCTATAGATAACCAGCCTCCTTGCTCCCTGGCTTATCTCTGTGGTTTATTTTTAAAGATTAGCATACCTACATAGATCTTTCCTTTTGCTCCCTGCCCCCTTCTTGTAACTCCAAAGGCAGTAATCTATGTACACCCTTTTGCTCTCTGCTTTTCTTTTCCCACCCCATGAATTTGCTCCTGGAAATTGCTCTACCATCCTCTCATAAAGATCTTCCTTCTTTCTTTTGTTGCTGCTTAGTCACCCAAATGTGTACGTACCAATGTGTATTCTCACTCCATTTTTAATGCTTGCAAACTAATTCAATATTTAAAATAGAATAAATCATACCAGTGGATTGTAAGTTTCTGGTCA
>NW_012267234.1:14319660-14323716 GCF_000151885.1 Dipodomys ordii | reverse complement strand
AATTCCAAAAGCCCAGGTGGGGTTCCACGGCACCCAGTTTGCAAACCACTGATGCAGTTCAACGGGTCTTTTGGACAGGGAGAGAGAGGCTAGCCCACAGGACGCCCGGTTGCACACACGGGAGCCCCTGGCCTTTAGGGTCTATCTGGGCAAACGTGAACTGCAGGTCCATGGGGAGCAAGGCAGAGTCTAGAAAGATCCTTACGTCAAGCATGTAGGGGGCCAGGCGGCAGGCGACCTCCACCTGCTGAGGATGCAGTCCCACCTCCTCCTGGGCCTCCCGGAGGGCAGTGGCCGTGTCGTCCGTGTCTGTGGGCTCCCTCTTTCCACCGGGAAAGCAGGCTTCTCCAGGTGATCTGCGTAGCTGAGTATGGGGGAAAGAACGGATTCTAATTCTGCAAACTGTTTGGTGACTTGATTAGTACTTGCTCTGTTAGGGGCCAGAGGCCTGAATCCAAGTAAGACAAAAAAGTTCTTCCTGAATCCCTCTGAAAAGGTAACAGCTGACTGAGGCACTGGGGGCTCATGCACACCTATAATCTTAGCTACTCAGAAGGCTGAGGCCTAAAGGCTGATAAGCCAGCCCGGGAAGAACATTCTATTTTCAATACAACCAGTGAAATCAGGTTTGGAGATGAGGCTTGAGTGGCAGAAACAACAGGTAGGCAAGCAAACTGAGCAAACACAGGCCCCAAGTTCAAGCTCCAGTACCTGACAAAACAAGAATCATGCCAGGAGCCAGTGGTGTATACTTGTAATCCCAGCTACTCAGGAGGCTGAGATCTGAGGATTGCAGTTTGAAGCCAGCCCAGGCAAGGGAGGAGTCCATGAGAATCTGATCTCCAATTAAGCACTAAGAAAACTGAAAGTGGAGTTGTGGCTCAATGGGGAGAGCACTAGCCTGGATCAAGAAAAAGCTCAGGGACAGCATCTAGGCCCTGAGTTCAAGCCCCAGGACTGCCCTCTCCATCAACCACCCCCCCAAAAAAACAAAAACAAAAACAAAAAACCATGAGTTGTCCAGCTGCAAATGCTCATATCATTTGGTTAAGCACTAAGGTGAGGAAATTGTGCTTTGGAAGCATTGTAACTTACTTATAAGTTAGATTTCTTATTTTTCTTTTCCAAACCCCTCGGAGGAGGGGGAGAGCCTTGTCAATCAAGGCCTCCAGTATCTTCCAATGTCATGAATCTGAAAGTCCATTTGGTAATTGTGGCTTAAAAATATATGCAAAATATATGCACAAAAGCATTTTGTGGGTTTTGTTGCTGTTAAACATTGGGGTACCATAGCCGGAGCCGCTTTGCCACCTACCTTTTCTGAGCGAAGGGTGAAGAGTAAATGGAGTTTCCCATCCTTAACCAACAGCGGTAAAAGGACCGAGTATTTGAGAGCTGCGAAGTGAGAATATTCAGTCCCTACATCAAGTTTTCTCAAACGGGCCCTGGCGTCATCAATCACATTTTTGCTAAAGTGAAAACAGAAATAGGGAGGGTTACCCTCATTAAAACTCCATATATGCATGTCTTAAATACCAGAGTGAATTCGCCCCACTCATAAAATTAACATACAGTAAAAAAATAAGTAAATAAAAGCATTGCTTCAAGTGCAAGCCCTTCACGCCTGTGATCCTAGCTACTCAGGAGGCTGAGATCTGAAGATGGAGGTTCAAAGCTGGCCAGGGCAGGAAAGTCCATGAGACTCTGATCTCCAATGAACCACCTGAAAACCGGAAGTAGTACTGTGGCTCAAAATGGCGGAGTGCTAGCCTTGAGCAAAAGAGCTCAAGGCCAGTGCGCGGGCCCTGAGATCAAGCCCCCTAACCAACAAAATAAGGGGATATGTGAATACCAGCAGCACATGGTGAATGAGGACGAATATGGCCTATGTAGCTGATTTGCAAATACAGAAACACAACGATAAAAGCTGTTGAAACTATTTCAGAAAAGAGAGGAAGGAGGAAGAGCAGCAGGTGTGTAAGTTGGGAAGGATGCATCATATATGCATGTATGGAAGTGCCCCAATGAACCTCCCCTGGTACTAATGCATGCTAATAAAAAATAGTAAAAAAAATACAAAACTAACATGAAATGGAAACAGAGAAGGCATTCTCGTAACCAGGGTTATGGTCCTGCCTGTGTTCGAGCCTCATGGGTATTGAGTCAGTCACCATTTCTGAGTGACAATGTGTTTTCTCATAACGAGCCAGAAGTCACAACACTTAAATGATGTGGTGGTTGGCAAGACTGTTTGAGGAAAGACAACAACAAAAGAATGACTAAGTACATAGTTTAGTACATGAGTTACTTTGAAATCCACATATATTTAAAACTAGGTCCAGCATGGTAGACCATACCTATAATCTCAGCTACCCAGGAGGCATAGGTAGGAAGATCACAGTCCTAAGTCGGACTTGGCAAAAGCTGGGAGATCCTATCTGAAAAATACACTAAAAGCCAAAGTACCAAAAGGTGTGGCTCAAATGGTAGAGCACTTGCCTGGGTTCACCACCACATACTGAAAAAAAACAAGGGGAAAGGTATGATACAATATATATTTCAACATGCAATATTTGCATGTTGAAATCCATAGTTCAATGCAAGCAAGACAGGTCTGGTGACCATCATCACGTGAGCCTTCTTTCTCCACTTCTCATATAATAAAGGTCTCAACCTCTATGTGTTCTTACTGTGATTTCCAGGCTCCAGTCACAACCCAGGCACTTGATGGCAGATGGCTGAGCCCACCAAGATGGCAACCATCTATATGCCTATCTAATCTATCATCTATCCACCCCCCTCTTGTTCACTCACTAGCTCAATAACAATTTCTGAATGCATCCACTATCTGGATTTATAACCACAAATGGTGCTCCTCTCACTAATCTCTTTAATGGGCATGTGTGGGTGTTTGTTTATGCCCTGGGCTGGAGAGCGTTCTGGTGTTCAGGTTCACTTAGAACCTCAGAAATTTTAAAAAAAAAATCTGTAGAAATACTAAGGGTCTGGGATTTAGGGTGAGCCCCCAAGCCAATGACAGCCATCCTCTGACGATGAGGAGAGGACACAGAGTTGCCCACAGGGAAGAAGGCCTGTGAGGATAGAGGTGGCAATTATAAGGATGCTGCCACAAGCCAAGGACTGCTGGAAGACACAAACACACACACACACACACACACACACACACACACACACACACAATGTGTGGCAAAGGCCTACGTGAGTCTCATGTTTGAAGGTGACTATGAAGGGGACTGGTTCACACACTGACTTTGGCACAGAGCTACTGCTCATGAGGGAGTGGTCCCCACTGCCACCGAAGTGTCCCCCTGGTTAGAGAAGTGGTTGTTTCTGCATGTTTACTGTTATTTGTCTTTCCATGTAGCTGGGCATTTCCTAAATGTGGATGAGTAACAACAGTGGATTTCAAAATCGGGGCTCACGTTCTTCCCTTCCCTTTTTCTGATTACCTGGAGATAATCTCATGGGCTTTTTCTGCGGGAGCTGACTTTGAACCTCAAACCTCGGATCTCAGACTCCTGGAGTAGCTAGGTTTACAGGCGGGAGCCAGCAGCCACCCGGCTCCTAAGGACGTTTCAGAAGGACCCCAAGCACTGGTCAGAGAGACCAGCAGCCCTAGAAGTCTGCAATAAAAGTGGTCCTGTCCCCTGTTGGGGCAATCAACACACAAGTTCTGGGCAGGGCTGGCCCCACACTTCCCAAGCCTTTCGCCCTCAGTTCTCAGCCGGGTAGGCGGGGACAGGCCCCGCCTAGTCCAGGTTCAGAGGTGACTGGTGGTCAGGTGGAAGCAGCAGCAGCCCTGGGGGCTGGATCTTGGCTGTCCTGTCCTCCAGTGATCCGGAGATCCACTGCCCTGTCCTCAGAGACTCCTCTCCATGAGACCCGGTCCTCAGAGGATCAGGGATCCACTGTGGGCCACCGGGACAGGAACCGCGCTGGCTGCGGCCGGCGCTCCCCGGGCGCACCCGGGGCGCAGTTCCGGGGCCTCCGCCCGCGGCCCAGGCGGCAAGCTCGGTTCCAGCTACCGGGCCAGGG
>NW_012267234.1:14318902-14319355 GCF_000151885.1 Dipodomys ordii | reverse complement strand
ACTTGCAGGGCGGGGCTAGACTTCGGCCCGGTTCTGGGTTGGGGGCGTGGCCTGCGGGTGGAGCTGGGGGCGGGGCCTGGAGGCAGGTTGGCAGGCAACGTCTGCCCAGCTCCCTTGGTTTCCTCCCAGTTAGGAGACATATGAGGAAGGATTAAAATCGGAAATAGCAAATTCTCTCTAAGCTAGGCGCTGGTGGGTCACGCCTGGAATCCTAACTACTCAGGAAGATGAGCTCTGAGGAGCTCAGTTGGATGCCAGCTTGGGTAGAAAATGTCCATGAGAATCTTACCTTCAATTAACCACCAAAAAGACAGCAGTGGAGCTGTGGCCCAAGGGGTAGAGCGCCAGCCAAGGCTTTTCAAACAGCTAAGGGACAGTGTCCAGGCTGTGAGTTCAAGCCCAGTACTGGCACTCCTCCCCCCCCACACCAACACACACATACACCAACACACA
>NW_012267234.1:14286638-14318347 GCF_000151885.1 Dipodomys ordii | reverse complement strand
ACACACACCAACACACACCTACCAACACACACACAGCAACACACACACCAACACACACATACACACACCAACACACACCTACCAACACACACACACCAACACACACATACACACACCATTTAGTTTTTCAGCTTTGGGAAAGATAGAAGCCACTGTAGGCAATGCAATCACAGTGTGCAGTGTATCGTGATAGGTGTGTGTGTGTGTGTACCCAACACAGAGCCTCAAGGTTAACTGGCAGAATCTTCCAGAAGAAAGGACTCCTTCACTTAGTTCTGCACGGAGTGGTGGCTCATGAGTAAATAGCGTGGTAACATAATTCTGGAAAAAATGCACCAAGGAGAAACAATAGTGCTCCACAAAGGTCAGATGGACGGACGTGCCACGCCAACATCCATCAGGGAAGTCTCCCAAAGAAAGCACCTGCCTGGGGTGAAGCTGCAGGGCTGAGCCTGGCCTCCCGACGGGCCACCAGAACTTTAGTACGAGCAGCACCTGAGGACCAGGCCTGGGTGATGGATGCAGAATCAAAATGAGCGCCTGCTCCTGGGAGAAACCATAGCAAGCAGGTGGAGTAGAGATTCACAAACCATTAGCTGTGGCGCCAGGCAGGTGTGGGCTGCATCAAAGTGAGGTGGGGTCAGAACCCCTGGAGGCGGAGCTCTGCTGGAAAGCTATTGTTTTTGCCTGGGGGTTGGCAGTGGGGCTGTGTAGGTTGTGGCAAGGGAAGTTCCTGGGTGTGTGTGGGGGGGGAAAGCTTTGGAAATGGAAGTTTCCTCCATTCCTTCCTCATCTTGGGGGAGATTTGCTGAGTCCTTGGAGCGAAATCTCAGGGGAAGGCTTTCAGATGAAATCTCCCACATCCGAAGTACAGATGAATAGCTGTGGGCTTGAACATTAGACACAGCAGATTCTTTCCTCCTCTGCCACCAACACAGCTTTTCTCCTTCAGCTCCATGACTCCAAAGGCCAGGAGAGACCCAGGCACCTAGCTGATAGGATGGGAAAGATCAGAAGTCTGGAGAGTGTTTTAAGGATTGGGTTGAATAGGAATGTGTCTGTGAATGGGTCAAAATGGGTCAGGAGTCCACAGTGGTGAGATCACAAGGTCATTCAATGCCACAAATTCTACTCTGCCCGTTTTTTTGTTTTGTTTTGGACAGTGCTAGGACTTGAACTTGGGGCCTTGTATTCTTGCTTCTGTTCCCCCCCCCCAGGATGACACTCAATCATTTGAGCCACACCTCCACTTCTACCTCTTTGCTGGTTAATTGAAATCTTTCAGATTTATCTACCCACGCTGGCTTTGAACTTGGATCCTCAGATCTTAGCTTTCTTACTAGCAAGGATTACCCAGGCTGGCTTTGAACTTGATCTTAGCTTTTTTTCTAGCAAGGATTACAGTTGTGAGCTACCACTCACTGCAGATAGTCTGATGTAAGTCCACACTTTGTAGAGTGGGAATTAGAACTCAAGTTTCGGGGAGGGGGGGATTACAAGAGCAGAAATAAGGAGCCAAGGAGTCAGTGAGTTGTGACTCCATCCATGCTTCCCTGGGACTGGGTGCAGACTGATAATCAAAGGCTTGGTAGAGGCGAAATGATTTGGGAACTGCCACGGGTTCCAAAGTGTAAATGCTGGAGATTTATTTCTGGGTGCCTCAAATGAGATTTCATGGATGGCGTTTTAAATCCATGTTTAATTTTCATGGTATAATAATAAAACAGGCATCTGCTGGCATATTAAGATGCCTTAAAATTGGGAGTTTCTATGAAGCAGGAATGCCAGAAGCCAGACACCCACACTGATGGGTAAGCACCCGCATTGGTTCTCGGCTCTGTGTGTCTTTAGAAATTGAGATAACGATTACTTATGTCTGATTCCTTTACAGTCCTGTAATCTTTGTGTAATAGAACAATCAAGGAGGTTTAATTACCAGTGGCAAGGAGGATGGGACATTTGGTATCAAATGAAGACTGGTCTACAAGGCATGTGGGGCGTGACAATGTCTCACAAAGAGTAGCAGTCTGCTCTTAATTAGCATGAAAATTAGTTGTGAAATTGGCTGGAGATTTTCCATTGCTATGCACGGTTCAGCTCCAGAGATAGACACAGACTGGCTCTCAGGGGAACTGGGCTCTTTGGAGTCTTTCCTCTGGGCCTTTCATGGACCTAATGGGAGCATCCAACTCCATCTAGGTTAGATTCTTGACCTCTTTAACCTTCCTGGTTAGGGAAGGCAGGTATTCACCACATTTCTCCCCAGATCCACACTCCCAACACTTGCCCAACTTGGTGCTTCCCGGAACCCACGTGGACAGACACTTGTATGCCTGTTTGTGTAAGTGTTCATTTGACTGCAATGATATATAGGATACACATACACACACACACACACACACGGATCGCTGACTTCAAAAATTCTTAGTTGTTGCTGGGCACCCATGGCTCAAGCCTATAATCCTAGTAACTCAGGAGGCTGAGATCTGAGGATTGTGGTTCAAAACCAGCCCAGACAGAGAAGTCTGTGAGACTCTTACCTCCACCAGAAAACCAGAAGTAGAGCTGCTACTCCAAGTGACAGAGTGCTAAGCTCAGAGATGTCTAGGCTGTGAGTTCAAGCCCTATGACCGACAAAAAAAAAAATCTTACTTGTAATATGTGTCTTGCCTGCTTTAAAAAGTAGTTTTTTTGGTTCTTAGGCTAAAATACCTAGTGAGAGAAGACTCACCCACCCCCAATCCTATACCAAGAGGAAAGGGCTCTCCCCTGTGTGCCAAACACTAACACTAAGGTGACAAAAGTTTGCTGAGCTTCAGTTTATTGTTGACCTTCCAGGAAGCCTAGAGAAGGAATGGATCTCTACTATTCCATGTGTCCTTCCTGCAAAATCCCTCCTCCTTGTATGTCCCCTGTCCCCTGAGTATCCCCACAGAGGGTGACAGGGTCTGCTAGCTCTAGGAGGACCTGGGGCCCCATTCCACCCCACTCCCCCTCACTCCGTCTTGGACAGACGAGTGAGCCAGCACTGAAACCTTAAATCTGTGCTAATGTGCTGGGTGGGGCATCCTGTGTGTGTTTAGTGATGTTTTCAGGGAATGAATCTTACCCCAAAAATCCATATTGATTGCAGATCTGAGCCTGGTCATCTCAGGCTGGAGATGGCTGTGCAGGGATCATGGTCCCTCCTGGGTGGGACAGGGTTTTAAATTCCTCTGAAAGTCCTCAGAAATAACCACAGAGGGCTCTGGAGAGACCGGAGGAGGATGGCGGTGTTATTAAGGAGTACTTACTCCATGTGAGTTAGGTTGAGTAGAACGGATGTGAATCCTGCCTTCCGTCTTGCCTGCCTCCCTCCCTCATTCAATGGCAGGGCCTCGTTTGTCTGGATTTTGAGTCTGGGGCCAGGCTCAACAGTTGGCATTTCTGAAAAGTTCCCAGATGAGATCGGGGTGGGGGGAGGTGGGGCTTACAATGCCACAAACCACACACACCTGGGGAAGCGCTGCCTAGACGTTTCCTGGTCCAGGTGTGGCCTACAGGTCAACAATCCTCCCAATGACTGTGGTTCGTGATGAGGCCTGGTAACTCCTCAACCAAACACACTGGTGACCACAGGCAAACCTGCTGTTCCATACCTGAGACATAGCCCCTGTGTGTAGCGTCTGCTACCTCCTTGCTCTGTCTTCACCCAGGGGCTGAGCTCTCTGTCAGTCTTGCTTCCGCTTTCTGTTGATGATTCTGAGGCCTCTGGGATCCTAGCTGAGTCTCACCTGAGGAGCACACCTGAACTTAACCCTTCTCTTGGTCAGGGCTGTTCTAGAAAACTCTGTCTTGACTTATGACCACCCTGCTGAGAAAAATGTCAGAATCAAATTAGAGCAATTAGAATGAGGGCTGTGTGGTAGATTGGCCGGTGTTTGCACGGAGCTCTGCCCCTTTCTAGCTGTGCAACCCTGGGCAGATCACTTCACCTCTCTGTGAGTTGCCTTTGGCTCCTCTGGAGAATGGAAACAAATGTTTTAAACTTCCCGAGGTGAGCTGTTTGGAGGATTAAATGAAATCGTGACTGGAATGTATTTAGCCCTGGGTACCAAGCAAGTATTTCAAACATAGGAAGGAAGGAAGGAAGGAAGGAAGGAAGGAAGGAAGGAAGGAAGGAAGGGAACAAACCATGGTTTTCAAGTCATACCTGAGTGTGCATTTCAGCTGGCTGTTTATTAGCTGTATGATTGTGGCACACTATGTTGCCTTTTTCCTGTAAAATGAGACCATCTCCATCTGTGTCGACCCCAGGGGTCACTGGAACACATAAGATTAGATAACTATATATTCAGATTTGTGTATACCAGTATTAGAGCTTGAACTCAGAGCCTTAAGCACTTGCTTCACTTTTTTTGCTCAAGGCTGGTGCTCTATCACTTAAGCCACCCCTTCACTGCTGGCTTTTCGCTAGTTAGTTGGAGATAAAAAGAGTCTCCCTCATGGATTTTTCTGCCTGGGCTGGCTTTGAACCATGATCCTTAGATCTCAGATCTTCCTGAATAGCTAGGATGACAGGGGTGAGCTCCCAGAGCCTGGGTGTGCAAGATTTCTTTTTGTTTTTTAAACCTTCACGAACTAAGCATTAAGAACATCATGGGTGCTCTGTGAAGAATTTCTCCTTAACCTGCCTGTGAGCTGTGCTGCAATGAAGCTCTGGGTTTTGTGCTGACAGTCTTCATAGCTGCCGTCTCTCAGAAAACCCTGTTTACCTAATTTGGTTAGGCTGCTACACAGACAGACCGGCTTTCCTAGGATAAATGGGCCATGAAAGCAAAGGGAGAAGGCATGCGTGTAACACTCATTTCCATTCTTTTGAGAAGAAAGCGGAGAAGGTTGCCTGCTGTGAGCAACGACTGGATTAGAAAGCAGGCTGTTGATTGGCAGCCTGCTGAGACGCAGTCCTGGCAGCACTACCCGCCCAAGTGGTAATCATTTGTAATTACCTCCCTGCCTTTCTCTCAGGACCCACAAACACTTTCTCAATAACGCCTCCCCTCTCCCCCCTCCCGGCCCGATATTATCATTCTGCAGTTAAGAAGTCATCTTAGCAGACCTGCTTTTCATAAGCCTGCTCTCGCTGTAGGCCCGCAAAGCTTCTCGAAATCTTCTACTGGGCGGAGAAATGTCAACTAATCGGGTTACCGGGACACCTGGCTGCGTGCAGGAATATTGGTTCTGGCTGACACCAGTTTTATATCCTTTGAGTTGTCCTAAAAGGTCATGGCTTTGTGCTTCTTGTTCAAATCACACCCCCGAACCCTGGACCCTGTTTCCCTCCCCTCCCCCGATCAGGCTTGAAGAGTGAAATCGTACTCATGGGCCACACAGCTAAGGATTCCGGTTCCTTCTTGAAGAGATCTTTCTTTGATCCCAAACCCAAGGAAAAGCAGTGCATAAAGGAGCATGTGTGTTCTCTGAGGCTTGCCTTCGTCAGCTTTTTGTGACTGTCACAGAACACTTGGCACAAACAACCTTTTTTGTTGTTGTTGTTGTTGGTCATGGGGCTTGAGCTCAGATCCTGGGAGCTGTCCCTCAGCTCTTCAGCTCAAAGTAAGCGTTCTACCATTTGAGCTACAGCTCCACTTCTGGTTTTCTGAGTTGTTTATTGGAGATAAGAATCTCATGGACTTTCCTGCCCCAGGCTGGCTTTGAACGGTGATCTTCCGATCTCAGCCCCCTGAGTAGCTAGGATGACAGGTGTGAGCCACTGGCGCCTGGCTTGGCACAAGCAACTTAAAGAGTGTATCTGGACTGAAGTCTCTGTGATTCCGGCTGGGTCTTGCTGGGTTAGAATCAAGGTGTTGGCAGATGCTAGGGCCTTGGGAGCACTAGAGGGCAACCTGACTCCTTATTCTTTCTTCTTTTTTAAAATATAATTTTATTCTTATTTTTTTACTTGTGTGGTACTGAGGAATCGAACCCAAGGCCTCATGCGTGCTAGGCAAGCACTGTGCCACTAGGCCACCTTCCCAGCCCTTATTCTCTAGGGGCTACGCCAGAGCCTTCATGCTGGTTCTATGCAGATTGAACTTCAGAATCTCTGCCATCCTCTGCTTTTAATGGGTCAGAGGGAACATGTTAGCTGGGAGGTCAAAGGACAAAGTGCAAGGGGCAGATGACAGCAGGACATCAGGAAACAGTAAGAAAATAACACAGGTACTCAGCCTGTCTTTTTTTTCTTTTCTTTTCTTTTTTGTGCCTGACCCGAGGCTTGAACTCAGGCTCAGGTGCTGCTTTGCTCAAGGCTAAGGGCGCTACCACTTTGAACCACTAGTCCTCTTTTGGCTTTGTTGTTATTCATTGGAGATGAATCTTGGGGACTTTCCTGCCAAGGCTGGTTTGGAAGATCTTCACCCTCGGATCTCAGCCTCCTGAGCAGCTGGGATTACGGGCGTGAACCACGGGCCCGGCTCCCCCAGGATCACGGTGTGATGTCTAACACTCAGAACCCCGGGTCTTCACTCAAACATACCAACCAGCAGTTTCTGGCATCAGACTCCTCCCACCCATCCTGCCTGCCCCTCATCCTAGCTCCCATGGGCGCTCCGTGTCCCCACACCTTGGTTCATGTCCTCTTTCTCCATCTAGAGCTAGATGTGGTCTGCCCATCTGCATCTTTTCTTTCTTCCTTTTATTTTTGGAAGTCACATACACCTCTGGCTCTTGTCTCCCTCTTCCACCTTTAAGGACATTTGGGATGCCATTAGACTCACCCTGGATAATCCAGGCTAATCTCCTTAATCTACAAAACCGGTGGAGTTAGTGTCCTTCATTCCTGAAGCCTTTATTTCCCCTGTGCCGGGTAACAGAACATTTACCAATGCCGGGGATTAGAAGGTGAGCATTTTGGGAGACCATTATTCTGTCATAAGAAATATCAACGGGCTGATTGACTAGAGATATGGACACCTGGCTCTGTGGACCCATTGGCTGCACGCACTACCTTTCTTGTCTGCAGTCTGGACATTCACCAATGTTCAGGGGGAACAATTACTCTGATGGGCGCTTTGAGCTTCCCAGAGAACAAGAAGTCTCGTTCCTTAATTATCAGCCTCTCTGGGGGTGGGGACGGAGGGGGGGATCTGGAGACCCTTAAGATACAGGGTGAAGAGGGGCTTCACCATCTAATTAAATATCTACTATTCTTCCGAAGCCTTGAGATTTATAGCTGGTGCTTCTGTAATTGGCACACTCTCTCCCGGAATGATAAATGGAGGCATTAGGCACACTTGTGCCTCAGGTGATTCTAGCCAAGGTGATTAATTTCTGGGAGATTAATAAAGGAAGCTGCTGGGCTGTGTTTTGTAATCAAGTTGAAAGTGTTTGGATCCAACCTGGATTGAATTCCAGCACAAGAGTTGGGGGAGGGGGGAATGGAGCTAGCTATTTCCTGAGTACCTTATGAATGTTGTACTGTTATGTATGGGTGGAATGAGGCAGTGTGTTTGTTGAGAAAAGCCCAGAACCATCCAGACTCTTGTAATGTTCTGTTTGCCCAAGAGCAACACAGTCACGCCAAACGGGTCTTTCTGTTCAGAGACCTCGCCTTTCTATGTCATGTCTCAGGCTATTTTTAGTGATGATGCTTGAAGAACTTAAGGAGCCTTTCTTTTCACACCAGGCTCAAGCACGGCGTTGCTACGCAACAGGAGCCTCTCCCTGGGGATTCCCACCCTTCTCTTGCAGAGCCAGTGAACTGGACCTTGGCAATCGCCAAAACCCAAGATGAGCCAGGCATCGGTGGCTCATGCCTGTCACCCTAGCTACTGGAGAGGCTGAGTGGGAGTGGCAGTTTAAAGCCAGTGGGGGTGGGAAAGTCTCTAGACTCTTATCACCAACGAACCAGCAGAGAGCCCGCAGTGGGTCAAGTGGTAGAGGGCCACCCTTAAGCAGAAAAAACAACCAATCAAAAAACAAAAACAAAGGGATAGAGCCTAGGTTCTGAGTTGAAGCCCCAGTACCAGCCACAACCCAACAAAACAGAAAACAGCTTAGACGAGTCCAAATCATGAGAAGAAAGAGTAATCACTCTAAACCCCCTCTCTCTCCAGATCCCCAGCATCACAGAGTTGCAGCTGTGTGGCCCTTGGCAAACCCATCTCCCTGGGCCTCAGGTTCACCAGGCATCCAGTAGGGGAGATGACCTGTATCTAACTCCTAAGATGACTACACTGAGAAAATGTGATTAGATCCTGCCTTTTTACAAGAATGGCTTCCCATGAATGGGCCTCAAGTGAGTGTTTATACAAACGTGTGGAAAATGGGAGGGGATTCTGTTAGCACATGGCGGCCCCCGTCTCATGCTGGTCAGAGTCGATCACAAGTTAGTTCGCCATGACACTAAAAGCAGCAGTAATTGAGCTTAATCTTTGGAAGCACGGCCCTGTTCGCAGACATGGGACGGCTCCTGTACTTCCTGGCTTGGCTGTGGGTGCCTAGTGCCGAGGCTCTGAAAGGAAAGAATGGTGTGGGCTCTGGGGCAGGTGGGCAGCAGGCCTAGAAGCTCCTCCATAAGCCCCAGGCAACATCTTGAGCACAGTTAATTGTGCCTGTGAATGGAAGTCAACTTCCATGTGTCCCCAGAAGCCTTCTGCTTGTCCTTTCCTAGCTATGCACTGGTATAGCATTTATGGATCACTTCCTGTGAGTCTAACAGAGGGGCTGTGGGCTCGTTAGAACCCGCGATTGTCCTCACCACGGTATGGACAGAGAGACGAACTGCGTGGTGCTGGCCACAGATGGCACAGCTGGGTTCCAGAGCTCATGGCTGGTCTCACGCAGGTCCTGGTGTGGGAATCCAGTGCCCCCACCTGAACATCGTTCATGAGATGAGGCCCTTGAGGATAAGACTGCGTCCCTTACAGGAGTGTCCCGGGGGAGGGGAGACGGTGGCGGTCCCCCACACAGGGATGGCACAGGGTGGCATCAGCTGCACTGACTGCCACTCTGATTCAGACCTCTCAGTTTCCAGAATCTCGCGTGACAGATTTTCTGTTGCTTCTGGGCGATCAGCCTGTGGTTATCTTGTTAGAGTAGCCTGGATGGGCCCAGACCAGTGATACTGTCTCCTGTCATTGGACAGATAAACAGTCAGCAATTGGATGCCTTTAGAAGCCAGGTTTTGAATGTTGAGAATAAGCTTCCTTTTGCTCTTCCAACAAGCTCCAGTAGAGCACCAGAGAGGGGCCATTTTAGATTTCTTTCTGATGGTACTGGGGTTTGAACTGAGGGCCTCACTAGCTCGGTCACTTGAGCCATACTCTTGCCCCTTTTGTGCTTTAGTTACTGTTCAGACAGGGTTTTGTCCAAGTGGCTTGGATTTTTGATCCTATGTATGCCTTCTGTGTAGGTGGGACCATGGGTGTGAACCACCGTACTTGGCTTGTTGGTTGAGATAGATGGAGATCTTGGGGTTTGTCCAGACAGCTTGCAAACCATAAACCTCCCAATCTCAGACTCTTGAGTATCCTGGGATTATAGGTATGAGACATCCCATCTGGCTCATTTTAGGACCTGTAGGAAGGGAAAAAAGAGGGTCAATATAGCAGGTTCATTGTTGGTAGATTCCAATCTTTCCTGATTTCTATTAGTTTGAAGACAAGCTGTGGCCAGATGGGGGTGCTGTTACCATCTAGCAAGGGTGTATCTTTGGATAGTGTGTATGGAAATTTCCAGAGATTCCTCTTCCCTGCAGATCTTTCTTTCTGAGCCCAGCCCAGGGCCTGTGTGTCCTGTATGTCCTGTTAACTTGCAGGTCATTCATTACTGCTTGTGCAGTAGTGACAGTGTGAATAGTAATTGTCAAGTTCCGGGGCTGAGAAATTGGCTCAGTGGTAGAGCGCTTGCCTTGCATGCATGAGGCCCTGGGTTCGATTCCTCAGTACCACATAAGCAGAATAAAAAAAAGCTGGAAGTGGTACTATGGCTCAAGTGGTAGCGTGCTAGCCTTGAGCTGAAGAGCTGAGGAACAGCGCCCAGGCCCAGAGTTCAGGCTCCACGACCGGACCCCCCCCCCAAAAAAAAAAAACCAAAAACAAAAGTAATTGTCAAATTCCTTTTGTGGATTGATTGACAAACAAGAACTCCCTTTGGAAGGCCAGCAGCCTCTGTAGGCACTTGGCATCTGCCCCTGGCATTCTTGGAGAGAGTTTTCAGCTCAACTTTACCAAAACTAGTGTTCACAGTTGGTCTGCTCTGTTGCGGTTTTCTTTTTCTGTTGTTAGTTGGAATATTCAATAGTTTTCCATTCTACAAGGAACAGTCCTGTGAACATAAATGAAAAGTAACTTCTGCCTCCACACTGAGGCCAATGTGGTGGTGGTTGAGGTGTCCTGGGGGAGTCTAGACTCAGGGGCTGAGCACTGTCCCTGAGTGTTTTGTTTGTTTGTTTGGTTTGGTTTTTAAACCCAAGGCTAGGGCTTTGCCACTCAAGCCACAGCTCCACATCTGGAGTTTTGGTGGCTAATTAAAGAGTCTCATGGACTTTTCCTGCCTGGGCTGCCTTTGAACTGAGATCCTCAGTTCTTAGCCTGCTGAGTAGCTAGGATTATAGGCATGAGTCACTGATGCCCAGCTTCAGATTTGTGGCTTCTGATCTACTCAAGCTCTGTAGTTTTCTACATCAGGGACCTCAGAGGCAAAGGGCCATGTGTGTGTGTGTAGCTTAGACTATGTCCAGAAGTGTCAGGGGCTTAAAGGCAGATTTCCTGATTGCAGTTCTCTCTCTACCCGGGCCTCCATGTATAGTTCATGGCGTTCTCTCCAGTCCTCTTGACTTTGCAGGGAAGTCAAGCCACCCCCTTACAGGTCAGTTCCATGCCGGGAAATAAGAGCACTGGAGACAGTCTTCAGCCAAGCGTCAGAGGCTCGAGGACCTCTTAGGTGACACCCAGAGTGCTCAGTGATCACATTTCTGGCAATAAGAACAGACATTCAGGGTCTACAGTTCCACGTACCTCCATTCCCAGCCGCCGCCGCCTGCTGTTCTCTGGGGGACATTTCTCTTAGTGCCCACTGTATTTGCAAAGTTGTTAAACCATCAATCCATCCATCAGTTCTTCTCCTCCACCAGGTTTATATAAAGATGATTTTATTCCTATGAAGCCGGAAGCTCTGACAGGCCGTAGGATTTTAGTACAGTGGATAATGTATAAAAGAACTCCTCAGCCAGCTCTAAATCCATGGCCATGGGTGGAGATTTGTCCATTTTTTTTGTGTTTATTTTTGGACTTAGGGCTTTAGTGTGGTCCAGGAGTTAATGGGGCGAGGATAAATCTATGGAGGGACGCTCAGAACATGGCGTATTGACTTTGTGTGTTCTTGCTCAATGAAGATTGTAAAGAACATTGCTTTTTCTAATGTCAGAATGAGCAAGAGAAGTCCGTGCAGAAGTTATGGTAGAAGGGCAGAGGACACAAATGAGTATGGTGGGGCACTGGGAAGGAGTGTGGAGATTTCTCTACTGGCATAGTCATGGGAGAGGTGTAGCTCATGATCAGAGAAGGACTTAACCGAAATCACCACGATGCGTGTTTCTTTTCCTACTATAGTTCCAACATTTGGCCCAGGACCTGGAATTTAGTGAATAATCAAAAAAAAATCCCAGATCATTTTATTGTTAATTTATTAAGTGGACATCTGTGGCTCAGGCCTGTAATCCTAGCTTTGCAAGAGGCTGAAAGGTCTGAGAATCATGGTTCAAAGCCATCAAGGATAAAAGTTAGAGACATTTTATATCCAGCTAATCAGTAGAATGCTGAACTGGAGGTGTGGCTCAAGTGGTCAAGTACCACCTATGAGTGAAAAAGCTGAACAAAAGTTCATGGTCCTGGGTTCAAGCCTTGGTATCAAAACACACGTACTTATGTGCACACATAAACACACATACATACACACACATCACACACACACGCACACATACACACACACACACACACACACACACACACACAAAGGGATACGTGTAGTCTTCTCATTTCACACTAGATGGTGACACTCTTTGCTGGTCTGGGGAACTCTGGATATAAGATGGTAGAAGAAAGTTCACAAGTTCAGTTTTGAATATACCAAATTTGTGATTTCCATTTCCAAGGGAAATGCCCATGTGTATACCTATATACAGGAAAAGTTATCAAAAGTCAAAGACGTCAGATTAAAAAATACAAATTCTGGAACTAGAGTATGGTTCAAAATGGTAGAATACCTACACAACAAGGGTGGACCCCTGAGTTCAAACCCCCATATTGGGGCTGGGAAGGTGGCTCAGTGGTAGAGCGCTTACCTTGCATGCATGAGACCCTGGGTTTGATTCCTCAGCACCACGTAAGAACAAAAAGCCAGCAGTGGCGCTGTGGCTCAAGTGGTAGAGCGCTAGCCTTGAGCTGAAGAGCTGAGGGATAGTGCCCAGGCCCAGAGTTCAGGCCCCTCGACCAACAAAAAAAACAAAACAAAACAAAAAAATCCAACAACCAAAAACAACAACAACAAAAACCAAAAACAAAACAACAAAAAACCCATAGTGCCAAAAATAAAAAGAAAAGAAAATCAACAGAACAAGAATATGTCTTCTGGCCTGTTCGGTGGGTAGATTGTGGTTAAATTTCAGCAGGAGCCCCCCGTACCAGCCCAGTTTAGTATTTATGAGGACAAAGCACTCAGCTGGGCACTGGTGGCACATACTTGTAACCCTGGCTACTCAGGAGGCTGAGATCTGGGGAATCCTGGTTTTAGGCCAGCCTGGGCAAGAAAGTCTGCAAAAGACTCTTATTTCCAGTGAACCAGCAAAAAGGCAGAAGTGGAGCTGTGACTCCAGTGGTAGAGCACTAGCCTTGAGTGAGAAAGTCAAGTGAGATGATGAAGTCCGATACAGTAACACACACACACACACACACACACACACCAAAGTGTTAAATTGATTAGCGTGGAGAATCATTCTAGGAGGGATGGTTTTATAGAGGTATTAAATGGCAGTCAGACAGTGTTGATCACATTTTGGTGAAGGATTTTTTCCTGGGTCCCAGACTGATAGTCATTTAAACCCGGTGTTATGTGGTTAGTAACGACACACACATAAAGCAATGGTGACGGATGGGTCTGGGAAGGTAGGGGCGGTGTGGGCGGGTGCCGTTTAAACCCCTCAGCCTGTCCCCTGTGGGGGTGTGGGGGAGCAAGGTAAGGGATGCAGGAAGACAGGGACGCAGGTCACCTGTGCAGAAGCGATCGGTGGCAAAACACTGCTGTGTTGATCAGCAAGGTGATTTCATTTATACTGATCAACAGCTTCGGTACCAATTAAAACAAGAAAAACAACAACCACAATCACAACAACCAAAAAAACCTCTTCGGGCTCCTTCACCTCTCCTCCTCCTCTACCCCACATGATCTTAATGTGTTTGCTGTTAATTCTCCACTTCTGCTGAAAGAAAATGAAGAAACGAGATTCCTGGAAATCAGGAATATGATTTTCCCTTCCTCTCTCATTCCGTCTCGGACTCTCACTCCACCCCTCCACCAGGACATACTGCACCCCTGCATGGTGCTCCAGATATAGAGCTAGGTGATGGGAAACAGGGCAGAGACTCAGGGGAAAATTTTTGACCAAATTATTCTTATTTTTTAACTTTAATTTTATTGTCAAGGTGATGTACAGAGGCGTTACAGATACATAAGGTTGTAAGTACATTTCTTTGAACATCTTACCCTTCCCTCATTTTTCTCCCTCTTTTATTTTTAATTTTTAATCATGTAAACAACAGATACCTTTAAAAGGCTCCTCATAGATACTTAGGAGAAAGATTTAAAAATCCAGAAGGTGCCAATGTGGAAATGAAGAGGCATAGTGTGTGTGTGTGTGTGTGTGTGTGTGTGTGTGTGTGTGTGTGTGTATGTGTGTGTGTGTGCAGTGATCAGGAAGGGACATTTGGAGGAGGTTATGTGAAAGTCAACAGTAAGCTATGAAAAGAGCCAATGGGGACAGGGGCACAGGTGGCTCATGCCAGTAGTCCTAGCTTTGAGATTGGAAGGATCAGGGTTCAAGGCTAGCCTGAGCTGAAACAAGTTTGTGAGACTCCCTTTCTCAATGAGGAGATGGAGGCCAGGGTGTTGAGTGCCTGTTATCTTAGTCACCTATGGGGAGTTCAACACGAGTGGATTGTGTGCAGCTACATGCCCGGGCAGGGAGAGAAAGACCCTATCTGGGAATATTGAGAAAAAAAAAATCAGGGCTGGAGCCATGGCTCAGAGGTAAGAGCACTTGTTTAGTAAATGAGAGGCTTTGAGTTCAAACCCCGGTACTCCCAAACAAAACCCCCCCAAAAGCCCCGAGAGGGCGAATTATCTTGTGTTCTGCAAGGCACAGACTCTAGACAGGACAGAAGGGAAGGAAGGAACCCCTGGTGTACCCGATTCAGCTTACATTCTGTTCCTGTTGCTATTCCAGGTGTGTGTGTGTGTGTGTGTGTGTGTGTGTGTGTGTGTGTGCGTGCGTGCGTAGTAATACTAGAATTTGAATTCAGAACGTTCTCTGTGCTAGGCAAGCACTCTACTACTTGAACCATGGCTCCAGCCCTAAAGAAGGATTCTTATATTTTCATAATTCCTTGTTCCAGGATAGAGTAGTCCACAGAAACACATGCTTTGTGTTTACTTGATTTTCTCATTTAGGTTGTAATGTGACAGAATTCTCTCTCTCTCTCTCTCTCTCTGTCTCTCTGTCTCTGTCTCTCTCTCTGTCTCTCTCTGTCTCTGTCTCTCTGTCTCTGTCTCTCTCTCTCTCATTCACTACCAAGGATTTTAGTATTCTGTTTGAGAGCCAGGTGCTGGTGGCTCACGCCTGTAATCCTAGCTGCTCAGGAGGCTGAGATCTGAGGATCATACTTTGAAGCCAGCCCGGGTAGGAAAGTCCATGAGACTCTATCTCCAATTAACCACCAGAAAAGTGAGAAGTGGAGCTGTGGTTCAAGTGGTAGAACACTAGCCTTGAACACAAAAGGCTCAGGGACAGCGCCCAGGCCCTGAGTTCAAGCCCCAGGATGGGCACAACAAACAGACTTTGACAAGCTCTTTCACAGCCAGGCTATGAGATGCAGTTAGTCCAATTCCTTGCATTCGTATTCATTTGCTTGCCTTTCGGCAGCTTTGGACATATCGTTGCATTGATTAAGATGACACTCCCCAGGCTTAGGGAAGCTTCTACTTTGTGAGGACAGCTAGTCTTCTTTAGCCTCCGGACTCAGCGGAGCAAACTTTCCCCCAACCTGTGATCACAGAATGTAATGTGTAATTGAGTGTTTACTGGAAAGCCACTCAGCAGGGCCCAGGGCAGGGCTGGGGGGGTGGGGAGGGGAGGAGGGAGGAGCTATGTCAGAGCAGCTCTGGTTTCCATAGCAACGGCCAATGAGCCTGGGAGCCAGGAGGCCTTCTCTGGACCACTGATGCGATCATGGAGTGAAAGGAGCCAGAGCAGGCGCTCAGCCGCATCCTACACCGCGTCCACAGCGCTGAGGGCTGAGGGCTGCCCCCTGTGCTCTGGCCCCCAAGCTCTGCTTCCTTTGTCCTTGCTGCTCGGTTGCTCTCTGGAGGCGGCTGGCACTGGCAGAGCGTGCACAGGACTGTGTGTCTCAACGGAGCTGAACAATGGCACAGAACCCACTTTATAAGAAACACGTAGGACAGCGGTGACATGAGCTATGTGTGACAACGTGTTTCCCAATCCGATCTATCAATCAATTGATCTATCTATCTATCTATGCTCGAGCTGGGGCTTGAACTCAGAGTTTGGGTGCTGTGCCTGAGATTTGGGCTCAAGGCTAAAGGCGCTCTACCACTTGAACCACAGCTCCATTTTAGGCTTTGGTGTTTAATTGGAGATCAGAATGTTACAGACCTTCCTGCCTAGGCTGGCTTTGAACTGTGATCCTCAGATCTCAGCCTCCTGAGTAGGATTACAGGCGTGAGCCACCAGCGCCCAGCTTATTAAACACAACATATACAATACACACAGCACATACACATTACACAATGCATACACAGCACACATACCACACACATACATACCACACACATGCACACACAACATACACAGCACAGACAAGCACATACAATGTGCACACAGTGCGTACCAGGCACACAACCTGCATATGCATGCACACATGCAGCACACACGTGCACAGCCTATTTGCACACACATGATTTCCAGCTTTTGGAGTGGCGTCTTTTCCGGTCTCCACAGGAGGCCGTGTCCTGGAGGTGGGTGTAATGTCCCCACACCTTGAGGTGGGGGAGGGGGGTGGGGGGAGGTGGTGTCACTCAGCAGGTGAGCAGGTGGAGCTCCACCTGTAGCACAGAGCTTGGCCTCCTTCAGCAAGATACTCCAACCCCATGGCCACAGCGGAGTCAGGCAGTTTTAATACTCAGTCAACAGTAGAAGGTGACATCATGAGATAGGAGCTACAGTCAGAACCTGCCTAGGCAGGGGCTGCAGATTGGGTTAATCTTCCCCATTGTTTCAGTCATCCGTCTGTGGAATATTACTGACGCCACACAATGAGGCAAAGTCTCTCCCGGGATGAAGGATGCTCCCTCTAGACGTTAAACGTCATTCTTAGGAATGCATGTGTGTATGGTGCCATCCTGCCCTCTGCTGGTGGCAGTGCATATCACAGCCAAGGGAAGGAGGAAGAAAAGCCACCCAGAAAGCAAGCAGGCCCTTGACACAGGAAAATTCTCTTCTTAAGGAGAAGTAACGAGGGGATGTTGCGTGAGGGGTGTCCTGGAGACCTGGTACCAAGGGTGTGAGCCAGAATCTGCAGGAATTTGTAGGCTGCTGAGTCTCAGACTTGTCGTCTTCCAGTAAATTGCCATCTTCCCACTACCTGTCAAGTTTGTAAACTCATTAAGGGGTGTTCCCCCCCCCCCCTAGGAATTCTGGAGTCTCCTAGCTTGTAACTCTAACAGTTGTTTTATGAAAACATAGGAGAGAGGACTTACCAGGATTGTCAGATAGAGTTGGTTCTATTTATTTATTTGTTTATTTTGCCTGTTGTGGGGCTTGAACTCAGCCTGGGCGCTGTCCCTCAGCTCTTCAGCTCAAGGCTAGCACTCTACCACTTCAGCCACAGCACCACTTCCGGCTTTTTGTGCTTATGTGGTGCTGAGGAATCGAACCCAGGGCCTCATGCATGCAAGGCAAGCGCTCTACCACTGAGCCAGCTTCCCAGCCTGGAATCGGTTTTATAAAATCATGATGAGGTCAGGCTGGGATTAATGTATCTGTGATGGTGTTGCTCATCATGTTGAAGAGGAGGTGACCACTTCAGAATGGACCTGAGATCCTTCCTTGTGGAACTGAGGGTGTTCACTGATCTCTTAGTGCCCATAGTTTCATGTTTCCTTTACCATTCTCTCACAGGTCCTTTTGATCTTTGATCATTTATCAAAGACCAGATAACTATACTTATGCCTATTTGTTTTATTTATTTATTTTACTAGGGATTGGGCTCAGATCCTTGCATTTGCTAGGCAGTGGCTCTCTTCATTTGAACTACATCTTAGTTCTTTTGCTTTTAGTTTCCTTCCTTCCTTTTCTTCTTTCTTTCTTCCTTCCTTCCTTTCTTTCTTTCTTTCTTTCTTTCTTTCTTTCTTTCTTTCTTTCTTTCTTTCTTTCTTTCTTTCTCTTTCTTTCATGCAGGTTCTAGTGTTTGAACTCAGGGCCTAGGTGCTGTCCTTGAGCTTTTGTGCCCAAGACTAGTGCTCTACTACTTGAGCCACAGCTCTACTTACAGCTTATTTTTTATTTTTTTGCTGGCTAATTGGAGATAAGAGTCTCACAGACTTTCCTGCATAGGCTGGCTTTGAACTGCAATCCTCAGATCTCAGCCTCCTGGATAGCTAGGATGACAGTTGTGAGTCACTGTCAGGGCTTGGCTGGTTGCTTTTTCAAATAGACACTCCTGCTAACTTTTGCCTCTGTGAGCCTTCCGCCAAGCTCTTCCTACCTCTTTGCCTCTTGAGTAGCTGGGATTACAGGCATGTGCCACCTACCCAGGTGTCCCTTCATTTATTGTTAATGTACTATCTGGAAGGAATAGAGGGCAGAAGACATGGACCAAAAGTCAGAGCCAATCTCTCAGCTATGGAAGGACCTCACGCTGGCCTCTCTGAGATTCTGTCCTTTGGTGTCAAAACACAAATTTCAAGTGGGGACAAATAATGCTTTAAAGTGACCCTCGCCAGAAAACAGAAGTCATATACAGGGGAGCCAGTGCACCCAGTAGGCTATTTTTTTAATTTAAATTTTTATGTATTTGTTTACAATGCTGGTTTTGTCTGAAATTCAGTAGGGAAGTCCGAGTAGTTCCACGTGGCCTGCAGGTCTCCATGAGGCCCACTAGGGGGAGAACTTGAGTAATGCTGGAATTCCTGGGGCCGGTGGCACCAAGCTATTTCTGGGTGAGCAAAAAGCTCACTCCCCAGAGCAATCTCCGCCCCGGGGTGAGGGACAGATGGCTCACTGGGCCATGTGCACAGCTTTTCCTGTGCACGTGAGGATGAGTGTCGGGGTCGCGCTGGGGTCTGCCTCCCACGCCAGGCCCAGCAGCTGCAGGAGAGTTCAGAAGCCAACTCTGGGCGGTTGTAGGGTTTGCATTGGGCTCTCAGGGATCATCATGCACACATGCACAGCAGGACAGACAGACAGACAGACCCTGCCTGGGGACAGGGCAGAGGTGCCCAGCGCGCCCATCATCCAGCTGTTCCCTGCTGCTCTTAGCAGCCTGGCCTCATCTCAGTAACACTGAATGCTTTTTTCCAGGAAGACATCTGTCACATTTGTGGATCCATCCCCCACTTCTTGCTGTGCCTAAGGCCACGTTTTCTTCAGTTCCTTTCAAAATGAGTCATTAAAAATGATCTTGAAAAGACAGCTATTATTATTATTATTTTATTGTGCTGGTTGGGGTTTGAACTCGAGGGCCTGGGCACTGTTCCCATGCTTTCTCCCTTTGAGCATGGTGCTCTATCACTTTAGCCACAGTTCCACTTCTGGCTTTTTTGGTGGTTAATTGGAGATTAGAAGCTCATGGATTTTCCTGTCCAGGGGCAGGCTTCAAACCACAATCCTCACATCTCAGCCTCCTGCATAGCTAGGATTGCAGGTGTGAGCTACCAGCACCGCCAATATTATCTCTATTTTATAGGTCATGATCATATGAACTTTTGAGAGGGGGAATCGCTCGAGGGATGGGAGGACAAGGAGGGGAACTGTCATAGGAACGATTTTGTTCTCCAGGCCCCCTTCCCCTGGTGTCACCCCAGTGGGATGATTTGATGACATGGCGCTGGGGTCACTGTGGGTGAACGGTGGTTGTTTATGCTCAGGTATGGAGTCAGGGGCAAACCTCACACTACATCTCTTCCCTGGAACCTCCCTGAAAAGGGGTGTGGAGGGATTCATGGTGGCTGCTCTGGTACGCATAGTCAGGCAAAATGCATACTTTGGCTTTGGAAAGACTGGGCTTTCTCAGATACCAGCTCTAAACCGTGCTTATAAAGAAAGTAACAGTCCTTCTGAGTCAGGAGCGGGGCAAGCTCTAGAAAGACGCCTTCTAAGAGGACCTTCCCATTTTGAGTTACATGGGCCCACCTGAGCCATTTGAGCATTGGCTCCAAGATCCACACTGCCAGGCCCTGTCGGTCATGCCTGTAATCCCAGTTTCTCAGGAGGCTGAGATCTGAAGATCAGGACTCAAATCTGGGATCAGACTTCAAGTCTGTGAGCTTCTTCTCTCCAATGAACCACCCAAATGGCCAGAAGTGGAGGTTGTGGCTCAAGGGGTGGAGCCTGCCTTTGACAGGAAAGAATGCTAAGGGACAGCACCCAGGCCCTGAGTTCAATCCCCACTACTGGCTCATCGCTGCACACACACACACACACACACACACACACACACACACACACGCACACACACACGCACGCACGCACGCACGCACACACACACGCACGCACGCACGCACGCACACACACACACACACACACCTCTACTCGTCTTCTCCTTCCTGTTTCCTGCTTTGACATATTGGTCGTATGTTTCAAAATCTGAACCAGTCTAGTGAAATGGTTTGGAGCAGGTTTGGTACGTGCTCAATTTATTTAAAGTATACGCATGGGAGTAAATGGTCAACACAAAACACAATGAAACAAAGCAAAACAGAACAAAAAAACCAACCTTTTCGGTTCTTGGTGTTCCCATGCCCCGTTCTTGCTTTGGCGTTTGAGATGGTGATTCTGTGCCCATGCTTCTAGAATTGTTCCCAGGTGTTGACAGAGCTTCCCAAGGCTGGCTTTCCAACATGGCGCTAACGTATGAGTCACCAGACACCCTGCTGGAGTGCTTTCATTCTTTTGTTGTTGTTGTTGTCGGTCATGGGACTTGAACTCTGGGCCTGGGCGCTGTCCCTCAGCTCTTCAGCTCCAGGGGAGCGCTCTACCACTTGAGCTACAGCACCACTTCCAGTTTTCTAGTGATTTATTGGAGATAAGATCTCACGGACTTTCCTGCCCGGGCTGGCTTTGAACTGTGATCCTTAGATCGCAGCCTCCTCAGTAGCTAGGATGACAGGCGTGAGCCACCGGTGCCCTGGAGTGTTTTCATTCTTTGTGGTAATCCTGAGGATTATCAAGGAGCATCACCCTGGAGAATCAGGTCTCAGGGACCATCCTTGGTCCCTAAGATGACTTAGAAGGAACGTGAACAACACCTGCTTCTCATTTCATCTTTGAGTGACTTGGAGACCAGTGCTTGCTGTCTGTCCGACACCTTTGCTGGGCCTGGGGATTGGTAGAACTCTGAAAGGAATGTGTTGTGCTGAGTAATTTTGAAGTAACTTGAGCTGGGTAGTTAAGGAGAAACGAAGAAAAAAACAACACAAAACACACCCATCAAGCACTCCTGTGGCCTGTGGTATATACAACACTTCCCCTCAACCCAGGTGCTCTCCGTATTGGGACCCCTGAACCCCTAATTCCTTTGGGTGGTCCAGGAAGTGGTTCTAGAGCCAGGCCATCTTTAATAGAACGTGTTGCTGAGTGCCGTGTTTTTGACCCTGAATATGTAATCGCAGCCGTTTTATTTGAGAAGAGGCAGCAATTTGAATGATTAAATCCATTTTTCCTCTGTGGTTATTTATTTTCCCAGTGTGTGTGTGTGTGTGGGGGGCTCTTCCGGTGTATCGTCATGAAGGAATTCTTCAAGACTGGCAAAGTGAGAACAGGACAGGGCTTTCTTTCTCTTTCCTCTCTCCAAAAGAGCCGAGGCTGCTCCTTCCAGGCGTGGTGTGTTCTGGGCTGGCATCTCAGGAGGATGTGAATTTGTCTCTGAGCGCTGAAGTCTACTGGGAGGAAGGAGGTCTGTTATTTGGTCTAGGTAGTGGGTAGGATGCCTAGTCACAAGCCATCATAAGGAAAAAGAAAAGAAAACCCAACAAAACCACAACAAACTATGACTTATCCTATAGCTGGGTGTTGAGATGTTCTGTTCTTCCCAAACCCCACTCACAGTGAGAATTTCCCACATATGAAGTTATATATATATATATATATATATATATATTAAAAAAACAAGATTTGATGTCTGATCCTGAACCTGCCTCTCCTTTCCTGTGGTTATATGTTGTGCTGTTGTTTTATTTAGTCAGTCAACAAATGTTTATTGAGTTACTACTAGGTGCTGGAAATAGTGGCTAAGATGGACAGACCTCTCTCCTCCCCTCCCCTCCCCTCTCCTTCTCTGCCTTCGTTCCCTTCCCTTCTTTTTTCTTCCCTCCCTCCCCACTTTGTCTTAATTTTTGGTAACACTGGAGTGGGAATACAGGTCTTGCTCGGCGGCACACCACCACTGTCCCTACCCCTTCAGCCCTTTCTGCTTTCGTTTATTTTGTCAGATAAGGTCTTACAGTTTTTCCCAGGACCAGCCTCACATCAGGAGGCTGTGTTAGCTGGGATTGCAGGCATGCGCCTCCGTCCTGGCTGGGCCAAGCCCAGGTTCTTTAGGGAAAGAAACTTCCAGTGGCAGGAGGCCACTTCAAAGAGACTTAACTGAGAGCTAGGAGAGTACTGAGGAGCGGGACCCGGACGAAGGAAGGCCTCAACTCTCATCCTTTCCAGCAGAATGGCGTCTGGAGCTGGGAGAAATGAGGACAGTGGACGCACACTTCCTCAGAGGCCTCTGGAACCTTCCCCCTGGACTCCAGTCATGAACATAACCTACCCCCAAGGAGCCTGCTCAGCACCAGGCAGGCACTAAGCGAATCTGGAAACTTCTGACACCCATCGAATAATTGCAAGGTCATTTTGGCCAAGAGTAATGATGGCCAAGTGTGAAGTCATTTTACAGGATTTTCCTTGCTTTCCCCAAATCCTCCAGTGAGAGGAAAGAAGTGAAATTGAAGTCGAGTCTGGAGCTCCCAGAGCAAAACTTCTAAGGTAAAAAATGAACACCAACTTTCACACAACCTTAGCGCACGTCAGAAACCCAGGGAATTAATGAGATCCAGACTCCTGTCCTCAGTTGACCGCCGTGTGTCTTTTGCATGGGCCAGGCACCAAGAAGCAGGTTTGCAAAAAAAAAAAAAAAATGTTATCTGAGCCTACGTTGAAGGCATTTCCATGCAAAAACCCAAGAGCCACGAGTGAGATTTTACTGGCAGTATATTTTAACCAAGAATTCAAAAGTTTGTTTTAGCTGGGTGCTGGTGGCTCACACCTGTAATACTAGCTACTCAGGAGGCTGAGATCTGAGAATCACTGTTCAAAGCCAGCCCAGGCAAGAAAGTCCTTGAGACTCTTATCTCCAATAAACCACCAAAAAACTGGAAGTGGAGCTGTGGCTCAAAGTGACAGAGCACTAGCCTTGAGCAAAAGAGCTCAGGGATGGTGCCCAAACCCTGAGTTTAAGTCCCACAACTCACACACACACACACACACACACACACACACACACACACACACACACACACACGTGTTTAGTAATTACAGCTCCTCAGCAATGCAATTGGTGTTAATTGTTATCATTAATGTCATTAATTATTATCTTGTAGGATACTATTAATCATAACAATAGTAACAATAATCACAATAATAGCAATAATGATCATAGTCATACTACAAGGTTCACATTTATTGATAGATGCAGTGTATCAGACACTGGGCTGAGTGTTTTCTGTGCGCTGTCTTATTTAACTTACGGTATGGCCCATCTTTACAGAGGAAAAAAACCTACTAAGGCATCAAACGATGAAGGTCTCGGTAGCGAGGGGTGCAGCGGCCATCGGTAAACAGAGACTGGATGCTTTGAAACATGAACTTGATTAAGTCTAGATATATTTTTGAAGAATTCTTCAGTACCAGATGCAATGGGAAGTATTGTGGTATGAACAAATAGCCAGGATGATCTGGATCATGGCTGGTAGATCTTTCTCGGCTGGTAGGAACAAGGAAGCAGAGGCTTTACCATTTGTAAAATGAAGCATTCGCAGGTCCAAGATAATGCCATGGGAGGAGCATTTGGTTACACTTGCAGGCAGGAAGAGATGAGGAGGGACTTCCTGTAGGAAGTGACATATTGCTGGCCATTGAATGAATTTGCAGGAAGGGACTTTCAGAAGTATAGAGACCCAGCCAGCAGGCTTAGCTGCAGAGTTTACAATTCATTCATCTGGGCAGGAAGAATTTAGGGGTCCACCAATCATGGGGTGATGTGGCCATTATGCTGCTGACTAGACCTGTGTCACTGAGGGAAATACCTTCATTGAACTTTAATGGGAGCTCAGGGCTTCATAATTCCTGGTGATGTTGCAGTGAGTGGTGTTGACAGATGGGTGTGGTGAAGCGGAAAGAGAGAGAAAGAGAGAGAAAGAGAGAGAGAGAGAGACAGACAGACAGACATCAGAGACAAACCCCTCAATGTCATGCCTCTATTGACCTCCCTCCAACTATGCCCCATCTCCAACAGTGCCTACTGCCTCTCCATAACCCCTACAGCCATGAAACCATCAATGGAGGAGACTACTGATGACATCAGAGCCTTCACAAGCCAATCACCTCTCCCGAGCTCCCCTCTGAAAGCTGCCCCTGCCCCTCCCCACCCCCACCAGGGCCAAACCCTGTACATAGGAAACTTTGGGGAAAACACTTCAGATCCAAGCCCACACCTTGGGCTAAGAGGAAGAACGAAGACCGGGGGCCAGTTACATGCCTGGGAAGTGGTGGAAGGCCTCAGACTGGGTAGGGATGAAGGGAGGGAGGTGGGAGAGGCAGGCAGATGAGAAAGAAGAATCTAGATATCCAGCCAGTTGGTCAAAAGTAGGAGGACTGGCCTGCCGCCAGTGGCTCATGCCTGTAACCTTAGCTGTTCAGAAGGCTGAGATCTGAGGATCACTGTTCAAAACCAGCTTGGGTAGGAAAGTCCATGAGAATCTCATCTTCCCTTAACTACCAAAATAGCCAGAAGTGGTGCTGTGGCTCATGTGGTAAAGCACTAGCCTTGATCAAAAGAAACACAAGCACAGTGCCCAGGCCCTGAGTTCAAGCCCTAGGACTGAGTTCAAGCGTGCGTGCACACACACACACACCACACACACACAGTAAGAGACTGACTGATGATGTTAATGTTTTGAAACTGGTTATCTTGGAAGATGAGGGAAAGGAGACACCTTGGGGGTCCTGGAGGCTGGGGAGAAGAGAAGAGGATGAGAGCTGGATTTGCCGCCCACCTGGGTGGGCTCAGGAAGATCTCTTTATTATCTCTGGGTCTCCAGCCTTGGAAGTGGGCGTTAGCTGATGGTGGGTTCTAGAAACCCACATTGCCAACTGGCTAGTGTTGACTTCAACACGGTTGAGGTTTACTGTGTGTCTTCAGGCATGGAAGTGACATCTGTGCAAGGCAGAAAACCTCTGGTCCTCCTGGAATGCTTTTTCCATGGAGAAACAGACACTGTATGATTCTCCAGTCATCTGTGCTAGGAAGACAGGATGTTAGCAGCCTGGGTCTGTCCTCTTTCGGGCTGGAGCAGGCTGGAACTGATGTCTAGATGGAAAGCATCTGCACATACTGCGTAGTCTGTGTGTTCTGAGTATTCTAACTGCGCATTCTGCATATTCTGTGTATTTTATGTATTCAAACTGTGTTCTAACTGTACATTCTAACTGCACATTCTGTGTATTCTAACTGCGCATCTGGCGTATTCTCACTGTGCATCTTGCATATTATTATTGTGCATTCTGTGTATTCTAACTGTGCATCCTGCATATTCTAACTGCAGGGCTGTGCTTACCTGCAAGGCTGGAAAGTTGTGGGCACTTAGAGCTATGTGAATCTGTGGGTACCCAGCCCCTGAGATACTCCTGACACCGGTATTAGAGCTGTCACTGGACATCCACCAAGGGGAAAGACTTTCCAAGCATCCCTTACCAGTATGGGCTCTTTCCTCTGCCAATTCCACTCACTGCCCATTGTAAGTTGGCTTCAGGTTGCCTGGGTTGCTCCGAAATTCAATTCTAAAAATGTGCTTCGTTTTCTCCAAAAATGTGCTTCGTTTTCTCCAAAGCGATGACTTGGGGAAGGCCAGAAACGCCGCTGTGGTTGAGAGAAGGTCGCTGGAATGCAGGGCTGAGGGCTGAGACTTTGGCTGGAGATCACTCCCGCCTGCCCACAAATCTAAATCTGCACCGCTCGACTGTCATGCTGGAAAAGATCGCCTAAGGTCTTGGCTTCTTCCCGCAGAGAAGAGAAAGTTGAAAATCACGGATGGCAGTGATATTATTAGTTCAAGAATTTTAGCACTCCGATCCCATTTGTTTGGCTCTTAATGATTTTTTTTTAAAATAAGGAATCATGTCATGGTGAATTTGTCCTGAGCCATGAGCAGGCTGTGGAGGAAAGGTGTGAAGAAGGGAGAAGGAAGAGGCAGTCCCGGAGACTGCTTGCTGTCTGTGTGGCTGGTTGGTTTGATTGTGGGGTGTCTTCTGATGGGCTGTGGTAGCTGATGCCAAAGTTGATCCAAGCCATCTCCATGCTCCAGACCTCCTTGCTGCCTCTTATTGAAAAACTCACCTTCTTCCCTGAGTAGATCACGAGGCCCTCCCAACAGTTAGGATTTCAGTTTAGTTATGAACCTAACAAAATGCCAGCCATTGGGAGAAGGGGGGATGTTCGTCTTGAGGGCTTCTTTGTCTTCGGTTATAAAGATAGGAAATACAAGGAGCCACAGAGCGCCCCCAGCTGTGCCCCTGCCTGAAGTTCTGGTGAGGGACATGAGGGTTCCTGTGTGCACCGGCTGTGGATGGGGCACTTCCTGTACCCAACCAGATGTTCCTGTGAGGGCCATCTGTCTCCCCTTCAGTTCTTCCATGTTGCTGAATTCCTAGTAGAGATAGATCTGTGTGTATTTCCTGACTCTGGGTTAGTGAAAGTTGAATTAGAGTCATGTGGGATGGAGTCATAGTGTTCAAAAGAGTTTTTTCCCCCAGGCCTGTGGCCTAGAAATTCCATTCCTAGATATTGACTCAACTGAAATGTATCAACCTCTTTATGCATAAAGGGTGGGGTGCAGAAATGATCATAATAGCATACCCTCCCATGCTAATGAAATGGAAAGGACAGGAACATTCTGGACCAGTCACATAGACACATGCTATACAGTAATAAAAAAAGATATAGTTTACCAAGACCCATGGACAACAAGAGGAGCCGTGTACAACGGCTGATGGGTACAACGATAGTACCTGATAGCCCTGGAGAAGTACATCCAACATTGTTCTCCATTCTCTCTCTGCAGCAGGAAAGTTTGCGGCAGCACTCTTTGAAAAGAAGGACTTCTCATTCCTTTACAAACATGTCCCAGATCATGGGGGCTTCTAATTGCTGTCATATTCTCTGGTCTAGCCACTTTTGCAGCGTGTACTTGATTTCACAGCTGTGGTTCCCGGCAGGTACCTGGAACGAAGCTTTCTGTGCATTCCAAAAGCAAATGGAAATGATCCATGCTATGCCAAGTCAGTTGAAAAAACGACCCTGAGGCAGCAGGGCCATAGAGTGGGGGGAGGGGCCTCTGAAGAGGTCTGACAAACAAGCTGGGTATGGAAGTCCACATCTGGGACCACTGTTATAGGGAGGTATTGGTAGGAGGATCGTGGTCGGAGGCTGGTCTGAATAAATAACCAACAACAGCAACCAACCCAAACATATGTCACTGCACCTCCAGGCTGGAAAATGTTTACTACCGAATGTACTCAGTACTGAATGTCACACAGGTAGCAAAGCCAGATGTGGCAATTCCAGCTTTGTCTCGGTCATGCTATTGAGTCTAAAGAGCCTTTTGTCCATATTTAGACAAACAATTTAAACAATGTCTCCTACTTCAATGCTGTCCAAGGATCATGAAATGATAGCAGTAGTCATGCTAGAAGAAAAGGAGAAGATCATCGAAAGAGGCAGAGTTGTCCTTGTGGCTCTTTTCTCAACCAAGAAGATCTGCTTTGAGCAGGGACCCTGAAGGATCTCAACTTCATAGTTGGTAAAGGAGAGAAGGGGCAATTCCCTTACGTTCTATCCAAGACAAGTCAGGAACTGCACAAACTATGCCGTAAGTTCCAGGCTGAGTGCTAAAGGCTTCGTTGTACCTGATAGCACTGGAGAAGAAGAACATCCAACATTGTTCTCCATCCTCTCTCTGCAACAGGAAAGTTTGCGGCAGCACTCTTTGAAAAGAAGGACTTCTCATTCCTTTACAGACATGTCCCAGATCGTGGGGGCTTCTAATTGGTGGTGGTGGCGGCATCTGGCATGTTCTCTGGTCTAGCCACTTTTGCAGCGTGTACTTGATTTCACAGCTGTGGTTTTTAGGCGGGACATTATTTGATCTAGCAATTTCCATGCAAATGAAAGGCTGACAGCGTGTCATAAGCAGCAAGATGCCACTGCCCCACATTTTATGTGAAAGGAGACATGCAATTGAAAGGGAGCCTAAAACCCCAGCGGACAAGACAGTCGACTTGATGTTCCTTAAAATAAACGCTATTGATCAGACTGCAGGAAACACTGAGTTCTGACCGTGACCTAGACATTCTGCATAGTCCCCCACCCCCCAATCCCCTGATAAAATCCCTACTACACCAATCTAAGGATGAAATGGTCCTCCACAGATTGTGGGTGGGTTACTTGGACATTCTTAGGGAGGCCTGCATTCTCTCTTCCTGCCTGCCTGCCTTTCCAATGTCGCAGGCACCATCTTTACCGCCCTGCTTTCTCTTCCGGCTGCATCACAGTTGCTCCATCTCCTGACCCTCTCCTCCCCTTGGCTTGGCTTTTGTTCTTCTCTCTGTCTAGAGAGAAGCCACACCCCTCGCCCAGATAATGCCAGCAGTTTGTCCTGTTGTCCATGGGTTGAAGCAGGACTTGGGAATACCAGTCAAACTCTAGAGGACTCTCCAAGGACTGCTGCAGCCTGACCTCTGCCCCTGCCCCCCCTCCCCCCTGCCTCAGGTACAACTTCCCCATGGGGCTGTGAGCTCCACAAACTCCTGGAGGTCATCCGTGCATGTCTAGGCCTCAGTGCAGGGACCCTGCTGGTCATTCACAATAAGCATTTGCAACAATATTCCCATGGAAAGTGGAAAGTCATGTCAAGTCTCTGGGTAATGACATCCATGACCATTAACTTTTGTGTGCAGAAGACAGGGTCACCACCCAGCTCTGTGGCCTTTTCCAGATTCACGTAACCTTTAGTGACTCGAGTATTTTTACAATGTGATGAATAATTATTGTATTGTTATTATTTGACAACGACCTTGAAGACTTTGTGCACATCATCTTTGAAATACCCACGTGGTTGTGAACGATGAGGGAATTGTATGCAAAGGAGCCTAAGCCCTGTGGTTGCTGTCTGTTTCGTTCCTATTTATCTCACTCTTGCTCCAGTATCCAGAATTGAGCCTCGAAGCCTGTCAGATGGTAAATTCTTTAACAACTATTATTTTTCATGAAATGGATGAATTCATCGGCACCATTCATAAAAACATTAAATATTCCATTTAAAAGAAGAAAATAAGATGTTTATAACCTCTGTCCTATCACTGAATCTCGCCTTGGGAATGTTCTATTTAAAGGGCCATATACAGTTATGAAATCATTTCCCAGAACTTTATAATTTTATAGACCCAGAACTGAACATGTGCTTTTGATGACATTTTGCTGTGAAAGAAGAATATTTGATGTGAGCTGACACACCATTTTTCAACCCTCCTTCCAACACACATCCCTGCAAAGGAGATAAGAAACTACCTTCAATATATCTAATGGGGAATTAATCATTAATAACATCATTAAAATTACCCAGCAGCCTACTTAAGCTAAGACAGCATATGTTTTCTGTTATATCAAAAAGTTTATTTGACATTGTGTGAACTTTTGGAAGTTCCATTTGCAGTTTATAGTTTTTGGATGGTACCTCTTAAAATTTATAATCAGAGTGTTGAAAAACATTTCATAGCCTTCAAGTACTGTATATTGCGAAAGCAAGGCAGGGAGAAAATACTGTCTCTCTCTCTCTCTCTTTTTTTTGCACCAAGCTCTCCTTAAATCAATTATTTGAATTTTTTTCCTATTGTGGAAGAGACATATAAACAAGACAAAAATTGCTTGTCTAGAAAATGATGGTTAGTAACTTTTAACCATTAATCTTTCTATCCTGCTTTTCCAGTGGGCATCCTGGGCTGGATACCCTCGCTGTGGTTCAATGGTCTTATTCCAACCCAGATTGGCTTGGCTTCTGGCCAATCAAAAGTCGGAGATCAGCACAATTTGCATGAAGCCCGCAGAACTGTCCCCCTGGGCATTTATTTCTTCTTGGTTTCTTTTCTCTTTTTCTTTTCCACGTTCCAACCTGATCTTTGTGTCTCTTTAGGTAACTCATCTCAGTAACAAAAACAAACAACAAGCAAACAAAAACAAATGGGGGGGGAGAAACCCACACCAAACTACAAAATACCAAGACGGTTCATTTTTATCTGCTTCTTTGTTTAGAGTTTGGCAAACTCCAATGTGGATGAGGCCATAAAGCAATTTTTGTTTCTGGTGTCGAGAGTTCCCAGAAAGATTTTGCAAGGATGGCACAAAGGTTTCCCTTCCCATGTTGTTTTAGTTAGAACAGAGGAGATTACGCTGGAGAAACAAACAACCCCTGCCTTCATGATGATTGCAAACAGCCAAGATTTATTTCTTGCTCACTCCATGTGCCTATCCGGAGGAAGCTGGGCGAGCAGATCTGTGCTCGCCACCAGAAAGACTCAGGTTATTGGGGAGAGGAAAAGACAGCAGATGGCCAGCTTTGTATGTCTCTTCAACTCCAGTTCCGTTGAGCAAAGCAAATCACACAGCCTCATTTGCCTTAGGGGCAGGTCAAACGTCAGTTCAGCATCATGCTGCCGCGTTCAGACAGAGGGAGAACTGAGCATGTGACATCTGATTGCTAGACCACCATATTGAGAAAGGTTTTGCCTCCTTGTCCACACTTGTCCGGAAAGGCTGGGAATGGATGCTTGGTGTCGTTGACAATGATCAGGGGTAGCTGGATCTTATGCAAGGAGTCTTCTTTCCTGAGACAGCCAGCAGTATACTTTGGTGCTTGCTAAAATCACCATGGAGATTGCTCTTACAGATGTTCCGGTCCCATCTCCAGAGTCTCCCCCCAAATTTAACATAGTTGTCTATCTCCAACTTAAACTGTCAGATGTGTTCCAAAGGAACAAAAGAGGAAAAATTTGCCAATAATCATCTCACCAGTGTGTGTATGTGTGTGTGTGTGTGTGAGAGAGAGACAGAGACAGAGACAGAGACAGAGAGATAGACAGAGAGAGAGACTCAGAGCAAAGGAGTCAGAGACCGGCTATAAATATAAATTCTGAAAAGTAGAAAAGGGTCTTTGATTTTATGACAAGGGAAGGAGATCTGTGTCTAGGACCGCATCATCCCTTCATACCAGACATGGCATATAGGATTTCATTTTGGAAAATAACCCCAATCAATTGCATGAGGCTGCCTAGGCTATGTGGGATGAATGCTGAGGCTATATTGGAGATCAGCACAGAAAGTTTGCGATGCTTGATTAGCCATGTCTGCCACAGGTGCATGAGCAGCAGTGGTGGTTGAACCCATTCCAGATATTTGTCCTCTTCTCGCTCATCATATCCCAGCCTACCTCTCCCTTTTAAGGGGATTGCATTCTGACTAACAATCTCGCCCCAGCTCTGGTTCCATGAGCCTCTTGCTATTGGTACAGATATGATCTGAATGATTGATGTACGCTTTTCACACACATGTCTCCTATGGGATATTTTTTCAAAGCAAAAATTAAAAAAGATTGGCATTTACTGTTTATATCAAATTTAGGAGTTAATGAAATTGAGTCAATCCCAGAGCTCAAGACTGAAGAACTGATTGAAAAAAATTTTAATGTGAAAGTCTGCACTCTAGCATGGTCTTCCTCAAGACACTGTTTGGAAAATAGATCAGCTTTCCTCTGTGAAATTTCTTCTTCTTCTTCTTCTTCTTCTTCTTCTTCTTCTTCTTCTTCTTCTTCTTCTTCTTCTTCTTCTTCTTCTTCTTCTTCTTCTT
>NW_012267234.1:14269555-14286588 GCF_000151885.1 Dipodomys ordii | reverse complement strand
TCCTCCTCCTCCTCCTCCTCCTCCTCCTCTTCTTCTTCTTCTTCCTCCTCCAACTTCACTAATTAATGACTAGATATCATTAGACAAGGAATTGATGTAGAATAACTCTGTTAATGAGAATAGAAAAAGAGAACAAAGGAAATTGTTCAAGGAAAAAGTAGAGATCCTTATGAAGATTTATGTCCATGAGGATCTGGTAATCCATCAAGATTGGGATATCTCTGAAGTTCATTCAAAATTGGAAAGAAAAAGAGAGAGAAAGAGAGAAGAGGAAGGAAGGAAAGGAGAAAGGATGGAAGGGGCAAACGTCAAAATTAAAAGGAAAAAGAAGAGAAGAATTGAAGAGAGGAGAGAGAATAGGAGAAGAAGAGGAGGGAAGGGGAAGAGAAGGAGGAGAAGAAGAAAAGAGAAGCTAAAAGGAAGAAAAAAAGAAAAGAGAAGAGAGAAAGAAAGAAGGCTAGAGTACTTCACGAGCTGCTTGCATCTTGTTTAGTATCAATATGTAGTTTAAAGTCTAAGAAAATGCATGATCTCTTGTCTCCAGCGGAGACATTGGGTATGAGGTCTCTTTCCCTACTTTTGAAGACCAGCTGAAGCTGGGTTCTTGATGTAACGGATCATTGATCATTGGGGACAAGTATTTGACAAGTACCACAGTCAATGACACCCTTCTAAGCTAATGGGAGATGGGATACATGTCAAGAGAAATTAGAACACTTCTATCTGCCCAGTTTTATGATTAGAAGGAAAAGATTTCATTTTTTCCCATATTATTCATGACTAGAAACAAATTTCATGATCTCATAAATCTTCAAATTTAGAGTGTATACCAGCAATTTGGACATATTTCCAGCCCGTAGTGGTATTTATCTCTTCTAATGGGACTGACTCCCTGGCCAGCTTCTTTGAGAAGACTTTCCTAAACTTTAGCCTTAACCCATTTTTCTCCCAAGTGCTTCCTAGAACAACTTCACAATAGATCATTCCATTGGCAATTTTGGTTCATCTTTTAGGTACTGTCATGAAATCATAATTTTAGAAGCCTTCTAATATAATCTAGGCAGATACGGATTATGGCATATTAGAGGTTAACTTTTACTACATATATTCTCAAGAAAGAATGAAACTTGGTTTGGTGTGTGCGTAAAACAATATTTTCTAAAATCTTTTCTGCCGGTGCTGAGGCTTGAACTCAGAGCCTGAGAGTTGTCTCTTTGCTTTTTTTTTTCACTCAACACTGATGCTCTACCACTTGAGCCATGGCTCCACTTCCAGCTTTTTGTTGGTTAATTGGGGATAGAGTACCACAGACTTTTTTCTTCCCAGGCTGGCTTTGCATTGGATCTTTAGATCTCAGCTTCCCGAGTGGCTGGGACTACAGCAGTGCGATACCACAGAACAAACTCTCAAGTATTACAATGGCAGCAACTGTCCACATACACATATGAAGGGTACTTGTAGTCTTAAACTTTGGGGAAAGGGAATGAATTAGGGGGGAAAATGTCAAAGGAAAGCCCCTTAGGAAGGAAATAGAAGAACGTTGCATAACGTTGCTGCACTTTGGATAGTAACAGTTTGAAGAGTCAACATCTGTCGTGTGTTTATCCTGTGCCAGGTACTAATTTTCACGTGATTCTTAGATTATCCACTTTCAGGGTCACCCTGTAGAGTAAGAGCCTCTGCCAGTCACTTTGCAGGTGGCAGAGACGAGAGCTCAGGAAAGTGGAGACACATGGCAGAATCATCTCCCACGGAGCTCCGCCAGCCAGAGCAGAGTGAGCCCGTTGACTCTTCAGTCTATCTTCACTTCTAACCTGCTTCACTGCATGGACCCCAGCGGCTGGCTGGGCACATAGGAAGACAAGCCCAGAGGGGCTCTTGGCTTTCTGTTACTGCCCAGGCTCATCTTGGTCGTGATTGTTCCATTTTGGTGGTCCTGGGGGTTTGAAGTCAAGGCTTTATGCATACTAGGCTGATGCTCTACTCCTTTAACCCTGGCCAGTCCTGCTCATTCTGGATTAAGAGCCCTCCCCACCCCACCTAGGCTCTTCTCCGGTATATTGTCCGAAAGGATTTCTTGGCCAGTAGGTTGCTTTTGGTAGAAGGTCTTCATCCTAGCGAGGGGACCTTTGACCTTTGAAAATGTGACCTATCAAGGGCCTTGACTGCTTGGAGAGGAAATGGATGGAGGGCCTATCACCTGCTTCGATTTCCTGACGCCTTGTTTTGTTGTTATTGTCAAGCTTCTGGGCTGTGTTTCTCTGATGGAACCATTTTCCCCTTACTTGAATCAAGTTTACTTAAATCTGATTTCAAAAATTGACAGTAACACTCTTTCCTTCTGACCCCTCCCTCCCTCCCTTTCTCCCTCTGTCCCTCCCTCTCTTCCTTTCTCCTTCTCTCCCCCCCCCCCACCCCTTGTTATAGACAGGGATTGGAGCTAGGTGATGCCAGGGAAGGAAAAGTGGACACTGGTATTCTGCCTTCTCAATCCATCTGCCATCTTGTAACTCCCAGTCATCAGTTACCTACTCCATGCCTTCTGTTTGTGGGCTGTGTTCACATTCTGTAGGAGACACAGGGAGAGTCTGCCCACTTCTTGCCCAGAACGGACCCCAATTTGTTTTATAGATCCATACTTGGCACTGCCTTCAGGTTGTGGAGTCTTCTTCCCCATCATGCTGAATGCTCAGGAATGCTGGAGCAAATTAGAAAGGAGATGGCATTAAGATCTATTGAGTTAGTCACTCTGTGCACATTGTCACATGTAACCTTTATGATAGCGCTTTTCTTTTCTGTTTTTTGTTTTTTATTTTCTTCTGGTGCTATACTGGGGTTTGAATGCAGGCCCTAGGCACTGTCCCTGAGCTTCTCTGGCCCAAGGCTAGTGGTTTACCACTTGAGCCACAGAATTGCTTTCAGCCATTCCTGAGTAATTTATTGGAGATAAGAGTCTCATGGACTTTACTCTCGTGGCTGGCTTCGAACCACATTCCTCAGATCTCAGCCTTCTGAGTAGATAGTATTACAGGCATAAGCCACCAGTGCCCGGCTCATAATAGCCCTTTTCTAGGTGTATTATTTCCTCATTTAACAAGGAGCAAAATGTAGCTCAGCGAAGTTACATAGCTAAGGAAGAGACACATCCAAGTTCAGGTTTATCTGTCTACTCCAAGGATCTTCTCATCCTACTGTGCTGAGGATAAACTAAATTTATGTTTAGTGTGGGGATAATTGGATATTGCTTGATAGCTATCTATCTTTCTCTCTCTCTATTTAACTCTTTAATATTTGAACATATTTGGTCTTGTGTTCATCAGCAAAAAGATTCATTTTCTCAGACCAGGTATTTTCAAGGACTGTCCTCTGAAGACCTTCTTTTTCTTTTATTTGGTGCTCTAATTTCCCTCATGTGAGCTGATAGTAGAGCATGAGCCTGAGAAGCTCTGACTTTCCATTTATCAAGAAAATAAGGCAGCTGCATGCAACGTCGAATGTTTAGCTTGGCCAACAGTCTTAGAGTCATAAATCCTGTGTGTGGGGAGTCTCCGGGGACTGTAGGAAGGAGTAGATTGACCTTTGGCAAGTCCATTGCTGAGGCTCAGCCGGGTTGTTGTGTTGTCAGGACACCCTGAAGGAATGGACTTGACATGGTGGGAGACACAGGCCCACAGCGCTTGTGCCCGACGAGGTCGCCCTAGTGGGTTACACACGTTCTCTGGCAAACAGCCATTTCTGCAGCGCGGGACCCACGGCCGTTCAGTGGTGGCGGCTGTGGCTTAGATGAAGTGGTTGTGGAATCCTTTGGCAGTCTCCCCAGAACCGGGGGTGTTGGGGGGGGGTCTGGGGGATGATGGAGAAGAAGATAGAAAGTGAGGTTAGCAGGTCAGACTGCAGTTGTTAGCTTTTAAAAAGGCAAACATGATAAGACTGAAGCCAACAAGAGTCTGCTCTTGGAGTTCTGAAAACTACCAGACACTTAGGGCGCTCATTTGGTCACTGTGTTTTCTAGAGAGAGATGTTATTTCTTCTGATCCATCAAGGACCCTCATCCCCCCTTTCTAATCTAAAAGATTAGAATTCCTGATGTGTGGGTTACATGGACATCTGGGGATTTGCAAAAGTGGAGTCTGTACAATGCTAGTGAGCCATGAAACAATAAAAGGTAATGATGATACTGTTAATTTGAGCAATAGTAATAAGTTCTAATGAAGTGACATCCACATGAACCACTATTAGAATTTAGGACAATCTTTGTGGCTGTGTCTCTGTCATGTTGAAGTCCCGGTGATTTGATTTTTGACAAGATTAAAGATAGTATTTATTATTTTTTAAAGTGCACAGGAAGTTGGATGAAAGATGGATGGAAATTCTCTGTACCATTTCTGTAAACTGTTTATCATTTTTAACATTATGTATATGTGCTTGGATGTGTATATATGTATATGCACAATTCCTTTGGAAGGAAGCAATTTCCATGGAGTGAGTGGATGAGGCTGATCTTGGGGACATCTTTTGTTGTTCATTGGTGCCAGTACTGGGACTTGAACTCATGGCTCCCTGCATTGGTAGGATTACAGGTGTGAGCCACCAGGGCCTGTCTTCCTAACCACTTTTGAGTCTGGCTGTTTCTTCTCATTTCTGAGATCAGTTGGTAACTGGGATCTGCAGTGATTCGATCAGAGCTTAGATCTGAGAAAACATACCCAGCAGCGCCTTGAGGCTCAGGCACAGGGACCCCGGGCTTTCAGATGCTAACTCCATCCACCCCAGCGCCACAGCCAGCGAGGAGGAGGCTGTGGCCCTCTCTTGAGACAGAGCCTGTGATTTGCCCCTTGAGTGGTGAGTCATCACTTTCACGTCTGCGGTCTGAACTCGAGAATTCAGCGATGAAAAACCCAAGGACAGAATGGCCCCTGGTCAAAGCCTAGACGGGAAACGTATTCGGAAGGAGGTTAAACTAATTGCATCCAGGGGAACGTGGCTTGCTAGAGAGATGTGCCCGCCTCTCTCTAGCAACTGCTGACTTAGAGCTGCAGCTCTGAAGGGACTTCTATATTGCATAGGAAATGAAGTGACGAAGGCATTCCCTGAGCAATGCAGTGATGATGGACGGGAAAAGCGGCAGGAAGTGGAGAGCTTGGGTTAAATGATGGGGACGCTGCTCTGGGAGGCATGTGCGCTCATGTCCGGCCATTCATGCTTTCCTTGCATGGCCGCCATGGTCCATAGGCTCCTGAGTGAGCTAGCTACTGGGTGTTTTCCCTCCTTTGCTCTCTGCTCCCCTCTCCTCCTTCCCTCCCCTCCCCTCTCCCCTCCCCCTCTCCCTTCCCCTCCTTTCTCCTCCCTTCCCCAACCCTCCCTTCTCCTCTCCTCTCCTTTCCTCTTCTCCCTCTTCCTCCTTGCCCTCCCCTCCTCCTCCTTATCCTCCCCTCCCCTCTCCTTTCTCTTGCCCTCCCTTCCCCTCCCCTTTTGTATTAATGGGGCAGCAGAACAAAGTCAGGATACCCTAGAAATCAGAACAAAAATGATAAAAGAAATACTGATTTTGAAAATCGAGTGTCCAGAAACCTGGGGTCCTGAGGGAACAAAATAATTCACTATATAAAAAAGGAATCTTTCTTATTCAGGCACCTGGAGATGAGTAGCAGGGTCTCCACCAGGCAGGCTGGATGGGGCCTCGAAATGGGACCATCAGCAGTCTCTGCCCCTCAGCTTTGAGGGACACAATGATTCATTATGTTGTGTGCAATTTAATCAGTTTTCTCTATCCTCTGAAGTTCGGACTGAAAACAACAGCAACTGAAACGTTGCTTAAGAAACAGTTATTGGGCTCTAGTGGCTCAGGAGGCTGAGATCCGAGGACTGAGGTTCAAAGCTCTATAATTAACCAGCAAAACAAGCTGGAAGCAGAGCTGTGGATAAGGTGCTAGAGCTCTAGCCTTGAGCAAACAAAGCTCAGGGATGGCACTCAGGCCCTGAGTTCAAGTCCTAATACCTGCACACAATAAGTACAAAGAAAAAATACTTATTGATGATGATGTGTTATTCACTTAATCATTTGTTTTAGTCTAGGTGAGCCCCAAGCTCCCCCTGTCTCATTTTCTCCAGTTTTGGGATGACAGGTAAGAGTTACTATGCCCATCTCATTTAGCTTTTTTTTTTCTGATAGTGCTAGGATTTGAACTCAGAACCTCAGACTTGCAGCTGCCACTATACCACTTGAGCCACACCTTCATCCGCTTTGGCTTTGGTTATTTTTGAGATAGGGTCTCATGGTTTTTGCTTATACTGATTAGGACTAATTTCCTCCTACGTATACGTTCTGCAACGCTGTGATGACAGGCATTGGCTTCCATGCCCAGCTGACTTTATTTTTGTTCAGATGGGGTCTCACTCACTTTTTTGCCTGAGCAGGCCTGGAACTTTGACTCTCTTGATATCTGCTCCTGTGTAGGTGGACTTACAGGGGTGAGCCACCATGCCTGGCCTTGTTTAACTTTTAACTGAGACATTTATTCAGCCATATATTTTTGATGGACGTGTTAGAATATATCTCAAATTCAACTCCAAATCCAACACATTTATGGGAATCATTCATTTTATCAGTAGCCCTGGTATTTTGTGGGTTGTGTATAAAATTTTAGAAGAATCTTGTCAAATGGGAATCATATTGGTCTGTTGGCTCCAAGAAAATAAAAAGACAATGGAGCTACACATTGTTTACTTCAAAATGATGGAAAGAGCAAATCATTCTCCACAAGAGAACATCACCCAAAGGCAAGAAGCCAAAAGAACAATAGTGGTTAATATACGAAGATCATAAATCTAAGCCTAATTCCTTTCTGTCGCATCTAAGCACGCAGGCAATAACAATTCTATTTCGTAAGAACATCCCTGGGAATTATACACGAAAATATTTGTCCTAGGCAGTGTCTGGAGTTGCATGCTCTGTAATCTGTTTTGGAAACAGTTTAATATCTTGTAACATCTGCATGGTCTGTCTGATCTGGGTTTCTTTCTCAGAGGGGCCACGTGACAAGGGAGACATGTCTATCTAAACATGGAGGATATACATACTATCACCATGTTAAGGACTAATTTCTTTTTTTTTTTCTTTTTTTGGTCCAAGACTCAGGCTCAGAACTCTGTACCTGATGTTTTTGCTCCTTGGCTAGTGCTCCACCAACGGAGCCACACTTCCAACCTCAGGGATATACCTTGTATTTTCCACAATGGGGCAAAAACTCAATAAAAAGAAAATGAGACCTTTTATTTCTTCTCTCAAGAAGAGGAAGAGATCCACATGAAAGATCTGTGGGGTAATGTTATGATGGTGACTGAGCCACCAGCCTGGCTCTTGAGTTTTCTTATCAGCCAGAGCAAAAATGAACAAAATGAAAGAATGACAGTAAATGAAGAGATTTCTGATGTGGCCAGGAGTACAAAGATACAATAACGTAACAAGGCTGGGTGCCAATGGCTCACGTCTAGTGACTCATGAAGATGAGATCTGAGGATTATAATTTGAAACTGTCCATCAGGCTCTTCCCTCCAATTAATCACCAAAAAGCTGGAAGTAGAGGGCAGGTCAAATGGTCGCTCACCAGCCTGCTGAGCTATAGAAGCTAAAAGGGCTTAGAAATCTATTTATTTGGTCACACTGGGTAAATGATCATATGCAGAAGGATGTCAAAGTTGATCACAGAGGATAACTCCTTCCTCACCCCCCAGAAATTAACCCATGCCCAGAAATTCAGATTTTTTTTTGTTGCAAATTGGTTCATTGCCTTTCTTTCCTAGGGTTGAGAAAATGAATCATCACAAACCCAGTGGCTTGGCACCACACACTTATTCTCTCACACTTTTAGAGGCTGGAGGTACAAAGTTTTAGGGTGTCCCCTGAATCCATTCCCCTGAAAATGGACTGGGAGAATCTCTCCTATGTCCCCTCTCCCAGCTTCTGCCTCCTCCAGGCCATTCTGAGTGCTCCTCGGCCTGTAGAATAGACAATGTCTGTCTCCGCCTTTACATCACTCTTGGTTCTCTTTTACAAATCTTTCTTTCTCTTATGCCACCACGGGATTTGGAGGACACTCTAAATCCAAGACATTCTTGCTTGCAGATCTCCAGTTACACATGCAAAGACCTTTCCCCAAATTACGTTCACAGGGTGTGGGGGTTAGGAATGGCTAGCGCCACCGTTGTATCTTGAGGGCCACCATTCCATCAATGACACCGCCTGCTCCCCCCCCGCCACCCACCACATAACAAATACATTTATCTTAGGTTGCCTCGAGACCCAAAAGTTTGCCTGGCCTCTAGGAAAATGTCTGTGCATGGAACAGAGTTCCACATATTCCAAACAATGACACAAACTAGGACTCTTAAGGCAAACTGGACAGTTGACTTCCCAGAATATGCTCCTCCATACAGAGAAAAAACTATCATCAAACTTCATAAAACCCTAGCCTTCCACACTGAAGCTCTCCTTTGGGCTATGATGGATGAATGATCCCTAAAGATGGCCCTAATTCATCTGCTTCTTCCAGCAGGTGTATTGTCCATCAAGTGGGGGGGGGGCGGGGAACTAATTTCTCTTGCCTGGTAGCTGAGCTGGACTTGGGATGGTGTTTTACCAATGCAACATGGAAGAAATGATTTTCTGCATGGCTGTGTAGGCTTTTAGATGCCCGAGTCACTGGTATAAAGCCTGGCTATCCTGTTGGAGAAGTTACATGGACAAAAACGGGCCTAAGACTGTAACCAGCAGCCCAGTTGAGTTGTACAGTGGCATGAAAGACCCTGGGAAAGGTCAGCAGGAACACGCTGCCACAGAGGCCTCTGGGAGGGGCCATCACCATGAGAAATCATCCAGCGAGTGCGTTCAACCACCACGTTTGGCACTGACTTGTCACGCAATACGAGGCAACCACAAAATAGGCAATTGCCTATACTTCGCCTATTTTGTGGACTGATAAAATGGAATTCTGTGTTGCAGTATTGTTCTGAAAACAAGAATGGCACCAGTTCTTTGTGTTGGATGCCAATTAGCACAGAGAGAGAGAGAGAGAGAGAGAGAGAGGGAGGGAGAGAGAGGGAGAGAGAGAGAGGGAGGGAGAAAGAGGGAGAGAGAGAGAAAGGGAGAGAGAGGGAGAGCGAGAGGGGGGGATGCCCTGGTGGATGATGGAGAATTGAATGACTGCCCTTGTCCATAAGCAAAGGAGACAGTGCACCCCTGTCTAGTTTGGGGAGTGCTTGGAAAAAAAATGACTCCACGCTACTGTTTCTGGTGCAGTAAGAATATAATTCCAGGCACCACAATTAGAGGATTCTGAAGTCAACTTTAGTATCCCTGGAGTAGAGCTAAAAATAGCGGAACATTTATTTTGCTGTACTCAGTTGCTACCATGGCATTTGGCACATGGCTGTGATTTTTTTTCTCCTCTCCTTACTTTTGTATTTTTCCTTTGAATGTTATATTTGCTGCCCGCGGTGAGACTTAGGCATTCTTTGGATACCTTGACATCCAAATAGATTCTTTCCTTTTGTGGACAAGTCCCGGGATTTCAAGGTGTTGGAAATGTGTCCCAGCATGCTGAGAACTCAGCCACCAGCATCATGTACTTTATCCTAGCTGGGTGCTGATGGCTCACGCCTGTTGTCCTAGCTACTCAGGGAACTGAGATCTGAGGATTGCAGTTCAAAGCCAGCCTGAGCAAGAAAGTTGCTAAGATTCCGATCTCCAATTAACCAGCAAAAAGCTGGAAGTGGAGCTGTGGCTCTAGTGGTAGAACTCCAGCCTTGAATAGAAATAGCAAAGTAAGAACACGAGGCCCCAAGTTCAAGCCCCAGAACTGGTGCATGCGTGCGCACTCCTCCACCCCCACCCCGTGTGATGGAATTTGAGGCTGGTGGCTTGTCTCCCACTCACAATCAGGAACATGGGCTAGACAGGCTCTGACCTGGCCAATGGCCACGGGCGATCAATGGGGAATTGGAAATGGAACCCACTGTTATTGGTTGCTGGGGTGTATGTTGTGTGAGTGTTGTTCTTGAATCCTTATTACTGGTGACACATTCTGGAATAGGAGAGGCTGCTTCCCAGCAGACATGGAGGTCTTAGAAAGAGTAAGACCTTGGCAGGCACTTTGGGGGTCACAGGTCAACTTGGTTGGGTGAGTGGAGTAAGTCAGAGCAAAGCTTTAGAGCGATTTCTGAATGCATGAGTGGTACAGTCCTCGTTTCCTAAAGGGTGATTCTGTGCCCTTAGTAACCTTGTATGCCGAGAGAGGCACTGGAAGGCAGCCTCCCTCCTCTTCCTGCCTTTCTTGTCCTCTTCTATGATCTCTGTGGAGTCCTTTAATAGTTTCCTTTATGGGAAACTGTTAAGTGTCCATTCAGGGTCATGGCTGCCCTTCCTCTCCAAAGAAATATCATCCTAGATCAGTCTCCCCCCTTCCTTCCCCCCCAATCTATCCTCCTTTGCCTTGAGGGATCCGAGAATCTGATATTGGGTAACTAAAGGCTGCCCCTCAAAGTGCAGAATATTCTGAGATTCAGTCTGCATGTGTTCCTCTGCCACACCCATTCTCTGCAGAGAGGCCAGGCCTCGCTAGCCCTCACCACATCAACCTCGCCTCCTCGTCTGCCTTGCTTTGTATTCATCTCCGTATGTGCGCTTCTCAAAGAGCATCCCCTAAGTCACAGTCTCCTCAAATCCCGGTCTTGGGTTCTTCTTCCGTACAAGCTGATCTTTGCATGTGTCCTTACACACATGCACGCATAGGTGTGACACACCTTCTTTGCACACACACCTGTCAGTACAGATACATGTGCAGACCTGAGTCTATGCATCCAGATAGGCCTGGGAATGGTGAGGTTTGCAGTCCAGTCTTGCCTTCATCCCAGATTAAATTGGCTGTTGGTGATGGTGTGCACGGCTCATTAATTCTTGGGGTTTTTGGGGTTGTTGCTGATACATGGGGAAGCTGTAGTTTATTATTTTATTCAACTCTGCAAAGTGTGTCTTACCGAAACTCGGCTGATTTGGGGGTGGAACACAGGTAGCTTCATGAGAGAGGGGTGAGAGTGTTCAAGACTCCCACTGAAAAGTGAGAAAATCGCCAGCCAAGAGATGCTATCTCTGAGAGCCAACATCTCTCAACCTGCCGTGCGGAGAAGCCGTGGAATGAGGCTGCGGGGAAAAGTCGACACGTTCATGAATATTGATAAGCTGACAAAGAATTTGAGTTCTGAGATGTCTGACTCTGATTATTTCTGAAACATAAACACTTTTTAATTCTCCCCTCAGGCCAAAGATCAAACTCTGGGCTGCGGCCTTTCAGATAAAACGCCAGGCTGTTCCATGTAATCCACATGTGTACACGGTTCCACCCCTGGAAAGCAAGCCCTTCAGCCATCAAGGGAGGGAGAAGGCTGACACCGGCCTGCAGACTTCCTTGTTTGTTTCAGGGTGGGAGTCCCAGCAGAACTGGGGAGCGGGGTGGGGGTGGGGGGACACTAAGGAACACCAAACCTAAGATGGAGGTGGGCAGGCCTCTCTTACTAGCCTTTTGCTTTTCTCACTGCACTTGGAATAGAATCCAAACCTGTAATGTGGCCTACAGGGCTCCCTACCAGCCCGTCCTCCTCCTTTATTCTTTTACCCAGCATGCTCCTGACTCGTGACTCCAGCTCCTGGGATCTGTCAATCTCCCTAACATCCATTTTGTCCATTATGTCTCCAGTCTTGGGTCTTTTCTCAGTTCATTCCTCTTTTCCCTCCCTCCCTCCCTCTCCTTCTTCCTTTCTTTCCTCCTTCCCTCCCTTCCTCTCTCCCTCCCTCTTTCCCTCCCTCCTTCCCTCCCTCTCTCCTTCCCTCCCTCCCTCCCTTTCTTTCTTCCCTTATTTCCTTCCTTCCTTCCTTCCTTCTTTCTTTCTTTCTTTCTTTCTTTCTTTCTTTCTTTCTTTCTTCCCTTATTTCCTTCCTTGCTTCTTTCCTTCTTTCTTTCTTCCCTTCTTTCTTCCCTTCTTTCCTTCCTTCCTTCCTTCCTTCTTTCTTTCTTTCTTCCTTCCTTCCCTCCCTTCCCTCCCTCTCTCCCTCCCCTCCCTCCCTTTTCCCCTTCCTTCCTTCCTCTCTCTCTTTCTTTCTTTCCTTCTTTCCTCTTTCTTTCTTCCTTCCTTCCTTCCTTCCTTCCTTCCTTCCTCTCTCTCTCTCTTTCCTTCTTTCCTCTTTCTTCCTTTCTTTCCTTCTTTGTTTCTTTCTTGTGATGATAGTGGGGCTTGAACTTAAAGCCTTCACTCTCTTGCCTAGCTTTTTCCACCCGAGGTTGCTGTTCTACCATTTGAGACACACTTCCATATTTTTTTGCTAGTTAATCAGAGAGAAGAGTCTCTTGAATTTGTCTGTCTAAGCTGGTTTCAAACCACAACCCTCAGATCTCAGCCTCTTGAGTAGCTAGGATTACAGGCATGACGTGAGCCACTGGTACAAACCAGGCCATTCTATCTTGGGGGAGCTTCCCTTCCTCTCCCATGATGCCCCTCTCACACAGGCTACTCCTGAATCCATGAGCCATCCATGTTTGTGTCTTAGTGCTCTGACTTATGTATTTTTAGGGGATTTTTTTTCTGAAGCATTTACTTCGAGACTACATGTAAACATGGCTAGACCTTCATTGTTGTGTGTACACATTGTCTCCCCAGCCTCACTCTTCGTAATATCACCCATGCCATGAAGTGAGTCTTCCATTTCCTGGCACTGTTTAGAGGGCTCAAGACTATGTGCAACTTGTAGTGTCTGAAAAAAGGAAGTTACCATCTCCTTGTTCAGAGAAAATGCCATCAATTCTTCCAGGTACAATTTTCACTGTTTACTAAGAGTTCTCCGTAGACTCAACCATACTGTGTTCCAAACATTCTGCATTCATTATGCAGGATACTGTGAAGTACAGAACTTTATAAACCAATCTAGGAACTTATTAGCAACAGCTTCAGTGACTCTTAACCTAGTACAAATTTGGAACAAAATACTTAAAAACTTCCTTTTGCTTTTTCAACAGTTTAGGTTTCACAGCCTTAAATAATTCTATAGCAGCCAAATATTTCTATCTATTAATGGATTAGCACAGTTGAAGATCTTCTTAACAAATTGGTTATTCTCAGGATAAACAAAAACCCCCAAATGAGGATTATTAAGAGAATAGCCAGGTAGATTTCCAAAGTCTCAAGGAGAAGTATTGGAAGGTATGTCAAAAGAGCCCTTTGAATGGACAATATTTCTTTTTGAGGAAAAACAACTATCAGAAGAGAAGTGAGTCAGGCATCGATGGCTCGTGCCTATAATCCCAGCTACACAAGTAGCCTAAATCTGAGAATCATGGTTCAAAGCTAGCTCAGGCAAAAAAGTCTGTGAGCCTCTTATCTCCAATGAACCTGCAAAAAGCTGGAAGTGAAGGTGTGTGTGGCTCAAGTGGTAGAGCACCAGCTTTGAGCAAAAAAGCCAAGCATGAGTCCCTGAATTCAAACACAAGTACCAGTACAAGCAAGAAGAAGGAGGAGGAGAGAGAAGAGAAGGAGGAAGAGGAGAAAGGAGGAGGGGGAAGAAGAGAGAGAGACTAAGTGTGGTATATGAATATCTGAGAGTATGGCGATACTACATTTTACTTACAAATGCTAATCATGTGAGTTCTATTAGCAAAGATATGTCAGCTGGCTTTTTGTTAAATAATCCAATTCTTCTATCACCAGGGAATGTCATCCTTGACAAGTCTCATCTAAAATATTATTTTGAAGGGTTTTGGGAGAAAAGAATTTCTTTTCCCAAAGTCAGTATACCATCTACAACTCCCCGCTTACCAGTAGGAAGAGAGAGATCATACCCTGACCTGTCAATCATTCAGTGACCCAGGCTCCTCCTACTTTCTCTTCTCTGCTCTTTCTTTCTTTATTCTATTTCTTTCTTTCTTTTTCTCTCTCTCTCTTTCTTTCCTTCCTTCCTTCTTCCCTCCCTCCCTTCCTTCCTTCCTCCCTCCTTCCTTCCCTCCCTCCTTCCTTCCCTTCCTCCCTTCTTTCTTTCTTTCGTTACTTTTTTTGTTTTTTGTTTTTGTCGGTCATGGGGCTTGAACTCTGGGCCTGCACGCTGTCCCTGAGCTCATCAGTTCAAGGCTAGCGCTCTATCACTTGAGCCACAGCGCCACTTCCAGTTTTCTGGTGGTTCATTAGAGATAAGAGTCTCATGGTCTTTCCTGCCCAGGCTGGCTTTGAACCATGATCTTCAGGTCTCAGTCTCCTGAGTAGCTAGGATGACAGGCCTGAGCCACCGGTACCTGGCCTTGCTCTGTTCTCTGGAAGAGAAATGAAGACTGCTATTTCATTCAGACATTATTCTCCATTTGACTTATATCCGCCCCCTCCCCAGCTCCCCAACACACAAGGATAACAGTTACAGAAATAACCATTGCCAAATAAAAGGAATAATAGCAGTGGCACTCATTACTGCCATGTATTAAGTGTGTTCAGGAGGGAGATCTTATATGGGTGCTGTCCAGGATAAATGCAACCCACAGAACAAGTCTCCATTTTTGTGGCCATTCTCCTCCCTCACCCTGCTTCTCGCCCTCTACCTAGCTTCATTTCGGAGGTGAACCGATCTATTAGGGCCTCTGAGTCATGTGGCAGAGGGCAGCATTCATCTCCACCCTGCGCTGCAGTTTTCCAGTAAAAACTCAAGATGAATGATGCAAATATCTACGAGCCAACAACACACCGAGGCCAGGACCCTGACACATTTGTAAACAGTGTGAAAAGCTTTGTAGGAGCTCAAATGGCTGCAGATGGGGAAAGAGAATACCGATGTCATCAAAGTCAGGGCTCACCTTTCACCGCGTGTCTAGAGCTGGGCTCACAGCAGCATTTGATGGATGAATGTCTTGTGCCGGTGGGTCACTGGGGTGCGTCTGCGCCTTTCATGTGGCTGGGACAGCTGTGGGCAATCTGGGGCGAGGCCTTCTCTTGCTGGGGGCGGGGATAGGGTGGGGGGGACGTGTTTGTGCAGAAGCAATGCAGCACACCGAGTCAGGAAAGAGATGAACATCAAGAACCAATTCACAACCCCTGTGAAGACTTCATGGACTCTTCAACTCAACAGGAATCTGCTCCATGAACCTCACCTTTGATGTCTTCTTGCCATGAGATCCTTGTAGTTCTGATTTGGTATTTACATGAAGTGTCTGTCATTCTGTCATCTTTATGTCATTTGCTCTGGATTCTGCTTCTCCATGCCCCCACCCCCCTTTTTTGGATGCCAGTCCTGGGGCTTGAACTCAGGGACTGAGTGCTGTCCCTGAGCTTTTGTGCTCAAGCCTAACGCTCTACCACTTGAGCTGCAGCTCCGCTTCTGACTTTTCAGTGGTCAATTGTAGATAAGAGTCTCATGGACTTTCCTGATTGGTTACCTTGAACGTGAGATGATCAGCTCTCAGCCTTCTGCATCACTAGGATTACAGGCATGAGCAACTGGCACCCAGCATGATGCCTCATTCTTTGATGAAGACTCAGAGGTCCCCAGTGGGTTGACCAAGATGGCAGAGTTAGAGAATGGCTGAGCTGGGACTCAGGTCTGCGTCATCTCAAAGCACTCGGGACAGTCACGCAACAGATCGCAAGTGACTCCTTGTGGACGTCTTAGTGGCAGCCCAGGCTTTGATCTTCCCGCCTCAGCCCCCTGAGTCCTCCAATCACAGCTCTACACCAGCACAGCTGGTGACTGTAGGGCTGTGGCTTTCTTACACCGAGCAATCGCTGGTTTATACTTTGCCTTTTGTCATGGGGGGGGGGTGTTGGGAAGGGTAGGGCGGAGGCTCTTGACTCTTGACACCCCAACGGGACTCTCATCTGCCCTTCTCCCCTCAGCTTGCTCCTCCTCCCAAGTGGGTCCAGGATCAGGGGAATGTTTCACTTCTTGGCATTTGAGGAGAAGATAAATGCCTGCTGACCTTTGACAATCCTGTTAGCAGTTGCAGGAGGCGCTAAGGTGGGGGTGAGGGTACGCCTCCGTCCCTAGGGGGTGTGGCATCGGTTTCCTTGGGGAACTTTCTACTACCCATCAGTATTAACATTCCCTTCTTGGTGGTGCATAGCCACCATTTTGCCCTTCTGGATGCTTTCTGCACACTGTGTGCGGTGTAGGGATGTTAACAACTTTCTTAGGAGTTCAGCTTCACCCCTGACCTGACAAGAAGCAGACCAGCTCCCTTCCCAGGCAGGATTATCTGCTGTGGTGTAGACATTCTGCCCTTGCTCTCTAGGTCTCCTTGCTGTCCTCTCTGCTCTCCAACTTCCTCTCCCGGCAGTGATACTTGCCCATGTCCATGCTTTCTCTCTTAGGAACTGACGTTTCCCACCCTTCTTTATGTCTGAATTGGAGCCACCATGTAAAATTGAATGTAAAGTCTCCTCTCCTCTCTGACCATCACTTGAGAAGAGAATGGTGGGTTCTTCCTGCTGATTTTATTATGGGAGGTGGCTGAGGATGGAACCCAGGCTTCTATGCATGCTCTGAACACGTCCCGCCACACGGAAGCCTCTTTCCCTCTTGAGTTTTTACTATAATTGTTATCCATACATTACATTTGGTACTTGGAGTATAATGTGATTTGATGTGAACACATGCTTCTTCTCTTGTATGGTTTGTTTCATGGCATATCTATAAATATGGAAAAGAAAAAACAGGTGTTCTAAATAAAGATACTAAAATATTGTTCCAGATGCATGATCTTTGTTGAAAAACAAAGACAATGGAAATATTGCAGTTTATAAACTGGCAACCTATGCCATCTTTCCCTAAATATCTATCTATATAATATATTATATATGCTATATATACATATTCATATATATTGCTTTGCTAGAAACATTCTGACATGTTTTTTTTGCCGGTCATGGGGCTTGAACTCTGGGCCTGGGTGCTGTCCCTCAGCTCTTCAGCTCAAGGCGAGCACTCTACCACTTGAGCTACAGCGCCACTTCCG